>NC_081356.1:80264834-80591334 GCF_030684315.1 Stegostoma tigrinum
TGTCGGGTGTGTGTGTGTGGGTTTGTGTGTGTGTGTGTGCATGCTTTTGTGGGTTTGTTTGTGTGCGTGCATGCGTTTGTGTGGTGTGTGTGCGCGTGCACGTGTTTGTGTGGTGTGTGTGTGCGCGCGCGTTTGTGTGATGTGTCTGTGTGTGTGCACTTGCGTGTGCGCGTTTGTGTGGTGTGTGTGTGTGTGTGTGCGTACGTGCGTGCATTTGTGTGGTGTGTGTGTGCCTGCTTGCGCGCATTTGTGTGGTGTGTGTGTGCGTGAGTGTGCGCGTTTGTGTGGTGTGTGTGTGCGTACGTGCGCGCGTTTGTGTGATGTGTGTGTGTGTGCGTGCGCGCGTTTGTGTGGTGTGTCTGTGTGTGTGCGTGTGCACGTTTGTGTGATGTGTGTGTGTGCGCGTGTTTGTGTGGTGTGTGTGTGCGTGAGTGCGCGCGTTTGTGTGGTGTGTGTGTGCGTGAGCGCGCGCGTTTGTGTGTGTGTGTGCATGCGTGCGCGCGTGTGTGTGTGTGTGTGTGCGCGCGCTCACGTGCGGCTTACATGTTTGGGGCTATTGGCCACTAGTTGTGTGCTCAGGTTAGCTCACCATCAGCCATGACGGTCACAGTCTAGTCTGTTGTTGGCTCTTGTTCATTTCAAGATCACAATCTCTGCAGTGGAAAATCCGTTGTTTTTAAAAAAGGTACACATTCAAAGACAATGGATACTCGAAAAACTGAGTCAGAAGATCCCTATTACATGAACAACACCAGGTCGATACTGCACACCCCGACATATTCATCCCTCCTACATTCATCAAGAACACACCTGAACTGACCACAAGACTCCTGCAACCACTGGGCATCAGAGAACACAAACCCACTTCAACCCTATGCCAATTGCTAACCCAAACGAAAGACCTGCTACCCACTGTGGACAGGACCAATGTTATATACAAGATTCCCTGCAAAGACTCTGACAAACATTTCATTGGATAGACAGGAAGGAAATTAACTACAAGAGTACATGAACATCAACTGGCAACAAAAAAGACATGACCAATACTCACTCATCTCTATCGACATGGTTAAGGAAAACCACCAGTTCAGTCGGGACAACACCAGGATCCTGGGACAGGCGAAGCAGAGACAAGCACAGGAATTCCTTAGAGGCCTGGTCCTCCACTAAGAAAACCATCAATAAACACGTAGAGCTAGACCCCATGTATACTCCATTGCGAAAGAAAACCAGAAGTGACGTAACCCAGCTCAACGGACACCATAGTTTAAATAACAGGCTGGAAAACACAACAGTGCTTCATCTGAGGCTGTACCAATGATGTTATCCAGCAGAGTAATGATACATCTGTGGGACAACGAACCAGCTAGGCAAGCCAACCAACCACAACATCCCTAAAGCGAGTGACAAATCTACTCAAAAACCTTAGAGATCGTCACATAGTCTGTGACAGTGTGTAACAAGTCAAAATTGCTGAATTTTTATTTTTAAAATGACTAGTTACTGGCACAAAAGCAGTAAAGCAAGTTATTGATGTTATAAGTATTACACTGACAGTTTACACCTTTTTAGAAGACTTTAAGGTGTATTTCTGATCCAAACCAATAATTCTTCTGTAATTATCAATGCGAAGATCTGCAGTGATGATTATATGTGGATAAGGTCATAAGATGTAGGTGCAAAAGCGGACCATTCACCCCATCAGGTCTCCTCTGCCATTCAATGAGACCATGGTTGATTGGATAATCTTCAACTCTATTTTGCTGCCATTTTCCCCATGACACATAATTCCCTAATGATTGAAAATCTATCTCAGTCTTCAGTATACGTAATGGCCTAGACTCTACAGCCCTCTGCAGTGAAGAATTCCACATATTTGCTAACCTCTGAGAGAAGAAATTTATCCTCATCTCTGCTTCAAATTGGCCAGTTCTTATCCTGAGGTTATGCCCTCTGATTCTAGGCTCTCCTATGAATGAGACACAATCTTTCTGCATCTATCCTGTCAAGCCCCCTAAAGAGCGTATACCTTTTAGTAAGGTTATGTTTTATTCTTCCAAATGCCAATGAGTACGGACCCAGTCTACTCAACCTCTCTTTCTAAGCCAGTCCCTCCATACCTGATCACCCTAGTGAATCCTGTTTGGACTGTGTCCAAAATTAACATGTCTTTCCTTAGATAAGGGACCAAAAACTGTTCAAGGCATACCGGTACAATTTGACTGGTGCCTTTTATAGTTTTAACAAGACTTACCTATTTTTATACTTTATTTCCTTTGAAATTAAAGTCAACGTTCCATTTGCCTTCACTATTGCCCACTGAGCTTAAATGCTAGCTTTTTGTGACTCATACACGAGTACTCCCAAATCCCTTTGTGCTATTGCATTTTTTAGCCATTCTCCATTTAAATAATATTCATCCCTACTATTCTTCTTGCCAAAGTGCGCAACTACACATTTTTCCATATCATGTTCCATCTGCCAAGTTGCCCACTCACTCAACCTTTCAACATCCCTCTATAAACTCTGTCTGTCATCCTCAGCACTTACTCTCCAACCTGTTTTTGTGTCATCTGCAAACTTGGCAATATGACAATCACTTTCCTTATCTAAGTTATTAATAAATATAAATAATTGTGGCCCCAGCACTCCATCACATGGTACTCCATTCAACACAGGTTTCATTTCTGAAAATGTCCCCAGTAACTAACTCTCTATCTTCAGTTTCTATAGGAATGGTAGCACAGATTTGTTGGGCTGAATGGCCTATTCCTGTTCATATTTGTGAAGCTCAAGATCCCATATGCATGCTAAATGCTAACTCAAAGGGTATTTCAACCTTTAACGATCTATGCATATTAAACCCCCCTCTCTCTGTCCCTACACTGTTTAGAATTGTTCTATTTAGTCAATGTTGCCTCTCCTAATCACCCCGCTCATGATGCATCACATCACATTTCAGTATTGAATTCTACCTCCCCATGTTCGACCATTCAGAGTGACATGGTGGCTCAGTGGTTAGTACTGCTGCCTCACAGTGTGAATAACCCAGGTTTGATTCCAGACGTGGGTGACTGTCTATATGGAGTTTGCACATGCTACCAGTGTCTGCGTGGGTTCCCTCTGGGTGCTCCGGTTTCCTCTTAAAGTCTAAAGATGTGTGGGTTAGGTGAATTGGCTGTGGTAAATTGCCCGCAGAATCCAGGGATGTGTGGTTTAGGTGGATTAGGCATGGGAGGTGAGGTGGCTCTGGATGGTATGTTCTTTAGAGTGTTGGTGTGCATTTGGGCTGAATGGCCTGTTTCCACAGGATAGTGATTCTATGATAAACAATTTACCCACTTTTTTTCATTGCCTCCATGAATGTATGACACCATCTGTCTTTTATAACTTAGCCAGTTCTCTATCCATGTTAATATACTCTTCCAACATTATGTGCTGTTAGCTTTTTATGTAGCCTAACATGAAACCTTATTAAATGACTCCTGAAAATGTAATAAATTAAAACCCTGCTACCCCTTAATATATCCTGCTTGTTATCTCCTGATAAATTTGTTAGGAATGATTTCCTCTTTGATAAGCCATGCTGACTCTGCTTGAGCATTCTAATTACTTTGCTATTACATTCTTTTTAATAGATGCTAACATTGTACCCATAAATGATGTTAAGCTAACTGGTCTTCAGTTATCTGTTTTATTTTGTCTCCTTCCCTTTTTAAATAAAGGCGTTTCATTGGATTTTTTCCAATTGTAGAATCCCTAGAGTGCAGAAACAGGCTATTCGGCCTATTAAATCCATACTGACCCTCTGAAGAACATTCCACTCTGACCCACCCTATCCCTGTAATGTGCATTTCCTGTGGCTAAACCACCTAGTCTGCACATCCCTGGACACTTTGGCAATTTAGCATGGCCATTCTGCCTAGCCTGCTCATCAGTGGAGGAGTAAACCCACACAGACAGTCGGAGAATATGCAAATTCCACTCAGATAGTCACCCGAGGGTAGATTTGAACCCAGGCCCCTGGTGCTGTGAGATAGCTTGTTAACCACTGAGTCACCATGCCACCCTAAATTTCCAGAACTTTTCCCACACTTTTCCAGAATCTAAGTGTTGTTGGAAAATTGTTATCAGTGTCTCCACTATCTCTGTAGCCCACTTCTTTTAACATCCTAGGATACATCAATCAGGTCCATCGGTCATATTTGTCTTTAGCCCCATTCTTTTCCCTAGCACTTTTCTTACAGTGGTAGTTACTGCATTTGTTTCCTATCATCCGTTTGCCCCTTTGTGGAATGCTATTTGTGTCTTCTCTTTTCGTGATATTTGCAAAGTATTTATCCCAACTCCTTTGCTATTTCCTTGTTTGTCGTTATTATTTTTCCAGCCTCGTTCTCTAAGGGATTCATTCACCAGATTACTTATCTACTCACTATGATAAATTATACTGTAATATTTTACTAATTTCAAGAAATTCTTGCTGTATGAAAGAGGCAATGTTCCTGCTAACTGAACTGAACTTGGGTCTTACAGGAGACCTGTATTGCCCACTGCATTACTATTAGTTACTTGCATTTTTGATTCCTAAGTAGAAATGAATAATAGACACATTAATTTGGTATGTGATTTCAGTGTGTATTTGGATGGTGTACATCTTCAAACTTGATCATTTACAAAATTTCATAGAGCCATAGACTCATACAGCATGGAAACAGACCCTTTGTTTCCTGCTCACTCTCTCTCTTTCCCATCCTCCCTACCATTCAGTAGCCACTCCCATGCATTAAAAGAATGAGACTCTTAAATACCTATCTGGCTATGACAGCTGATGATATAAAAAGGTTGTACGGACTCACAGACATTTACAACAGAGAATTTGACTCATCAATCAATAATGATTTGACTGCGCTCACCCTTTTTTCCAGCTTTTCCAGTGATTTCCAGACTCCCAATGCCCTCTGGGTGAAAGAAGTTCCCTTGGCTCTCCTTAGCCTTTTATCTCTTAGCTTAAATTTGTGCTACCTGTCATTGATCCCTTTACAAATAGATAAAACACCTTCCTATCCACCATACCTGTGTCCCTCATAATCTTATACACTTCTATGTGCTCTCCTCTCAACATTACCTATTCCCAGGAAAACAACCTGAGCCTATTCAATCTTTTCTCAGATCTCAGACCCTCCAGCCCAAGCATCCTGGTAAATCTCCTCTGCATCCTCTCTAGTGCAATAACATCCTTCCTATAATGTGGTGACCAGAATTGTATGCAATATGGTAGTTGTGGTTGAACCAGAAATTAATACAGTTCCAGAACAACCACCTTGTTCCTGTGTTCTGTGACTTGACTAATAAAGACAAGTATCCCTAGTGGCTTCTTAATCACCGTATCTACCTGCCCTGCTTTATTTAGGAATCTGTGGATGCACACACTGTGGTCCTTCTGATCTCTAGTACTTTCCAAGGTCCTACCATTCATAATGTAATCCCTTGCTTTGGTGGCCCCCCCAGTTACATTACCAATTACTTTTCCAGATTGTATTCCATTTGGCCAGCCTACAAGTCATTTGGCATCCTCCTGCAGCTTGTGACTATCCGCTTCGCTATTTATTATCTTATCAATTTGATATCATCCTTGGACCTCAATCAAACTCCCAACATTTAAGTCCAAATCATTAATGTACACTATAAGTAGCAAGAGCCCTAGAACTAAGCCCTGTGAGACCCCACTTTGTGCAGCTCAGTCAGTTTTGGACCCACTGTGTTTTGGCCATGGATCCATGGGCTTCTACTTTCTTGACTGGTCTGTCAGTCTACCAGTCCTCTCCTTCCTTTGACTCACCTGCACTTGCTGGACTTATCCTGGTGTAACCACAGTAAATATTTTCATCTGCTGCATTCCTGTTGTCCTGGAGACCAGAAACACATTCATTACATCTAAATAAGTTGAAGAACACATTTTGCACATTATCCAGGTTTTGACATCCATTTCAAGGTATTACTATTTGCTTATTTCAGAAACCCTTTTGAAGTAACAGAACAGTTCATTCAGCAGTTTAATCATGCAAAAGAACAAAAGGAAAAGGAACAAGTGATTGATATGGCTCGAAAGATGCTTACCAGAAACAAGGTATTGGTATAGGATCTTTAAAGACACAAAAGAAACCATTTTTGGATGAAACATTTGCTTCACTGACCAATATGATCTTTGTTGAGCATGTTAACAGTAGAAAGTACTAATTGAAATCTCAGATGATAATGTCTATAGAGCATTTGTTCTCAGAGTGTTCATTGTCCACATGACCAGGGATGCATTTCAAAAGTACTTCTTGGCTCTGAAGCATTTTGGCAATCATAAAGTCTGTTTTTGTTTATTGTTTGTTCAGTATATTTTGGGCACACAGGTTTGGCCACCATTTACCTTTGTTTTTCCCCTTAAGAAGGTAGTGGTGAGCTTGGGGAATAGATATCCTCATAGGGAAAAGGTGGAAACTGTCCAAAAGTCAACATCCCACTGGAAAAGAGCTCTTCTCTATTATTAAATTAATTCAATCACCAATCAAACAAGTCACCAATTAACAAAGATCAAACATGCTCTCTTAGGGCAGAGTATCACAAAAGAGGAAACAAGGGAGGGAACTAAATCAGTGTTGGGGAGGGAAGTAATACACCACAGCCTCAAAAACCCACTTCATTTTTATTCCCCTTAATCAACGTATCCAGATTTGTAATGACATGCTTCATGAACAGATGGGACTTGAACCTAGGCCATAACCACTGTGATACAAGAGCTCCCGTGGAGCCCAGCTCTTTTTTTGGAACAAACCACCTAATCATCATTTCCATAAGTGAACATAAACAATGTCACTGCCCAGGGAATCTAACTCTCTCTCCTTCTGTACATCCACCACGAAATCACCCACTTCACAATTTAAAATACACATCAATTTACAAGCACTGTCCACCAGCAATCCTAAAATCAATGTGAAAACTGCCCAGATGTTCTGAAGTGATGTCTCATAGAATCCCTACAGTACAGATAACAGGCCATGTGGCCTATCAAGTCTGCACTGAAGAGCATCCCACCCAAGCGCACAGACACCTCCTCGCCCTATGCCCGTTACCCCGTACTTACCATGGCTAATCCATCTCGCTCAATGGCTGTCCTAAATTTTTCTGATGCTTCAGCTTTGATTCACATCTTTCTGCTGGCATTTAATGCATTTATGTGAGTGCAAGAAAGTTCAGGTTGAACTGTTGTTCCTTCTAGTGCTGAAAGATTGTTAATGCTTTATTGAAGGAAACTTGAGATTCCAAACATATACCAATTATTATGGACTAATCCCCTAACCAATCTGTAAAGAGTTTTTTGCATGTTTGACCTATGCCAGTGCAGTTTGTCATTTATAGTTCAGCTGATTTGCCAGTATTTTGTGCACCTTCTCAATATCGCAGTTTCTTTCACTTAAGCCATTGCTGAACAGACTTTCTGAATCAGTATGCATTAATATTATATTAAAGTTCTCACACAAGTCCTAAAATTCATTATTAGCAAATTCATCCCCGTTATCCATTTAGAATTTTTTTGTGATCTAAGGCCTGCACTGACGCACGTTTCCGTGATTTTGTCTGCTCTAGTCCATCTGTGCTAACTGTTTATCACCATGGATCTGCTAACTTATTCTTCGATGATTCCTGTCTGTGATATTCAGACACGATTAACTGTTGCCCATGGATTTCTGGGATTCATTTGTGATTGGCTATCATCTCAATCCTGTACTTTCCCTTGATTCAAGAATCTTATTAAAGATATGATCCTCCTCAAAATGTCTTTTGACACTTACAACCAGCCTCGCTTTGACCTTGAGGGTCAGTAATCATCCAGTTTTTTCATTATCTATGCCACTACGGAAGTCCTAACATGTCCTCTGCAGATACCTAGAAATTGTTGCCTTCTTGAGAAAATTTGTTAGGTGCAGCCATTTCTCAAAAAGTGAGTCATTACCACAAAACTGAATACTTGTCATCTGCGTGTGAGATAATTGCACAACTCAATAGTTTAAAACTTCAGCATAAAACCTGAAATTTCTAGATTGGATTTCTTTAGCTTTTTATTATAACCTTTCAAACTGCATGATTTATTCTTCCACGGACTGATTGCCTATGTTATTAAATTTATCAAACATTGACAGCACCTAGTAGACTTCAATCTTTTTTGTAAACTCTGTCCATAGATTATGTCAAAATCTCTCTAAACACTTTTCAGCATCCAGTTCTGTTACATTCTGTTCTGAAAATACTTTATTTCTAATGTTAATCCTTCCTTAGAGAGATTAGGCGAAAGCCATATTTTGATGCTTCTTGGCTGGAAAAGTGACCTGAGTTCATATTACCGTCTCATTCTTCCACTGCTCCAATGGCTCCAATTTGGAAAACACTGATGGCTAATCATTATTTGTGATCTTGAATCATTACTTAGTCATTTCACTTTAAAAATAAGCAGCACTTTTGCTTCTGTCAGAAGCAAGAATTATCTTCTTTCTTTTATCTTACCAGCTAAAAAGTTTGACATTCATCCTTTGCAATCATGTTTCATAAACCAGTATCCATATATTGAATTGGGCAGTGAAAGACTTTGAAAGATTAACAAAGGTTTTATTGTAAATCTGCAGTATAAGACAACCATCAATTTTTACCTTTCACCTTGTTGCCTCCCTGAAACCAGGGCCAAGATGTCTCTGAGTCCATGCAGAAAATTCTCAAAGAGGAGAGGGACCAGGAGGAAGTCATTTTACACATTGGAACTAATGACACAGGAGGAGGAAAAAAAAAGAGACATTTGGGAAAATAGGCAGAAATTTAAAAAGTAGGTCCTCAAGGGTAGTATTATCTGGATTACTCCCAGTGCCACGAGCGAGTGAGGGTCAGAATAGGAGGATAGAGCAAATGAATGCGTGGCTGAGGAGCTGAGGCAGGGGAGAAGGATTCACAGTTTTGAATCATTAGGGTTTTTTCTGGGATAGAAATGATCTGTATTAGAAGGATGGGTTGCATCTGAATTGGAAGGGGACTAATATACTGGTGGGGAGATTTGCTAGAGCTGCTCAGGAGGATTTAAATGAGTAAAGCGAAGGCGATGTGGGACCAGGGTAAATAGTGAGAAAAGAGATCAGATTGAGACTGGTGCAGTTGGGAAAAGGAATGAGTCAAACAGTCAAGGCAGGCAGAAACAAATCAGAGAACAAGTTGGGACTGATAAATGAAACTATTTAATTAAATGCAAGAGGCCTAACAGGTAAGGCAGATGAACTGAAGGCATGGTTGGGAACATGGGAGTGGGATGTCATAGCACTTACAGCAACATAGCTCAGGGATAGACAGAACTGTAGCTTAATGTTCCAGGGCATAATTGCTATAGGAAGGATATACAGGGGAGCAAGTTCTTACTATGTCAGGGTAGGGGAAATGGCGATTTGATTAGGAGTAACATTATGGCTGTAATTGGGATATTCAGGGGAGTATTTCCAGGCAAGTTATCTGGGTGGAACTGAGAAATAAGAAAGGAGTGATTACTCATTAGGATAGTACTATAGACCTTCCAATATTTAGCAGGAAATTGAGAAGCAAATTTGTAGGTAGATCTCAGTTATCTGAAAAAATGATAGGGTAGTAATGATAGGGGGTTTTAATATTCCAAACATGGACTGGGACTACCGTAGTGGTAAGGGCTTGAATGGAGAGGATTTCAAGTGTGTACAAGAAAATTTTCTGATTCAGTATAAGGATGTACCTACTAGAGAAGGAGCAAAACTTGACCTTCTTTTGAGAAATAAGGCAGGGCAGGTGACTGAGGTGTCATTGCAGGTGCAATTTGGGGCCAGTGATCCACATTTCTATTAGTTTTAAAATAGTGAAGGAAACGGATAAACTGAATCTAAAATTTAAAGTTCTAAATTGGAGGAAGGCTGATTTTGCTAGGTATTAGGCAAGAACTTTCAAAGGTTGACACTGTCGGAGGCAGATATTCACATGTAAAGGAATCACTGGAAAGTGGAAGCCTTCAAAAATGAGTCTACAGACAGTACATTTCTGTTAGGGTGAAGTCAAGGCTGGTAGGTGTACAGAATGCGATGAGTAGAGAAATTCAGGATTTGGTCAAAAAAGAAGGAAACATATGTCAGGTATATATAGCAGGGATCAAATGAACCCCTAGAAGAGTATAAAGGCAGTAGAAGGATATTTAAAAGAGAAATCAGGAGGGCAAAAAGGGCCACGAGAGAGATTTGGAAAAATTGATAAGGAGAATCCAAAGGGATTCTACAAATATGTTAAGGACAAAAGAGTAAATAAGGAGAGAATAGGACCCCTTAAAGATCAGCAAGGCTGCCTATGTGTGGAACTGCAGGAGATGGGAGAGATATTACATGAGTATTTTGCATTTGTATTTACTGTGGAGAAGGATATAGAGGATAGAGAATTTGGGGAAATAAACAGTTACATCTTGTACAATACCCATATTACAGAGGAGGAAGTGTTGCTGGACATCTTAAAATGCAAAAAAGTAGATAAACCCCAGAACCTGGAGGGTTGCCTTTTAGACTGGAGACCTGTGACCAGTGGTGTGCGGCAAGAATTGTTGCTGGGTCCACTGTTTTTCTTCATTTATATAAATGATTTGGATGTGAACATAGGAGGTATGGTTAGTAAGTTTGCAGATGACACCAAAATTGGAGGTGTCGTGGACAGTGAAGAAGGTTACCTCAGAATACAAACGGAACTTGGTTGGGTGGACCAATGGGCCGAAGAGGGGCAGATAGAATTTAATTTAGATAAATGTGAGGTGCTTAATTTTGGAAAGGCAAATCAGGGCAGAACTTATACACTTAATGGTTAGGTCCTGGGGATATTGCCGAACAGTTAGACTTTGGAGTGCAGGTTCATAGTTCCTTGAAAGTTGAGTCCCAGGTAGACAAGACAGTGAGGAGGGCACTCGCCTTTGGTGGGCTATTTTGAGCGTGATGGGGCACTTGGGTGTTTAAGGTCCTTGTGAAGATTTGTAGCTTGGTGAGTCATGGCAATTTTTAATTCTGACTATAGAATCATAATAGAACATAGAACAATACAGCGCAGAACAGGCCCTTTGGCCCTCGATGTTGCGCCGATCTGTGAACTAATCTAACCCCCTCCCCCTACACTACCCCATCATCATCCATATGCTTGTCCGAGGACTGTTTAAATGCTCCTAATGTGGCTGAGTTAACTACATTGGCAGGCAGGGCGTTCCATGCTGTTACCACTCTCTGAGTAAAGAACCTGCCTCTGACATCTGTCTTAAATCTATCACCCCTCAATTTATAGCTATGCTCCCTAAAGGGTTTGTGAAACTTTGCTTTAATGAAAGGGTAGCTTAGAAACAGAATCTGAAATAACTCCACAGAGGCTGGTATCTGGTCACTAAGTCAACCTTTATTTACACCTGGAGCATCCTTAACACTTATTTAGCTCCCTCAGAGTCAGCTCTCAGAGTGAACAGGATGACTGACACTGCTATTCTTATCTGTCAGCCAGGGCTCTCTGATTAGAGCTGTTAACCTGATCCAATCAGGGTACTCCTATTCTATGAATTCTTTTCACCTGGCTGACCTTCTTATGATCACTACTGGATCTTCATGTGGCAAGATGCAGACTCAAGTGACATATAACTTGGGCAGGGAGAAAGTATGCTGCAGATGCAGCTTGCTGGAGTGGAGAGTCACTCATGAGTTCTGTTGCAAAGGATTTGGATGAGGATTTTGAATATTGTAGGAACAGGTTGGTGAGTATACACACAGAAATGGTTGGCAAGCCTGCCTGAAATGTAGTGGTCACTTCAAGAAATATGGAGGTGTCTGTCACCAGCTTTACACGTGACTTTGGGCTGGCCCATATATCTAACATCGAAGTGGTGGCCAACTCTATGAGCATACTTGGGGATCCAACCTTGATGATGATCTGATAATCATATCTCAGTTTCAGTTGCAGCACAGGTAGAAGGCATGCATGTTTGAGTCTGCAGTGGTCTCTGCATGGTCTTTCTCTTCCAAATAGGGTTAATGAGGCTATCCTGATAGTGTTACACTTGCAAACTGCTTTTGATTTCTTTCTCTGTTCTAAAAATTGTAACCTCTATCAATTAAACAGGGAGGTTTATGTCAATTATTGAGCCAGAACTAACCTTAAAAAAATGGTCAATTTAGAGACTTCAGTAAATCTGATATTGAAAAATGCTAATACATGCTGATGATGTTGTTTAGAAAACTTTAATTGATTAACAACAAGCTCAGGAGAAACACTATTTCTTCTGGACTCGTGTGACCTCAGAATCATTTTCAGTGACACAGTTACAGAAGCAATATAAAATGCTGCAAATGCTGTAAAAGATAAGCTATTCTCATTAATTGTCTTCTACTTTAGCGGAAAGCTGGATTAAATACGATGGGTTCAGGGAACCATGTTAACCTACCATTAGCTTGGACAGAACTAGCTTTCCTGGTTCAGTGTAAGGAGAAAATACAAGAAGGTGAGTCTTTTTCATGTCATCATCAGAAGGTTAATGATAATTATTATGAAAATGCCCACAATATAAAGCATGCAGTATTATAGGTATAGTGCAGGGTAAAATTTGTACACACTGAAACAAAACTTCAATTGTTCACATCATTAAAAATCATTTGAATTTTTAACGTATCTTTGGGGCGGCATGGTGGCCCAATGCTTAGCACTGCAGCCTCACAGCGCCAGGGACCCAGGTTCAATTCTAGCCTCAGGCAACTGTCTGTATGGAGTTTGCACATTCTCTCTATGTCTGCGTGGGTTTCCTCCGGCTGCTCCAGTTTCCTCCCACAGTCCAAAGATGTGCAGGCTAGGTGGATCAGACATGCTAAATTGCCTGTAGTGTTCAGGGGTGTGTGGGTTATGGGGGATGAGTCTGGGTGGGATGCTTCCAGGGGTGGTATGGACTTGTTGGGCCGAAGGACCTATTTCCACACTGTAGGGAATCTAATCTAATATACAGGAAGGTTTGAAATTTTTTTGTAAATTCAGTTGTGTATCAGTGTAATTTTTAAAAATATAATTGAAAAAATAATTAAAGATGGTCATTATTAATGCTTTGCTGTGGAGAAAGTGTGTCACAATGCTTTCAAACATTTCAAAAAAAGTAGCTGTGATACCAATATAAATTGTAGCTAGATCAAAGAATGATTTTTCCTTACAGGACATTTTGTTTGTTAAGAATATCAGTTATGGATTTGTTAATTATTTTCAAGCTATTTATAATGCTAATATGCTGGAATATATATATAGAAAGGCTAAAATTCCAATGAGCTTTCTCCACAGTTACAAGTAAGACAGCATGCAAGATGTAACTGTCCGGCGTAAAGTTTTGGATCCAATTACAAGTGTCTAGGTTAAGTTATTAGCAAATTTGGGACATGTAATCTTGTATGAGTGTCATGTTGTATCCAACTGGTGAAAGGTGGAGTGGCACACTGGCACAAACAGTCTTCAGCTTTAATGGAGAATGTAGTTTAATGGTAGGGAAATTTTGCTACTTAACAGAATGAATGCAATGCAAATATTTTCCTTATGCAGGAATCTAAAACCAGTGGGCACAGCTAAATCATAAGAGCATGAGGAATTGGAATGGGAGTAGGCTGTTCAGCTCTTCAATCTTGCTCGGACATTCAACATGGCTGATCTAACAGGCCTCACATTCACTTCCCTGTCTTTTCTCCATAAACTTTGATTCCCCTACTGATCAAAAATCTGTTGCAGCCTTAAATATATATAAGGACTCCTCCACATAGCTGTCTGTGACAAGGAGTTCCAAAGACTAGCAACCCTCTAAGATTTTAAAAGGGTAAAATAATTTAAAATTGAAACGAAGAATTTTCTTTCTCTAAGAGGAATGTTACACTTTGCAATTATCTTCTGCAGACAGCAGTGAAGGCTGTGTCATTGAAATATTCAAGTTTGAATGAGACAGGCTTTTGATGTAAATTAGAATCAAGGGTTATGGTCAACAGGCAGGAAATTGGAGTTAAGGCCTCAAGCAGGTTGGGCATGATGTTATTGAATGGCAGAGCAAGGTTGAGGGAACCATAGAACCCATACCTGCTCCTATTTCTGAGCATATTAACAGAAGTCAAATGCCATGATACTGTCCCTGTACTTCTCCTTGACTTGGGGAAACAGGCAAATGGAAGATCCACCCAACAATCCAGACGTTTCTGCTTCCATTTTTCAATCTTCTTGGCTAAATTGGAATTTTGGGATTTTTGATGTTGTTACAATGTAATTCAAGTAAGATTACATTCTGGAAAAGTTGACTAAATTTAATGAAAAAGTATTTGAAAATAATATTTAATCAATTAGTTTGATTCTGGGTTCATGCTATATGATTCTGAATTAATTCATTTCTTTATTTTTCATTTCTCAAGAGGCTCTGGATATTCTCTTGATTTCTTTGGACCAAGCACCAATGCACCCAGACCAAATTCCTGTATTATTCTTTCTTGCGGAGTCTGTCTTGTACTGGATCTGTACTGATGCAGTAAAGCAGTCATATCTCTATGCTTGTGAAGTGAAGATAATAAAGGTACATGGTTCAATAAAATAATTACTTGGCCTTTATAAGTAGAGTGGTATAATAAGAAGAAAGTTTGAAGTTAAATATTTCATAAGGCTCGCGAGTTTTGAGAAAATTTGTAGTTCAGGTTGAGGTTCTGGATGTGAGTTTGCTCGCTGAGCTGGAAGGTTAATTTTCAGACGTTTCGCCACCATCAACAACAAACTGCCATTCCTAGATGTCACAGTAGAGTGAACAGTCAATGGGGAACTTCAAACCAGCGTCTACAGGAAAACAACACATAAAGGACCAAATACTGAACTACAGGAGCAACCATCCCAACACCGACAAACGATGCTGCATTAGAACATTATTCCAACGAGCCACCACACACTGCAGCACAGAGGAACTACGCAGAGCAGAAGAAAATCACCTATACAGCGTATTCAAAAAGAATGGGGACCCTATGAACACAGTCTGCTGATTTCTCAGCAATAAACCCAAACAGACAAAACGGGCTCAGAAACCATAACCACTCTCCCCTACATCAAAGACATTTCCGAAATGACTGCCAGACTAGTCGGACCTCTTGGCATCAGGGTAGCCCACAAACCCACCAACACACTAAAACAGCAGCTAATGAACTTAAAAGACCCTGTACAGACAACTAACAAAACGAACGTCTTCTACAAAATACCTTGCAAGAACTGTGACAAACGCTACATTGGACAAACTGGCAGAAAGCTAGCCACCAGGATACACGAACATCAACTAGCCACAAAACGACATGACCCACTATCACTCGTATCCTTACATACAGATGAGGAAGGACACACTTTGATTGGGACAACACATCCATCCTAGGACAAGCCAAACAGAGACACGCACGAGAATTCCTAGAAGCATGGCATTCCAACCGGAACTCCATCAACAAACACATTGATTTGGAGCCAATCTACCATCCCCTGAGAAAAAGAACAGGAAGTGACATCACCAGCCCAAGGAAACCTAACCAGATAAATAGAAAGTGGGACATAACACCAGCGCTTCGTTGGAGGCTCACTGATGATGTTACCTAGAATGGTGACGAAACGTCTGAAAACTAACCTTCCAGCTCAGCGAGCAAACTCACATCCAGATTTCATAAGGCTTTAGAGTTATATTTTTAAAATGAGTACATTGGTGTTCCTTTGAATTCTCCAGAATTCTATACATTTATACCCATATTCAGCTGCCTCCTGATAATCCATACAGCAGAATAGGTTATAAAATAATGGAGAGTGTGCAGTGGACCAGGAATTATGTATGTTCCATTATCTTCTGGCATTTTAAGTACTGTGGCAAAAACTGACTGTGGTATCTGACTTTACTATCTGGGAAGCATTCTGATAATGGATCACCCACATGTTATGGAACCAATCTGATTTTTAATTTCATTAATTCTCCTACAGTCAGTGATCTACTTTGTCAGATTACTGCCATGGAATCTAAACGAAAGTAGACACATCTAGGCTTCCAGTCAAAACTACAGTTGTCTCAACCAGGTTTTCTGACTTCATTCTTTACTTTACAGCTTTGAGTGTTTTGAAGAATTAGCTGTCACTGATGTGAAGTCTGAATAAATGTCTGTTTTTCAGTCTCCGATTTAAAAGCTTTAATTAACATTCATGAATTGGAGACTTTTCACTATTGAGTGTGCAGGAGTGAGACCTGTATTAGATTGTTAGAAGTATGCTTTCCCCTCCAAATGGCTCCTAACGTCACCAGTGCTGGATACAATACTGCAACGTGTCTCTTTCATGAGAGCAAACATTATTATATAAGTGAGTCTGCAAACAGCTTCATGGTAACTATTACTAGCTGCATGTAAAGGCACAGCAAAGCACTGGTAGAAATAATTGTCGTATTTGTACCATAATTTGGTTTAAGATCAACATTGGGATTGAATTGACAATTTATTAATGTGGTTGATTGCCAGAGATTATTATGTACGTGCATCTTGCTAGTTGGCATATCTGACACAGCACTCTAATGAAGATTATACAAAGGACATCTATAGTTGGCAATTTTTGATTTTTGGAAAAAAATCTTTTATTGAAAATATGGCATTCTGAAAGCCTTGCCTCTTGAAGATTTTTCTTATTATTCAAAAGCCCAACATGCAGTGTTTAATCTTACATAACATTTCTTTCTATTTAATAGCTTGGATTTTTAACAATTTTAAGATTGTTTATCTTCCACCTGACTGGACTTGTTCAAGCTTTTAAGGAATGTAAATTTCGCCTTCATACTTATTTAGAAGGTAAGCTCATGTTTTTAAAAAAGTCATATCATGCATGCAGGAATTACTTTTCATAAATGCATTTGAGTGAAACAACAATTATGCTGAATTGCTGCTTTTATAGATACCTAAAATACCATAAGCCAAACTCATCAAATGCAAGTTACCAAGGTGTCGAACTGGATGAAAAGGCTAGACCCTTAACGTCAGCTTTCCTGCTCCTCTGATGCTGCTTGGTCTGCTGTGTTTATCCAGCCTTGCTCTTTCAGATTCTCCAGCATCTGCAGTTCCTATTGTCTCATCACTTACAAGTTTCTTGTACAGATAAAAATGCATTTCTAGAAGGTACATCACTTTTTTTTTGCATGAGGACATGGCAGCCTCCATATCAAGTTCAATAATTGTACAACCTGAACACCTTCCCTTTACGCACCCCCACATCTCAGATCCATCATAGATTCATACAGCGCAGAAAAGGCACTTTGGCCCATTGTGTCTGCACAATCATAACTGATAGTAAAGGTGCACTAATCTCAATTTTCTGCAGTTGTCCCATGTCCTTGAAAGTTCTCATCCAAATATTTTTTAAAGGATGTAAGGTTTCCAGCATTCACTAGCTTCTAGTGCACTCCAGATTCCCACCACTTGCTGAGTGAAAAAATTGCTTTTTTCCCAAATTCCCTCTGAAACCCCTGCCCTTTACCCTAAAACTATGCCCTGTCATGATTGACCCCTCAACCAAGGGGTCCCTGCTCTCTATTCACCATGCCCTTGCCCCTCAATCTTATAAATCTCAATCATGTCCTCCCACCCTCAGTCTTATCTGCTCTAAAGAAAACAATCCAAGCCTGTCTAGTGTCTCTTTATAATGCAATTTCTCTACTCAGTAATGTCCTGGTGAACCTCCTCTGTACCTCCCTTTAGTACTATCAAATCCTTCCCGTAGTGGGGTAACCAAAACTGCACACACTACTGCAGTTGTGGCCTGACCAAAACTGTACAAATCCAACATTACTTGCTGTTATACTCTCTGCCACAAATAATGAAAGCAAGCGTACCATATGCCTTCTTAACTATCCTATTCATGTGCTCTGTTGACTTCACAAATCTGTGAATAGGATTGTGTCTTATTACTAAGCCAGTTTCTGATCCATTTTGCCAAGTTTCCCTCAATTTGATGTGCTTTAACCTTCTCACTCAGTGGGACCTCATCAAAAACTTTGCTAAAATCCATATAAACTAGTTCAATCGAATTTCCCTTACCCACACGCTTAATCACATTTTGAAGAAGTTCTGACAAATCTATTAGGCATGACTTCTATCTGACACAGCCATGCTGACTATCCCTAATTAACCCATGCCTTTCCAAGTGGCTACTTCAGAATTTCCATCAGTAGTTTCCCTGCCACTGACTTAAGACTCACCAGTTTGTAATTTCCTGATTCATCTCTACCACCCCTCTTAAAGAGTGAAACTACATTAGTCAACGTCCAGCCCTCTGTCACTTCACTTGTGGCCAGAGAGAAATTAAAAATTTATGTCAGAGCCTCTGCAATTTTCTGCCTTGCCTCCCACAGCAGCCTGAGATGTAATTTGTACAGGCTTGTCAAGACATAAGCCATCATAGCCAACATACATTCACCCATTCATATTCTTAATTATCACTGATCTAGCTTTTCCTCTTTGCTGGCTCACAGTAAACAATCCCTCTGTCTGCCTCTCTCTCTCTGGACTCCATCTCCGCCTATCTGCTCAACCTTCTGCCTCCCACCTCCTGTCATCAGCATAAGTACCACTTTGCCCTGGATGCTATTAGTTCTGAAGAAAGGTCACAGAACGCAAAAGATTAACTATGTTTCTGTCCTCAGACATTGTCAGTTTCTTCAGCAATTTCTGCTTTTGATTCAGATTTGCAGTTTTTTGTTTTAATTTAATATCCATACAAGCTTCTGTGGAGCAGTGCAATTGCATGTCAGAATGAGTACTGCAGCACCCAACAAGTTGGATACCTAAATACCCCTTTTGTATCTGGAAAACAGGTGCAATGCCAATGAATCTTGAGGCCAAGAACAATTTGCAGTCCAAAGGAACAAAAACAAACTAATCACAGTCCAGTACTGTGCATGAATTTTATAGCAAAAGAAAGTAGTCTTATTGGCTATTTTATTATGATGTCATGATATCATATTATGCCTAATTTGCCTAAGTTCTTCGAAGATGTAACGACTAAAGTGGATAATGGGATCCTGTAAATGCAGTATATCAGGACTTCCAGAAAGTACCTAATCAGGTATCACAGAAAAGGTTGATATGCAGAGATTATATATTTGCTCAGATAGGCAATTGACTAATCAATAGAAGACAGAGAGTCGGGATAAATGGATGGGAAAGTAAGTTCATAGAATACCTACAAAGCCGAAAGAGGCCATTTGACCCATCAGATTAGCACTGACCATCTGAAGAGCATTCTACCTGGATCCACGATCATAATCCCGCTTAGGATTTCTTTTATCCCTGGACAGTAAAGGACAATTTTTAGCACGGCCAATCCACCTAAATGGCACATTTTTGGACTATTGGAGGAAAACTGTGCAGACACAGGGAGAACATGCATGTGCCATGCAGACAGTTGTCCAAGGCTTGAATCAAACCCAGGTCCTTGGCACGGCCAGACAGCACTGCTAAGCACTGAGCCACTGTGCCACCCATTGCATTAAAGTCTTGGTTAGAAACCAGCAACATTGGTCAGTAGGAGGATTGTGACCATGACCTTAGCAATCTTATTCCCACACACTAACCGTCTGAGCTAATCAGCCAGCACACATTTATTGTGCTGAAGAAATTAGAAATTTACAAATGCATAGATGAATGGGCCAAAATGGGCTTCATCAAGGTGACTTCACTGTTACATCACCATAATTGATGAACTTCTATCAATGACGGACTTGTATTAAGATTGTCATTATGTAGAGCAACATTCCACTCACTTAAATTAACACTACTAATTGCATTCTTCAATTGCTGTATTAGATCAGAACCAGAAAATCAGTTTCCAGTTCTTGACCTTGAGTAACGTAGCCTGAGTTTTCCAGGGTAATTCAGTGTCAGGAAAGAAATTGATTGCAATCCAATAAGAAGTTTCATAGAAAGTGTGTGTTCCTTTACTGTGGATAATCAGTATGTTTTGAATGTGAGGAGCTGTGTTCTTTTCTATCCTTGCAGTGCATTTTCCAATTAAGTAATTCAACAGCAATAAAATCAGAAATTGCTGGAACATCTTAGCAGGTTTGGCAGCATCTATGGAGAAAAAGCAGAGATTAACATTTTAGGCCTTAAAGAAGAAGGGTCATTGGACCTGAAATATTAATTCTCCTTTTCTCCATAGGTACTGCCAGCCCTGCTGAGCTTTCATAGCAATTTCTGATTTTATTTCTGATTTCCAGCATCTGTAGCCATAGAGTCATAGAGCTTTACAGCATGGAAGCAGACCCTTTGGTCCAACCTGCCCATGCCGACCAGATGTCCTAAATAAATCTAGTGCCTTTAGCCAGCATTTGGCTCTTATCTGTCTAAATCTTTCCTAATCATATACCCATCAGATACCTATTAAATGTTGTAATTGTACCAGCCTCCACCGCTCCCTCTGGCAACTCATTCCATACAGGTACCATCCTCTGGGGGGGAAAAGGTGCCCTTTAGGTCTCTTTTAAATCTTTTCCCTCTCACCTTGAACATATGCCTTCCATATTTGGACTCTCCCACCCCAGGGAAAAGACCTTGGCTATTCACCCTATCCAGTCCCCTCATGATTTTATAAACATCTATATCACTCCTCAGCCTCTGATGCTCCAGGGAAAATAGCTCCAGGCTAATCAGCCTTTCCCTGTAGCTCAAACCCTCCAACCCTGGCAACATCCTTGTAAGTCTTTTCTGAACCCTGTCAAGTTTCACAACATTCTTCCTATAGCAGGGAGACCAGAAATGAAAGCAGTATTCTAAAAGTGGCCTAACCAATGTCCTGTACAGCTGCAACATGACCTCCTAATTCCCATGCTGAATGCACTGACCAATAAAGGCAAACGTACCAAACACCTCCTTTACTATTTTGCTTACCTGGGACTCGGTAAAGAAACAATGAATCTCCACTCTAAAGTCTCTTTGTTCGGCAATATCCCCAGGACCTTACCATTAAGTGTATAAGCCCTGCCCTGATTTGCCTTTCCAAAATGCAGCATGACATATTTATCTAAATTAAACTCCATCTACCACTCCTCAGCCCATCAACCCATCCGATCAAGGTCCTGTTGTACTCTGAGGTAACCGCTTTCACTGTCTGATACACCACCAATTTTGAGGTCACCTGCAAACTTACTAACCGTACCTCCTTTGTTCACATCAAATCATTTATATAAATGTCAAAAAGCTGTAGACTCAGCACCTTGCGACACACTGCTGGTCACAGGCCTCCAGTGTGAAAAGCTACCCTCCACCACGACCCTCTGTCTCCTCACTTTGAACCAGTTATGTATCCGAATAGCTAGATCTCCCTGTATTCCACGTGATCTGACCTTGCTAGCCAATTCTTTGGTTTATATTGTTTAAGATTTCAATGGCAAGCTTTTGTGACTTCAAAACGCTAGAAGATTTTTTATTCATTTACCCTGAATTAATGCTGCATCCTGCGTTCAGTCTCATGTGCACACACACATACACAATGTTTGGATATGTTAACAATCATTCACTTTATAGGTTGTAGTTACTTCAGATTCTGATTTGAGTTCCAGTCTTCTATGTTGTAGCCTGTGGTTTCTTGAATAGGTTTAATCATTTAAAATTGAAATGAAGATCTTTTAAGACCAAGCGTTCACAAGATTCTGAGGTTACTTGTTTGTTGAGTTTCTAAGTCCAGGATATTTTTGTTTCCCTGTTAACAGTTTATAGTTTGAATCCACAAAATAACTCAAGTGACCTAGGGCGGTCACCATTTCCAGCCATTTTTTTGCCAAATTTTACAATACAAATTTAGTTTGAAGTTCGGAATAGGACATGCCATTACTGGTCATGACATGTAATTGAAATCATCTCACGGAGGGGAGGAGGAGAATTTCATTGTGAGTTGCTTGTTTCCTCGTGCACTGATTAAGTTCTGCCCATCAATTCTTAGTCACCAAATATAAGGGCTTGTTAGTATTATGAATGTTTTACTGCACCAGCAAACTAGGGGTTGTGCATTGAAATAAGATGTTCAATGAATCTGGTTATTTAAGGGTTAACACCAGGGAGAATAATCATTGTCATCCTAGTAAGCCGCAAGAATTTAAAGTAATTGATTCAGAACAGAAATTTTGGACTACTATCAAATCAGCCTAGTTAGTCTTTTAAAGCCCTCCTTCCTAATTTCTGGGCATTAATTCTCTCCAATTTAGGAGACTAGCCTGATGTGGTTATATCTATCCAGATCCCTCTAGCCACAGATTAAGTTTTATAGTCAGTGTAGAAGAGGTTCTTCGACCCATTAACACTATGTCCGCCTATCTGCACTAACCCCATTTCCAACATTTGAACCATAGTCTTGAATGTTAACTTTATAAAAGTTGTGAGGTAGTCTATCTCTACTACCCTATCTGTCAGTGCATTCCAGATCCCTGATGCTGACTATCAGTCCAAACTCCTTGCATGCAGGGAAAGAAACTAGTTACATGCAGTTTCAAATGGACTTTACTTTGGAATGTCAGTTCAATGAAGAATACAGGGGGGTATGCCAGGAGCAACCTGGCATACCTAAAAGTGAATATAAGTTTGTTATTAATTTGCTATTGTTATTTGACGTAAGCTTTCTACTTTAGTATTGAGTTGGCGTTCAGATAAGTGGGGTATGGATGCTAGGGCAGTTGCTTGCTCCTCCTGCAGAATGTGGCAGTTGGGAGATGTGGCACACGTCTCCGCTGGCTACATCTGCGGGAAGTGCACCCAGCTACAGCTCCTTGAAAACCGTGTTAGGGAAATGGAGCTGGAGCTGGATGAACTACGGATCATTCGGGAGGCAGAGGGGGTAATTGAGAGGAGTTATCGGGAGTTGGTCACTCCTAAGGCTCAGGTCGAGGATAGATGGGTTACAGTTAGGGGGAGGAAAGGGGACAGACAGACAGTGCAGAGATCCCCTGTGGGCATTCCCCTCAGCAATAAGTATACCGTTTTGGATACTGCTGGGGGGGATGACCTACCAGAGGAAAGCCATAGTAGTCAGTTCTCTGGCACTGAGCCTGACACTGTGGCAAAGAAGGGAAGGGGGCAGAATAGAAAAGTACTCGTGGTAGGGGACTCGATAGTTAGGGGAATCGACAGGAGATTTTGTGGGCAAGATCGGGATTCCCGGAAGGTATGTTGCCTCCCTGGTGCCAGGGTCCGGGACGTCTCCGATCGGGTGTATAAAGTTCTAAAAGGGGAGGGCGAACAGCCAGAAATCGTGTTACATATTGGCACAAATGATATAGCCAGAAATAGGTTTGAGGATATAAAAAGTGATTTCAGGGAGTTAGGATGGAAGCTGCAGAGCAGGACGAACAGAGTAGTGTTCTCTGGTTTACTACCGGTGCCACGAGATAGTGAGGTGAGGAACAGGGAGCGGGCGCAGCTGAACACGTGGCTACGCAGCTGGTGTAGGAGGGAGGGCTTCAGATATGTTGATAATTGGGATGCCTTCTGGGGAAGGTGGGACCTGTACAAGAAGGACGGGTTGCATCTGAACTGGAAGGGGACCAATGTCCTGGGTGGAAGGTTTGCTCGAGTAGTTCGAGAGGGTTTAAACTAGTATGGCAGGGGGGTGGGAACCTGAGCTGTATACCAGAGGTGAGCGTTGATGCAGGTGAGGCAGTAGCAAGAGGTAGGCCAGCTAGTGGGAAGGGTTTTCCTGGGAAGGAACCAAGGGATCGGTTAAAGTGTGTTTGCTTTAATGCAAGGAGTATCAGGAATAAAAGTGATGAACTTAGAGCATGGATCAGTACCTGGTGCTATGATGTTGTGGCCATAACAGAGACATGGGTTTCTCATGGGCAGGAATGGTTGCTGGATGTTCCAGGGTTTAGAACATTTAAAAAGAATAGGGAGGGGGGAAAAAGAGGAGGGGGTGTAGCACTACTAATCAGAGAGGGTATCACAGCTACAGAAGCTTCCTTTGTCGAGGAAGATCTGCCTACTGAGTCAGTATGGGTGGAAATGAGGAACAGCAAGGGAGTAGTCACCTCGTTAGGGGTTTACTACAGGCCCCCCAATAGCAGCAGGGAGATTGAAGAAAGCATAGGTCGACAGATTTTGGAAAAGTGTGCACGCAGTAGGGTTGTTGTAATGGGTGACTTTAACTTTCCTAATATTGATTGGAACCTCCTTAGAGCAGAAGATTTGAATGGAGCTGTTTTTGTAAGGTGTGTTCAGGAGGGTTTCCTAACGCAGTACGTTGACAGGCCGACGAGGGGAGAGGCCATTCTAGACTTGGTGCTCGGAAACGAGCCGGGGCAGGTATCAGATCTTGTGGTGGGAGAGCATTTTGGTGATAGTGACCATAACTGCCTCACATTCTACATAGCTATGGAGAAGGAGAGGATTAGGCAGAATGGGAGGATATTTAATTGGGGAAGAGGAAACTATGATGCGATTAGACATGAGTTAGGAAGCATGGACTGGGAGCAGTTGTTCCATGGTAAGGGAACTATCGACATGTGGAGACGGTTTAAGGAACAGTTGTTGGGAGTGATGAGTAAATATGTCCCTCTGAGACAGGCAAGAAGGGGTAAGATTAGGGAACCTTGGATGACGAGAGCGGTGGAGCTTCTAGTGAAAAGGAAGAAGGTAGCTTACATAAGGTGGAGGAAGCTAGGGTCAAGTTCAGCTAGAGAGGATTACATGCAGGCAAGGAAGGAGCTCAAAAATGGTCTGAGGAGAGCCAGGAGGGGGCACGAGAAAGGCTTGGCAGAAGGAATCCGGGAAAACACAAAGGCATTTTACACTTACGTGAGGAATAAGAGAATGGTCAAAGAAAGAGTAGGGCCGATCAGGGATAGCATAGGGAACTTGTGTGTGGAGCCTGAGGAGGTAGGGGAAGCCCTAAATGAGTTTTTTGCTTCTGTCTTTACGAAAGAAACAAACTTTGTAGTGAATGAAACCTTTGAAGAGCAGGTGTGCATGCTGGAATGGATAGAGATAGACGAAGCTGATGTGCTGAAAATTTTGTCAAACATTAAGATTGACAAGTCGCCAGGCCCGGATCAGATTTGTCCTCGGCTGCTTTGGGAAGCGAGAAATGCAATTGCTTCGCCACTTGCGAAGATCTTTGCATCCTCGCTCTCCACTGGAGTCGTACCTGAGGACTGGAGAGAGGCAAATGTAATTCCTCTCTTCAAGAAAGGAAATAGGGAAATCCCCGGCAATTATAGACCGGTAAGTCTCACGTCTGTCGTCTGCAAGGTGTTAGAAAGGATTCTGAGGGATAAGATTTATGACCATCTGGAAGAGCATGGCTTGATCAAATACAGTCAACACGGCTTTGTGAGGGGTAGGTCATGCCTTACAAACCTTATTGAGTTTTTTGAGGATGTGACTAGAAAAGTTGATGAGGGTCGAGCTGTGGATGTGGTGTATATGGACTTCAGTAAGGCATTTGATAAGGTTCCCCATGGTAGGCTCATTCAGAAGGTCAGGAGGAATGGGATACAGGGGAACTTAGCTGCTTGGATACAGAATTGGCTGGCCAACAGAAGACAGCGAGTGGTAGTAGAAGGAAAATATTCTGCCTGGAAGTCAGTGGTGAGTGGAGTTCCACAGGGCTCTGTCCTTGGGCCTCTACTGTTTGTAATTTTTATTAATGACTTGGACGAGGGGATTGAAGGATGGGTCAGCAAGTTTGCAGACGACACAAAGGTCGGAGGTGTCGTTGACAGTGTAGAGGGCTGTTGTAGGCTGCAGCGGGACATTGACAGGATGCAGAGATGGGCTGAGAGGTGGCAGATGGAGTTCAACCTGGATAAATGCGAGGTGATGCATTTTGGAAGGTCGAATTTGAAAGCTGAGTACAGGATTAAGGATAGGATTCTTGGCAGCATGGAGGAACAGAGGGATCTTGGTGTGCAGATACATAGATCCCTTAAAATGGCCACCCAAGTGGACAGGGTTGTTAAGAAAGCATATGGTGTTTTGGCTTTCATTAACAGGGGGATTGAGTTTAAGAGTCGTGAGATCTTGTTGCAGCTCTATAAAACTTTGGTTAGACCGCACTTGGAATACTGCATCCAGTTCTGGGCGCCCTATTATAGGAAAGATGTGGATGCTTTGGAGAGGGTTCAGAGGAGGTTTACCAGGATGCTGCCTGGACTGGAGGGCTTATCTTATGAAGAGAGGTTGACTGAGCTCGGTCTCTTTTCATTGGAGAAAAGGAGGAGGAGAGGGGACCTAATTGAGGTATACAAGATAATGAGAGGCATAGATAGAGTTGATAGCCAGAGACTATTTCCCAGGGCAGAAATGGCTAGCACGAGGGGTCATAGTTTTAAGCTGTTTGGAGGAAAGTATAGAGGGGATGTCAGAGGCAGGTTCTTTACGCAGAGAGTTGTGGGAGCATGGAATGCGTTGCCAGCAGCAGTTGTGGAAGCAAGGTCATTGGGGTCATTTAAGAGACTGCTGGACATGTATATGGTCACAGAAATTTGAGGGTGCATACATGAGGATCAATGGTCGGCACAACATTGTGGGCTGAAGGGCCTGTTCTGTGCTGTACTGTTCTATGTTCTATGTTCTATGTTCTATGTTCTATGTTCTATGATGTGTGAGCCTACCACACAAGACTATCTGCATGCCAAACAGCATAAGCAGCAAGCGATAGACAGAGTTAAGCAATACAACCAACAGATCAGGTCTTCTGAGGGACATTACTGTCAGACTGAGCTAGATTCAAGGTGTAAGTATGCCAAAATGATGAGATAAACTCCTCAACCTCACTCTTATCAATCTTTCTGTTACAGATGACTCCTCATAGTCCACATAAAGATAAAATCTCTCCCTCACATTAAAATCCCACTGTTGTGGGGTGTTGCCAAATCATCCTAAACAGACCAAAAATGGATACTCATAAGGCACAATTGTCATCAGCCATTAAGTTATATATAACCACAGAGTAATATCAAGGCCAAACATCACCTTCATCATTATCAATCCAGCAGACTAACTTTAGTTCAATGTGCAGCTACATGGCTGAAGCAGTGCCAGATGTAGCTTAGAATGTAACATAATAGGCTATGTATGTGTGAAACACCAAAAGGAACAGGATATAAAGGATATAACAGGATAAACAAGGATATATTGGATGCATAAAATTACACAGGATTTATACAATATACAACAGGGTATATAACTGCTAAACATTCTAACCCCCAATGGAATGGAATATAATTCTGGAGCCCAATGCAGTTAATTGATAGCAGCAGTGGACAATCTGAAAGCTAACACATGGAGGAAATTTCATGTGACAAAATCACATTTAGGTCTTTTCCCTTAATCTTTGCTGTTTTCTCCTTCTTCAACCTTCCCACTCCTTCCAGCCCTCTCTCCTCTCCTTTAAAATCCTCATTATGTAACCCCCTTACAACTCAGAAGGAACTATCATATAACCACCCCCCCTTTCATTTTTCGCATTGATCAGTCTTTATCCTTGCTTTTGTTTTCAACCTTTACATCTATTCAAGTGCGTACATTAAAAAAACTCTTTAACCTCAGTTGCCTCTGTGCAAGGAATATGTGTCTTATAATTAGCAGATGATTGTAATGTGTTGCCCACCCTACACCAAGTTTGGAAGTCATTCACTTCCATTCTGCAGTAAACCTAGCCCAAATGTTTCTAAAACAAAACTCATGTGCCAATTGTCACATCTCACTAAGACAGCGTGCTGGAAATCAAGCCCCACTATTCCTACATTTCCTCTCCAGAAGTCTGATATTTTATGCCAAAATATTCACACACCCAAGCTGTCTAGCTAGTCAGGAGCCAATCACATAGTTGGTGACAGGCAGAAGCCTTTGTCAATAATGACTAGCCATTAAGGAAAAGACCAATCAGCAAAGCCTCTATTCTTATGTGCCTCATGCTCTCACTTGTTCTCAAACTAGATTGCCGGTCCTGTTTGAACTAGCAGCTGTATACACAAAACCGTAAAGAGTGTCAGGTTATTTTCTTTTTTAAAAAGTGCAGCAACCCTTCAACAATCCCTGTATTTTTTTAAATAGTGTTTTTTCCCCCCCATTTCAGTCCACAGTCACCAATACAGAAAAGTTTTTTTTATAGCCTTTACAGTGGTCATCCCATCTCCCATTTGTACTTCATAACAGACAGCAGAATCAGGGTGAGGTGGAAGTTGATAGTGGATGAATATAGTAACATAATATCATTTTGAATGTACTAGGCAAACACAGATGCAGAAGGCATTGCTTGCAGCTGGCTGTATAATGCATTGTAACTTTTCGTCCATTGAGTTTAGTGGATATACGTATTCCTGATCCTTACTGGGTCTCTGCCTAATCCTTATCTTGTAATGAGTGCTATTGATTGCCCAAGTGATCCACATGCAACACAGTGTGGAAACAATGGGGCTGAGTGGGAGGTTTAGCATCATTGGTAAGTATGTGGGAGTAAGTGGAGTGTATCCACCTGACCTGAATTCTGAGTGCTGGTGACCTATGATGGATGAGTAATGAGAATAGAGTGCATTGTGCTGTGTGGAGTGATTGATAGGAGCTATTAAGTGCAGATTGATTCACTGATCACTCACAGAGAGAATAAACCTCTTCTAGCAATGCAACCAGGCCCTCAAAACCAGACTCCAGTGGTGATCTCCCTACTCAGTTTCTCCTGACCATTCCTTTTGAAGGATGATCCTTCAGGGCCTCTGTCCCCCACAGGAGTTTGAGTTAGTTCTTTATTTTGATGCATTTTCATTACTAAGACATCCTGCAACAAATGGATAAACCTGAGAATTCTCTCTTCTCCGGAGTTCCACTTACATAACTCCTACTTGCAACTAGTACACACACAGCAGAAGTTTTCAAATGGATCTTCAAGAGGGGCAGACTGGTTTGAAGACGAATAAGCTAACTTCACCGTGTGCTACCAAGGCACATTGCTGAACCCTAGATTAGTGCTAAGAAAGGCAGTAGCATGGGCCCAGATTCCTCCAAGGCTACAATAATCTTAATGAGGAGGTAGCATGAAGTCTACATACTGCTTGTCTTAGTAGTAATGGGTCCCTATAATCGATCATAGATCTGAATAAAGTTTTTTTTTAATCTTTACTCTCTTCTGTCAAAATCTATTCACCAAAAATGTTATCCACCATTGTTCACTCTTGAACGTTTTTGGAACTGCCATAGACGACCTGTTTTCACTCTAAGCGATGCATTAGGCAAATGATTTAGCTCAACGCCAGGATTACATCAAGTCACGTGTTATTTATTTTTTCAGCCGCCATCTCATCCTCCCCTGATTCCCTCTTGCCAACTAGCCAATTGCCTGCCACCACCATCCTGTCACTTGTCTGCCTTATGCTGATATATTTTTACTGTTATGCATCGAGCCTGCTTGAACTAGTTTTATTCATGGCTCCTAAGCACTTGACCCTATTTCTAATTAACTGCTGAACATCAGCAACTCTTCTGTCCTTATGTACGCTGACATTGCAAATGGTTCTGCTTGGATACTGTCCCACTTCCTTTCAAACCCATCATCAACATCAATGCTGTCATCAAAACTAAACATATTTAATCCTTCTATGCCTGACAGTGAACTACCTTGTTTCTGATATGATTTTCATGTTCTTAGGTCTACCAGAACGTGAAGCCTGTTATCAATCATTCCCAAATATTTTGCTGGGTATTCGTTTCATTATTACAACAGGAGAAATCATTTGTGGCTCTGTGAAATCGAATGAAAAATATTGTCAAAGGAATGGTGATTTGGTTGAAGACACAAACAAAAATGTCTGTAGCCAGGTAAGGAATATTGACTGAGATAACACGGTGTGAAGCTGGATGAACACAGCTGGCCAAGCAGCATCAGAGAGCAGGAAAGCTTGACGTTTCAGGTCGGCACCCTTCTTCAGTTTTTTCTGAAGAAGTCTCCTGACCCGAAACGTCAAGCTTTCTTGCTCCTCTGGTGCTGCTAGGCCTGTTGTATTCATCCAGCTTCACACAGTGTTATCTCAGATTCTCCAGCATCGGCAGTTCCTACTGTCTAAGGAATATTGACTGTTAGGTTTAGTTCAATTTCAAATTTTGTCAACTTCTAACTTGTAATTTATCAAAGTAAAAGTAGCTATTTAAATAAATAACAACTGTGACAATTCTCAGAAACTTATAGAATTTTTTTTAGCATTATTGATCATTTAGTAAATGATGCCAGACAGACCGATTCTGGGAAATTATAATATTTTCCATGGATCATGAAAGTGAAGATAACATGTAAAATCTGGCAGCATAGCACTGTAATCTTGACAGCCTGGATTGGCTTAATAAAAATATATTTATTAGTTAAAATATTTGTTCTTGTGTCAAAACGGTACTTTTTTGTCTGTAGTGCATGTGCAGTCAGGGCTATGACATAGGCTGACAAGATGGCTTGCTGAAGTATCCCCACTGCTCCTCTATTCACTGCATTCCATATGTACCAATGTCAGTAGCATTGCATGCAGAAGCAACCCTCATGGAAAATCATGGCTCGTTCCAAAGATGTTGCTTCCCCTCCCAGCATTCCGTCTTCAGTGTGTCACTGTATCGCTGAGCTCAACCCTCATTATCCCTCTTTAACTATAGGCCTGTTGTTACTGAAGCTGGGAGCCACATCCCTGGAAAAGGAGATGGGTGCAGCAACAGAACTGGGAAGGACAGCATGTCAGTTGGAGACAGCCAGGCAGCGAGAACTTGAGTTTTGAAGGATAATATTGTGGACATACATATACTTTTCTGCTCCTCTTTGTCAGCCCCAGCCTCCCTGAGATCTGGACCACACCCTGCAGAGCCAATTTGGAGATTACCTTTCACCTCTGTCACTGCTGCATGAAATAGTGAGCCTTTTTACATGTTCTGTGAAGACTGTATGTATTTTCTCTTCAGTTTCCTTTATTTTGTAAGTGGAGTAGTCAGACCTCTCTTTAAGAGTGAAGATAATTTTAAACAATTGTTTAATTGAGGCTCAGAAAGTAGATCATAAGACTATAAGACATAGGAGGGGAAGTAAGGCCATTCGGCCCATCGAGTCCACTCTGCCATTTAATCATGGCTGATGGGCATTTCAACTCCACTTCCCGGCACTCTCCCCGTAGCCCTTGATTCCTTGTGCGATCAAGAATTTATCAATCTCTGCCTTGAAGACATTTAAGGTCCCAGCCTCCACTGTGCTCAGTGACAATGAATTCCACAGGCCCACCACTCTCTAGCTGAAAAAAATGTCTCCTCATTTCCGTTTTAAATTTACCCCCTCCAATTCTAAGGCTGTGCCCATGGGTCCTAGTCTCCCTGCCTAACGGAAACGACTTCCCAGCGTCCACCCTTTCTAAGCCATACATTATCTTGTACGTTTCTACTAGATCTCCTCTCAACCTTCTAAACTCTAATAAATACAATCCCAGGATCCTTAGCCGTTCATCGTACGTTAAACCTACGATCAGGAATTAAATACATTAGTCAGACAGGTCTGGCTGAAGCTGCACCTGAAGGAATTTCAGAGTGGTATTATCTTAAAAACAGAGCTGTAATGAGGATGTGAAGATTTCCTCACAGATCTGCAGGTGAAGAATGGGCAGTTGTTTCGCAAAAAGTGATACTGCCTGGCTGTTGTAAGGAAAGTAGTATGTAAAAAAATCATATGGCACGTAGGAATATGGAAAATGCAAGCATCAATAAGCAGAAATTTTGCATGGCCAAGACTTTATAAGAATATAGTGCAATTCCAGAAACTATTACTTCAAGAATCATTACAGCTAAGGTAGTGGTGCAGAATGTAAACTTCATTTTTTCACTCTGTATAACTTACCAATCGAGATACAATCTGATCACGGTTCTAATTGTATATCTGAATTTTCCAGGACATCATCAGCAGTTTGGTCATGAAGTCAACTGCATATAATTGACAAAAACAGGGAGCTCTGGAGAGATATCATCAGACTCTCAAAACCAGGATAAGAGCATATTGACATGAATATCCACAGGATCAGATAATGAACTAAGATTTCTTTCTGTTTGCAACCAGAGATTCCCCAATGAATCTACTGGGTTTACTTGATTTGTATTGAACTATGTATGTGAGACTAAAGGTCCATAATGATTCATTAATGAAAAATTTGCAAGACAAAAAAAGCAAATCCACAATGCTGGATTTCATGTCCAGGATTCTAGAGAGACTCGTAGAAGTATTTAAAGACAATGGGAGAAAATGAAAGAATGGGCAGAAAGACATGCTATAACTAGCCCAACATAGGCCCAACTATCTTCTGCTGCTTCATTAATGACCTTCCATCCAACATAAGGTCAGAGATGGAGATGTTCACTGATGATTACACAATGTTTAACTCCTCAGATACTGAAGCAGTCCATGTCCAATTGCAACAAAACCTGGTCATTATCCAGGCTTGGGCTGAAAAGTGACCAGTAACATTTGTGCCACACAAATACGAGGCAATGACCATCCTGAATAAAAGCCAATCCAACCACCGCTCTTGACATTCAATGATGTTACCACCACTGAATCCTCCTCTATCAACATCTTGGGCGTTACTATTGACCATAAACTCAACTGAACTCACCATGTAAATATGATGACTACAAGAGCTAGTCAGAGGCTAGGAATACTCTGGATAGTAATTCACCTCCTGACATCACAATTGATAAAGTTATTTTAATCCAGAGCCCTTTAAATTTTAAACTATGTCAGAAAGAGTTAGAAACACACTGTTCTAGCAATTCCAATATTGTTTGTATCATCAACTAATAATGATAAGAGTTGTCATTATGCCTTTATGGCTGCCTTCCGTGAGCCATAATTATCTCATCATGGGAACTTCTACATTCACAGTTTGCTTAACAGCTCAGGTTTTTAAAGGAATAATAATGTGGTGTTGTGAATATACAATTACTTTTATAAGGGATTAAACATTTGTGCTTCAAACATTTGAATGGACTTTCATAAATGGGAGTTATTTTTATTATAGTGAAGGCTATAGTAGATATAGATGCCTTCATTTTATTTCATCTCAACATGCTCATGAGGTCTTTGCATGGTAGATATAGGGTGACTTGTCTTGAAGGGTGTAAGGATCAAGGGTTGTGAGGGTGTTGACATGAGTTAGCCTTACTTTGGCTGGGGGCTTAAAGAGGCTGTAGTAGTTTGTTGGGGACCCTGGGCTGGCATTAAGTTGACATTGGAGCATGGAGGTGGCATGGGGCCATGTTGACTTGAATTGAGGTGTGAGAGAGAGAGGGTCTGAAGTTTAACAAAACAACTGAGACATAGCTTCATGAAATAAAGATAATCCATTTAAATAGCTCCTCATTATTTGGCAATCCCTCCGCCTATCTCTGATCTATTTCTGGGGGTGATGGACTGACTCAATTCTTAGTTCCCTCCCTCTCTCTGAAAGTGTAAATTGTCTCTAATGGGATATTTTCAAATGTGGCAGGTTTGCTGAGTCAGGAAATCCTCTGACTGGAGCTAGCCATCTTGGTAGAGACAATCTGGCCCATGGCCTCTAGGTTTCATGGCTACCCACGGCTTAGACATTTTCATCTTTTTAAACAAAACTGCTCTATACGTAATAAATTGCTTTGTCTTTCAGGAGAATAAATGACACTTTATCTTAATTGAATTACAAAGATCTAACAACTTGAAAAGCTTATAGATGGATCTGATAGCTAATTTGATGGCATGGCTCAATAGTGTGTCTGTTTTATCAGAGGACTCCGAAATGTAGATTATTTATTATTTGGCTTGAATACAGAAATCTCTGCAAGTTTGAAAGCTTATTTTCCCTGAAGCATGGAATTCTGAGAATCATGGCACAGAGTAAATAATATCCCAACAATGTATGAGCATGGAAATTGCTTTGAACAATTTTATTAAGAATTCTTGACTGTTCTGTTTCCTTCAAGTTCCTTTTGACATTATTTTAATCTATTTATTCCAATCTGCTGAGCATCATGGTTCACAGTGATTTGCTGGTTATGATGTCCAGTTTAATTTGGAAGATAGTTATCTACAAGTAGATAAAATTTCCAGTTTTTACTTTATTATAAGAGAAAGAGAAATACAGCAGGTTGGTAGCATATGAGGAGAGAGAGACTGTTACAATGTCAAGTCCAATATGACTCTTTTGCAGTTGAAAGATGCTGCCAGATTTGTTGTACTTCCTGTTTTTACTTCAAATTTCTAACATCTGCAGTATTTTGCATTTATTATATTGTAATTGCTATTTCTTTATCAAAATGTCTTTTATCATCTTCAGTCAAGAACAGCTTGTCAGTGTCCTCGGCAAGTGGCTGACCCCCAGCAGAAAGTATGTAACATCAGCCCAGTGCTAAGGCAATGCCTCCTGGTTTGGATTTATGTGAGACATAAAATTCAACTCTTGGATGATATTCTGAAACATCTTCTCCTAAGGGAGCAACTGTGCAATACAGATTGGTAGGTTTAATCACTTTCAAAAGATTGCATTTGCTTCCAGGTTTAATAAATTGGCAATAAATGACAAATATTACTCAGGAGAGTAAAATATTGCTGCCAATGAGTGTTAAATCACCTTATTTGACAGAATGAGGGCACCATTTTATGACTTGCCTAAAGACAAATATGTATTTGCATCCAATTTTATGTCAAGTAGTTTTCATGTGAGAATATCTTTCTAAGCTACAGTGTCCACTGTTCATTTGTTATCATACTTTTTAATCATATTGTGCTTCACAATTTGATCAATAGAACTATTGATTATATTTTAATCTTTTGGATTCTAAAGAAATGGGAGCAGTATCGGTAAAGTATCATGAAAGATCATTTCTATCCTATTCCTTGGGATACTTGGACACGAGTACAAATATCCATTTGCTCAGATTTTCAGCACTTATACAGTGACATTGAAATCTATTCGGCATGACTGAACAAAATTGATAAAATGATATTCTATACATATAGCTTAAGATGGAAGGTTAGGCTTTGGCTTAAGAATGCATATTAAATTAATGTACAAGTAATGAACAGGGTGCTGAAGAAGGCTTTAGGCACACTTGCCTTCATTGGGCAGAGCATTGAGTATAGGAGTTGGGATGTCATGTTATAGCTGTACAAGACATTGGTGTGGCCACTTTTGGAGTACTGTGTACAGTTCTGGTCACCCTGCTATAAGAAGGATATTATTAAATTAGAAAGGGTTCAAAAAAGATTTACAAGTATGTTACTGAGGCTGGAGTTATAAGAAGAAGCCAGATAGGTTGGGACATTTTTTCCCTGGAGAGTAGGAGGTTGAGGAGGGACCTTACAGAGGTTTATAAAATCACGATAGGTGTAGGTAAAGTGAATAGCCAAGGATTTTTTCTCCAGAGTAGAGTTTAAAACTACAGGGCAGAGGTTTAGGGTAAGACGGAAACGATTTGAAAGGGATTCAAGGGATAACTTGTTCACACAGAGGGTGGTGCATTAATGGAATGAGCTGCCAGAGAAAATAGTAGAGGCTGGCACAGTTACAACATTTAAAAGGAATTTGGACAGGTGAATGAATAGGAAAGGTTAAGAGAGATGTGGGCCAAATGCAGGCAAATGGCAGTGGTTTAGTTTAGGAAGCGTGCTCCACTTAGTTGAGTTGTACCAAAGGTTCTGTTTTTGTGCTGTGTGATCCTATGACTGTGAATCTATGTAAGTAAAATCTCACAGGAAGGAAACACAGGCCATTTAGCGAGCTACATGATTACACCAAAGATTCACAATGCAACCTCTTTTTGATTGTGACTTCTCACCACAAGCGTTGAATCACCGGATATGACCCTGATCATTTTTCTTGCACTATAAAAAATGACTAAAGGCTGTGTTATTGTGATCCAGCTCATTGTGACATTCAACTGTAGGCGAATGCTTATTTTTATAGTACGCCTGCTGTGACCATCTTCAGATTTTACACACAGGGGGTGGTGTGTGTTTGGAACAAATTGCCAGAAAAAGTAGTGGAAGTGAGTACAATTACAACATTTAAGAGGTATCCGGAAGGGTACATAAGTTGGAAGAGTTTAGACAGATATGAATTAAGAAAAGCCGGCATAGATCTGTTAAGGGAAAATTGAAGTGAGTTAACTTGCTCGTGTTTTTCTTCTGAAGGGTCTAGGCCCGAAACGTCGGCTTTTGTGCTCTGAGATGCTGTTTGGCCTGCTGTGTTCATCCAGCTTCACACTTTGTTATCTTGGATTCTCCAGCATCTGCAGTTCCCATTATCTCCGATACAGCCAGGTAGTTGGATTACCTCAAGGAAAGGTGGGACAGATAGGCTGGTATGAAAGAGACTTCTGTGGCTAACCCAATCTCAAACAAGTATGCTGCTTTGGAAAATGTAAGGGGTGATAGATTCTGTGGGGAATATAGCACCGGCAGCCAGAATTCTGCTACTGAGATTAGCTTTACTATAATGAGGGGTATGTCAGGTTCCAAGTGGTTGATTGTGACCTGGGACTCTCTGGACAGGGGCATTGTTTCTGCACTTGTCAGCAAGACATCAGAGTGGTATGTTGCCTCCCTGGTGCCATGGCCAAGGATGTTTCGGAGAAGGTGTAGTTTACTCTCAAAGGGGAGTGACCAGCAGGAGGTCGTTTAACACAGTGGTATCAATGACATAGGAAGAGAAGGGGATAGTATTCTGAAGAGAGAATATAGGAAATTAGCAGGAGGTTAAAAAGTAGGTCCTCTAGGGTAATAATATCTGGATTACTTCCAGTGCTACGTACTAGTGAGGGTAGGAATAGGAGGTAGAGTGGATGAATGTGTGGCTGAGGAGCTGGTGCTGGGGTCAGGGTTTCACATTTTTGGATCATTAGCATCTTGTCTGGGGTAGTAAATGACATTTTCAAAAAGGATGGGTTATACTTGAATTGGAAGGAGGCCAAAATGCCGGCAGGGAGATTTGCTAGTTCTCTTTGGGAAGCTTTAAACTGGTGTTGCGGTGGGTGAACCCAAAGAGTTAATGAGAAGAGGAGCAAGTCAAAACAGGCAAGAGGAAGGCAGAGAATGAGGTAAGACTGAAATCAAACTGCACTTATTTCAATGCAAGAGGCATGACAGGTAAAACAGATGAACTCAGGCCCCGGTTAAAAACATGGGACTGGGGTATCATAGGTCTTCCAGAAAAGTGGCTCAGGAAAGAGCAGGACTAGCAGCTTAAATTCCAGGGTATAGATTCTACAGGAAGGATGGAAAAGGGGGCAAGAGAGGAGGGGAAGTGACATTTTTGGTTAGGGATAACATTTTGGCTTGGGGTATTTAGAGAGGATATTCCTTGGACTACATGCAATGAAGTTATTTAGGTGGAACTGAGAAATAGAAAAGGATTGATAGTCTTATTGGGATAGTATTATAGGGCCCCCAGTAGTCTGTGGGAAATTGAGAAGCAAATTTGTAAGGAACTCTCAGATATCTGTGAGAATGATGGGATTGCAATAGTAGGGGATTTTAACTTCCCAAACATAGACTGGGATTATAGTGTTCAGGGCCTGGATTTTGTGGTGGTGGGGGTGGGGGAGGGTAGCGGGGAATGGAATTTGTTAAGTTTGTTTAAGAAAATTTTCTTATTCAGTATGTGGACGAACCTACCAGAGAGGAAGCAAAACTTGACCTTCTCTTGGGAAATAAGACAGGGAAGGTAACTGAGATGCTAGTGGGAGAACACTTTGGGGCCAGTGATCATAATTCTATTAGTTTTAAATTTGTTATGTAAGAGGATTGATCTGATCTAAAAGTTGAAGATCTAAAATGGAATAAGGCCAATTTTGATGGTGTTAGGCAAGAACTTTCAAAAGTTGATGGAGTGGGGAGACATTTGCAGGTAAAGGAGTGGTTAGAAAGTGGGAAGCATTCAAAAATTAGATAGCGAGAGTCCAGACGCAGTGTGCTCCTGTTAGTGTGAAGGGCAAGGCTGGTAGGTAGAGGAAATGCTGGACAACTAGAGAAATTAAGGCTCTGGTCAAGAAAAAGAAGGAGGCATATGGTAGATATAGACAGCTGGGATCACATGAATCCCTAGAGGAGTATAAATGCAGTAGGAGTATACTTAAGAGGGAAATCAGGAGGGCAAAAAAGCCATGAAATAGCTTCGGCAGATAATATTAAGGAGAATCCAAAGAGATTCTACAAATAGGGGCAAACAATTAACTAGAGAGAGAATAGAGCCTCTTAAAGATCAGCAAGGCCATCTCTGTGTGGAACTTCAGGAGATGAGTGAGGTACTAAGTAAGTATTTTGCATCAGTATTTACTGTGGAAAAGGATATGGAAGCTAAGAACTTGAAGAAATAAACAGTAATATCTTGAAAAATGTCCATATTACAGAGGAGGAAGTGCTGGATGTTTTAATACACAAAGGTGGATAAATCCCCAGGACTTAATCAAGTGTATCCCAGAACTTTGTGGGAAGCTAGGGAGATGATTGTTGGCGTCCTTGCTGAGATATTTGTATCATCAATAGGTGCGGGAACACTGGAAGGTGGCTAATGTGGTTCCATTGTTTAAAAAAAGCGATAAGGAAAAGTCAGGGAACTATGGACCAGTGAGCCTGATGTCAGTGATGGGCAAGTTGTTGGGGGGGGGGTGGTTCTGAGGGACAGGATCTACATGTATGTCGAAAGGCAAGGACTGGTTAGAGATGGTCAATATGGCTTTGTGCGTAAAAATCATGTCTCAGTAACTTAATTGAGTTTTTTGAAGAAGTTACCAAGAAAATTGATGAAGGCAGAGAAGTAGATGGTATCCAAATGGAATTCAGCAAGGCATTCGACAAGGTTTCTCCTGGTAGACTTGATAGCAAGGTTAGATCACATGGAATCCAGGGAGAGCTAGCCATTTGGATACAGAACCAGCTTGAAGGTAGAAGACAGAGGGTGGTGGTGGAGTGTTTCTTTTCAGACTAGAGGCCTGTGACCAGTGGTGTGCCACAAGGATCATTGCTGAGTCTACTGCTTTTTGTCATTTAAATAAATGATTTGGATGTGAAAATAGGAGGTATGGTTAGTAAGTTTGCAGATGACACCAAAATTTGTAGTATAGTTAACAGTGAAGAAGGTTACCTCAGAGTACAATGGGAGCTTGATCAAATGGGCTAACGAGCAGAAGAGTTTAATTTAGTTTAATTTAAACAAATTTGATGTGGTGCATTTTAGAACGGCAAATTAGGGCAGGGTTCATACTTAATGGTAGGATTCCAAGAGTGTTGCTAAACAAAGAGACCTTGGAGTGCAGGTTGAAAGTAGTTTCATAGGTAGAAAGGGTCGTGAAGAAGGCATTTGGTACTCCTGCCTTTATTAGTCAGTGCATTGAGTATAGAGTTGGGATGTCATATTGTGACAGTACAGGATATTGATTAGGCCACTTTTGGAATAGTGCGCTCAATTCTGTTCTCCCTGCTATAGGAACGATGTTGTGGAACTTGAAAGGGTTCAGAAAAGATTTACAAGAAAGTTCCCAGGGTTGGAGGGTGAGCTACAGGGAGAGGCTGAATAGGCTGTGGCTATCTTCCTTGGAACAGTAGAGGCTGAGGGTGATGTTGTTGAGGTGTATAAAATCTTGAGTGGCATGGATAGGGTGATATGCCCTGGAATTTTTCCCAAGTTAGGGGAGTCCAAAACGAGAGGGCATAGGTTTAAGATGTGGAGGTGCCAGTGTTGGACTGGGATAGACAAAGTTTGAAGTCACATGATAACAGGTTACAGACCAACAGGTTTACTTGAAATCACAAGCTTTTGGAGCATTGCTCCTTTGTCAGGTGAGGTGGTCAGTTGAATGTCCACTTCACCTGACAAAGGAGCAGTGCTTCACAAGATTGTGATTTCAAATAAACCTGTTGGACCAAAAACTGGTGTCGAGTTACTTCCAACAAAGTTTTAAAATGAGAGGGAAAGGTCTAAAAGGGGTCTGAGAGGCAACTTTTTCACACAGAGACTGGCACATGTATGGAATAAGCTGCCAGGGGAAGTGGTAGAAGCTGGTACAATTACAATATTTAAAATGCATCTGTATTGGTACATGAATAGGATGGGTTTAGAGGGATATGGGCCAAATGCAAATGGAACTAGAATAATTTAGGATATTTGGGTGCCCTGGATGAGTTGGATCAAAGAGTCTATTTAAATGCTGTGCAACTCTGATTACTCTATGATCTAAGTCTAATTCATTAATATGTATCAAAGTGTGCAGTCCTCACATGAAGCCCTGGGCAATACTACCTGTATTCTTACATCTTGCTCCCAAGAACAAGTTCACCATTGTTCTATGCCTTCTGTCCATGAGCCAAATTTGCATCCAGGTTGCCAGTACTGCTCATTCCGATAGCAATCACTGTGTGTTATTTTAAATGTGAGACTCCAAAGATAAGCAGATGAAAATATGTACCATCCATGAAACTGTGAATACAGCACAGAATCATTAGTAATCTGATGATAATATGTAAAATAATGCATATAACTGGTCAAAAAAACAAATACAGCTGTAAACAAAACAAAATAATTAAATGGAAAGTCACAAATAATAGGTGACAGTTGTTGTATGCTTTCAAAGGCATTCATTAGTTGTCTTCTATTGACTGACTCCAGATATTAGATTATGGAGGATATAGTACAACAAAGTTAACAATGGGGTCTTTGGTTAATGGTCATATTTGGATTTATGAGTAAAGACCATGGAAAGTAGGAATTCAGAGCAGGATTTCTGACTTTTTCACTTCTGTTTCCACCAGCTCAAATATTGGAATTAACTTTAGTATCCTGCTATTGCAACGCTGGGATCAGCTAACTTAAAGCATTGATCCGGTGGCTTTCTTAGTCTAGATAGCCCAGAGTAACAGCAGAGGGAATCTGTTTAGTTACTTTGACATTGAGAGCTGCCACTTCAAAAAATAAATATTCTGCTTTTTCACACAGTTGTTTTACATAACATAGTTTGTGTATGATCATAGAGTAGCATCATAGATTCCCTACAAAGTGGACAGAGGCCATTCAATCCATCAAGTCCACACTGACAATCCAAGGAGCATCCCATCCAGACCCACTCTATCCTCGTAACTCCACAGTTCGCAGGGCTAATCCAACCAACCTGCACACTTTTAGACTGTGGGAAGAAACTGGAGCACCGGTGGATATCGATATAAACACCGAAAACTGTAAACTTCACACCGACATTCACCCAAAGGATACAGTCAAACATGTGTCCCTGCCACTGTGAGGCAGCAATGCTAACGACTGAGGTCATATGAAAGTGCAGATGTTATATAAAGAAAAAATATTTGTTTAAGCAAGAGCAGCAGATATTTATAGCATTAACGCAATAGTAGTAGTGATTTTAGAACAAAATGACATGGGGATTAACTGTGTTGGCAAAGAGAAATCAAAATGGCATTGCAGGAGCAAGGTGTATGGTTGGTGAGTTCTTTTAATCTTTAAAAGCTCAGGTAATTTTTTTTAAGTAATTATGAGATTTAGTAAGATTTACTAACAGTAAAGTAGTAATAGAATTGATTGATTATGTAATAATTAATAGAAAGATAGAAGGATAGATGATATGTTACAAACATAGGAACTGATGATTGCCAGTGTAATTCATGGCAGTTGCATCTATAGATTGTGTCTGCTGTTTGAGGAACTTGAGCTCAGAGCCATTGAACTGGAGCAGAGCTGTGATGCATCAGGGATGTTTCAGAAGGCAATCACTCCCTTCGGATTAGGTAAACTGATTTGACACATGATTAGTGACAGGAGGGTATGACTGTGAGTTAGGCAGATATGAGAACTGAGAAAGTGAGTGAAGGAGTCTCTCCCTTTACAGGTTGTTTCATGTTTTTGTTGTATGTATGGATGACAATAGGAATTGCAAGGTGGTGAGTGAACTCATGGTGGCACAGGAAGCTATTCAAGTGGGAGTTGCAGTTTAGTTGGGGATTGACTGCTCTGCTGTTGAAAGCATGAGTCCACAAAGTTCTGCTGCCTGCTTTGTACCAGGGTTTGAGATATCTGCTCAGAGCTGGAAAGGAACTTGTAGTTGGAGGCCGAGGATTCACTTGTTCAAATGGGTGTCAACAACATACGACTATGAAAGAGGTTCTACTTAGATAAGTATGAATACACGCACACTCTCCTTCACCAAAGGAAGGGCGCTAGGAAAGTCTGACAAACCCCAGAACCAGTGACTTGTACTGTGTACAATTCTGGTGGTCCTACTATAGGAAGGATATTATTAAATTGGAGAGAGTTCAGAAAAGATTTACCGGGATATTGCCAGGACTGGAAGGTTTGAGTTATAAAGGAGAGGCTGGATAGGCTAGGACTTTTTTCTATGGACCGTAGGAGGTTGAGGTGTCTAGGAGCGAGGTTGCAGAGGTAATAAATTTTCAGGAGACAGCAGAGTTCAAGGCATGTGGCAATTTATTCATGCATTAACTGGTACAATGCCAAAGGCTACACCGAATCTGGACTTGACATGGGAGTCCAATTATCCCCCCCAATCATCAACTCATATTGGAAGAAAAAGTCAACCACACTAATTTTAAATACAAGTACATTGCCTTTTTTCACATTTTTCTGGTAACATTAAACATGGCTGCACATACTCACTCCCCCTGTATACTATTGGTTCCTTAGTGCTGGATTATTCAATTATGATTGCATTTCCTGTACATCACCCTGCTAATAATTGCTTGTTGCTATGTTCTGAATGGGGCCTTTTGGTATGTGAGAAGCCAAAATCTCCATGTGACCTTCTTTCTTTCAACTACGACATCTGTGTTGGCTATTTTATTTGAGTCTGTAACAAAGTCTTCAAGATTTACCACTATTTCAACTCTTAACTGCTGTCCTTGATACGGGATAGGATGGCCCCCTCCCTATTAAATCACAATTAGTTTATAATTTTTCCTTCCTTATGTTTTGTTTAATTATTTTTGTATACATGTGTGTGTTAAATCTAAGTTTTCAGGAAACTATATCTATGATCATCTTGAAGAATCTTTATTAAAAATCAACTAGTAGTATTAACAGATTGGTTAGAAAAAAACATGAGAAATAACTAAGTGGTATGAAATGTTCTTATTTTTAGGATAGCAAAGAATGTTTCACATCCAATCCTACTAAAAACAGACAGTTACTGTTTTAAGCACCGAGAACACAGGCTTTTCTCACACTAATTCCTGTTGAACATACTGCAAAGCTTGTGGGGGCTTTTGTCGGTCATTTTGCTATACTGCCATGGGCAGCCCTAACATTGTTTATGAAAGCATGCGGGACATAGATAAGGTGAATAGCAAAGGTCTTTTCCTAGCGTACGGGAGGTCAATGCTAGAGTGTATTTTTTCAAGAGAGGAGCAAGATTTAAAAAAGGACCTAACGGGCACCTTTGTCACAGAGGGTGGTTTGGACATTGGATGTGGAATGAACTGCCACAGGAAGTGGTAGATGCAAGTACATTTATCACATCTAAAAAACATTGGATTGGTATGCGAAAAGGAAAGTTTGAGATATGAGCTAAATGCAGGCAAGAGACTAGTTTAATTTGGGAAACTTGGTTGACATGGACTGGTTGGACCATAGGGTCTGTTTCTGTACTGTATGATTATAACTATTTTATTTTAATTTTCAGGATTGATTCTGCCCTTGGTTTACTGCTGTTGGGTGAAGCTGCCAAAATGAACATGGCTTGTTTGAAGGTTTTGACAGAGCTGGGTACAGCTCTTGTATCACATAGTAGTTCTCATAATTTAAAACAGGTAAAGATAAAGCTATATGGTGTTCAATGTAAAATATTACAGATTCTCTTTCTAAAAAGAGAATTTGCTTTTGATTTTATACGAGAACCAAATTATTGTACCTAACTTTTCATCTGTTTAAGTTACATTTAAAAACTTTAGGGCTACATCAGATGCCATGTTTTCAATGTAATCACAGGCAGAAGAATGACAGTCAAAGTAAACAAATGGAAATTTTTCTGTATAGATATGTGGGGGATTGTGGAGACGCCACATCTCATTCAGAAAGCTACTTCCACAAGATTATTTATGCCAGCAATTATCATGCCCTGGATCTTGAAAGGGATCTGACTTGCATAGAAATGATTGGCCAAAATCATCAGCTCACTGGTGGGAATAGGGATCACAAGGTGATCCAGCTCAAACAGGGTCATACAATCTTAAAGTAGACAGGAGTTTTAAAGGTGCGTTTAAAAAATAGATATAGTTTTGATAAAGGTGGACAACAGAAGTCTGAAACTTATAAACCAAACTCAGCGTGAGGGGAATTGGACCAGCCTACACAATAAATGAAGAAAGACCTTTTGCCATTTTAACAAAGGCTAGAGAACATTAACTCTGGTGTAGCCCTTATCTGCATACTCAGATCCCAGAGACCCTTCAGTTCAACTAGTCCATGCTGACCATGTTCCTAAACTAAGTAAGTCCCACCTGCCTGTGTTTGACCCATATCACTCCAAACTATTCCTATTCATACATTTATAAAAATGACTTTTAAACCTTGTAACTGTACCTGCAACCTTTACTTCCTCTAGCATTTCATTCCACACAAACATTCTAAAAAAAATTTGATCTCACATCCTTTTAAAAATCCTTTCTCCCCCCACCTTAAAAATATGCACCCTAGTTTTAAACTCCCCCACCTTAGGGGAAAGGCACTTGCTATTCACCTTATTTGTGCCCCTCCTGATTTTAAAATTCTCAAAAGGACACCACTCAACCTCCTACATTCCAGTGAAAAAAATTCCCAGCTTATTTTTTAAAGCTCAACACCCCCATCATTCTTGGCAAGTGTTAAATCTTTACTGAACCCTCTCACCCCAAATCACATGATCTAATTTTACTAAATAGTCTACCATCCAAGTCTTTACAAAAATCTCAGTTAACAGCGTCTACCACTCTTCCCTCAATCTTTTGGTTACTTCATCCAAAAAGTCAAATCAAGTTTGTAGAAATGAGTTCCCTCACACAAACCACATTGACAATCCCTAAGCATTCCTTGCCTCTCCAAATGCTTATAAATCATATCTTTCAGAATCACCTCTAACAACTTGCCCACCAATGTCAGACTCACAGGTCTATATTTCCCACGCTTCTCCTTGCAGCCTTTCTTAAATAAGAGGCCCAATAGTTACCCTCCAGTCCTCTGTATGCTGCCCTGTAATCTCCTCCCAAACTTCTCGCAACATCCTGGAGATACACATGATCAGGTCCCAGTGATTTATCCACCATTATGTTTTATAAGACCTCCAGCACTTCATCTTCTGTAATGTGAAGAGTTTTCAAAACATCAGTATTTATTTTCCTGACTCTTCTAGCTTCTTTCTTCACAGTTTAAAAACTGACAAAATGATCATTTAATATATCTCCCATCTACTGAGGATCAACACAAAAGATGATCTCATTGATTTCTAAGTCCCTCTCCACAGACTTGTAGAATCTATTTGAATTATCCTTAATGTTTTCTGCCAAGGCTATTTCATATCCCCTCTTTGCCTTCCTGAGTGCCCTCTTTATACTTTTCAAGAGATTCATGTGATCCTAATTGTCTATATACAATATGATTCTTTTTGTTCCTGACTAGAACCTCAATATCTTTATTCATCCATTGTTCCCTAATCTTATACAAGCCTTACCTTTCATTCTAACAGGAACATTATGACTTTGATCAAAAACAAAGTTGCTGGAAAAATTTAACAGGTTTGGCAGCATCTGGGAAGGAAAAAAACAAAGTTAACATTTCAGGTCCAGTGACCCTTCCTCAGAACTTATAGTGGTTTGGAAAACATTGGTTTAGATGCAGAACAAAGGGGAGGGGTTAAATAATAGGATAGAGCCTAAAGAGAGAGTAGAGCAGCTGGACAGACAAAGATTTGATAACAATCAGGATGAGAGGGTGAATAGTTGTTAATGGGGACTATTAGTGACTAATAACAGGTGGTGTGTAATGGTAGGCGATAAGGTAACAAGGTCTGGTGTGTGCGGGAGGGGAGTGGGACATGGGAAGAGTTTAGGCCCTAAAATTATTGAACTTTGTATTGAGTCCGGAGAGCTGCAGAATCCCCAAGTAGAAAATGAGGAGTTGTTCTTCTAGCTTGTGTTGAGCTTTACTAGAACACTGCAGCACACCAGAGGCAGACATGTTGGTCAGGGAACAGGATGGTGTGTTAAAGTGGCAGGCACTGGGTAGTTCAGGGTCTTTATTGTGAGCAAAACGTAGATGTTCTGTGAAGTGGTCACTTAGTCTACGCTTCATTTCCCCAATGTAGAGGAGCTCACACTGAGCAGCAAATGCAGTAGACTAGATTCTGGAAAGTGCAGATCAAGTGTTGCTTCACCTGGAAGGTATGGCTGGGCCCTTGGATACTGGGGAGGGGGGAGATAAATGGGCAGGCATTGCATCTTCACCGGTTACAGGGGAAGGTGCTGCAGGGCTGTAGAGTGGTGTTGCAGGTGAAGGAAGTGTGGACCACAGTATTCTGGAGGGGATGGTCCCTGCGGAAGGCAGATAAGGGAGGGGAGGGGAATATGTGTCCCATGGTGGCATCTTGCTGGAGATAGCAGAAATGGTTTCTGATGATCTTCTGGATGTGGATGCTGGTGGGATGGTAGGTAAGGATAAGGGGAACCCTCCCGCTATTGCAGGAGGGAAGAGGGGTGAGAGCAGAAGTGCGGGAGATGGGTAGGACCTGGTTGAGGGCTCTGTCGACCATGCAGCTGGGAAATTCTAGGTTGAAGAAGAACGTGGACGTTTTGGAAGCTCCCTTGTTGAAGTTGGCCTCATCTGAACATATATGACAGAGAGAGGAACTGAGAGAATGAGATGGAGTCTTTATAGAAAGTAGGGTGTGAGGATGTATAGTCCAGGTAGCTGTGAGAATCAGTGTGTTTGTAGTGGATATTAGTGGCCAGTCTATCCCCAGAAATGGAAACAGAAATGTCAAGGAAGGGAGGAGTCAGAGATAGACCAGAGCAGGGTGGAAATTGGAGGTGAAATTGATGAAGTTTTCCAATTCCAGATCAGAGAGGGAAATAACATCGATGATAGCATCAATGTATCAGAGAAGGAGTTGTCGCTTGTGGCTGGAAAAGGAATGTTCCACGTACCCCATGAAGAGATAGACCTAACTGGGGCCCATGGCCACCCCTCTGACATGAAATAAATGAGAAGATTTAAAAGAGAAGTTGTTGAGGATGTGGATGAGCTCTGCCAAGCGGAGGAGGGTGGTAGTGGGTGGAGATGGTTTAGGTCTTTGCTCCAGGAAGAGACCGGGAGCCCTAAGACCCTCCAGGTGGGGAATGGACATGTAAAGGGATTGCACATCCATGGTAAAGAGGAGGTGGCTGCAACCTGCAAACTGGAAGCTTTGAAACTGGTGTAAGAAGAATCATGGATGTATGTGGGCAAGGATTGGACCAGAGGAGAGAAGACTGAGTCAAGGTAGGAAGAGCTCTGTGGGGCAGGAGCAGGCTGAAACAATGGGTCTGCCCAAGACGGTCCTGTGTGTGGTTTCCAGACTCCATATCGAGTTCAATAATTTTAGGGCCTGAACACTCTCATGTCCCAACCTTCTACCCCATACACCAGGCCTTGTTACTTCATTGCTTGCCATTACACACTACCTGTTATTAGTCATTAATAGCCCCCATTAACAACTACTCACCCTCCCAACCTGTTCATTATCAACTACCTGGACTATACATCCTCACACCCTACTGTCTGTTCAACTGCTCCTCTCTCTCTTTAGGTTATATCCTATTGTTTACTCCTTACCCCATCAGGCTAAACTGTGCCTAAGCTTTCCCCTCCCTCCTGTACTCCTATTCTACTCTAGATTCTTTTCTAGCTCTCATCATGCCCTTTTACAGCTCATTTTGTCCATGATATCTGCCTCCTACTCTCTCAACCTGGTTCCCAGAAGTTTGTTGGCCTCCACTTTCTCTTCCTGGCTTCACATTAGCTGATATTGCTAATGGGGGCAGTGTCAGGGGGCAATGGTGAGTGTAGTGGCCATCATCACTAAGGAGAAAGTGCTAAGGAAACTGAAAGATCTGAAGGTGAATAAATAACCTGGACCAGGTGGATTATATCCCAGGAATCTGAAGGAGATAGCTGAGGAGATTGTGAGGGCATTAGTGGTGATCTTTCAGGAATAACTGGAGTCAAGGAAGGTCCCAGAGGACTTGGAAAATGGCAAATGTAACCACCTCCCATTTCAGAAGGGAGTGAGGAAACTGTCACCCAGTTAGCCTGACCTCAATCATTGGTAATACTTTAGAGTCCATTACTACAGATGAAATTACAGAATACTTCAAAGTTTGTGATAAAATAGGCCTGAGTTAGCATGGCTTTGTCAAAGGGATGTCTTGCCCAACAAATCAGTTAGAATTCTTTGAGGTGGTAGCCTGGTGGTTAGACAAAGGAGAGCCATTTGGATTTCTAGAAGGCCTTTGACAAGATATCACATAAGAGGCTGTGAAATAAAATAAGAGAACCTGGTGCTAGGGGCAAGGTACTGGCATGTATAGAGGATTGGCTGACTGACAGAAGGCAGAGATTAGGGACAAAGGGGTCTCTTTTCAGGACATCAGCTTGTAGAGTTCTACAGGGATCAGTTTTGGCATCAGACCTGTTCATATTATACATTAACAATCTGGACAAAGGAAGTGAGGTCATTATTGCCAAGTTTGCAGATGACAGAAAGATAGGTGGTGGGACAAGATAGCTGGACAAGGTGAAAAGGCTTCCAAAGGACTTGGACAAGCTAGGAGAGTGTGCAATGAAGTAGCAGATGGAATATGATATGGAAACGTGAGTTATACACTTTGTAGGAAGAATAGAGAATTTTCTCAATTTGGAAAGGTTTCAGAAATCCGAGCACAAAAGGGACTTAGGAGTCCTAGTTAGGATTCTCTTAGCTTAACATGTAGGTTTAGCTGGCAGGTGACAAATCAAATGCAATGTTAACATTATGTTTGAAAGGGTCAGAATGCAAGAGCAAGGATGTACTGCTGAGACTGTATAAGGCTCTGCAGACTGCATTTGGAATATTGAGAGTTCTTCTGGGCCCTGTATCTAAGGAAGGATGTGTTGGCATTGGTATTGGTGGGGTTCTAGAGGAGGTTTGCAAGAATGATCCCATTGATGAGAAGCTTATCATATGAGGTTTGGTTGAGGTTTCTGGGTCCGTATTTGATGGAGTTTAGAACGATGGGGGGGATCTGATTGAAACTTACAGAATGCTGAGAGGCCTGGAGATGGAGAAGATGTTTCCACTTGTAGGAGAGACTTTGACCAGGGGGCACAGTCAAAGAGAGACAGGCCAAGTCATTGAGTGTATTTAAGACAGTGATGGACAGATTCTTGATTAGTGAGGGGATCAAACGTTACAGGGAGAAGGCAAGATAATGAGGCTGAGAAACATACCATTCATGATTGACTCAATGGATCAAATTGCCTAATTCTGGTCCTACATCTTATGGTTCCTTCTACGCAGTAGCGGACCCTCAAACCTTTGAAATCTCCTGCCATCACTCACTTTTCAAAAAAAAATCCATAATTCTTCCTTCCATCCATCAGCCCATTTCAAATATTCCTTTGCTGTCTGAAGTCCTTGAATGAGTATTCACCTCTCAAATTTGTGTCTGTCTGTCTTGGAGCTCCATGTTTGAATGCATCCAATCCACTTTTCGCCAAAGTACTGAAATAGTGCCTATCAGAGTCACAGATGACATCCTGTGTAGCTGTGAGAAATTATCCCTCTTAATTCTTCTTGACTTGCCTGCAATCTTTTAAATGGTTAACTACACCATACTCCTCCTGTGCTTCTCTTCTGCCATGTGGTCCTGCACTCATTTTAGTTTTATTTTCACCTAGCTAGTTATGACCAGAAAACCACCTAAAACGGCTTCTCTTCTGTCTTCTGAGATAATGGGAACTGCAGTTGCTGGAGAATCTGAGATAACAAAGTGTGGAGCTGGATGAACACAGCAGGCCAAACATGTACTCCTAAGATGCTGCTTGGCCTGCTGTGTTCGTCCAGCTCCACACTTTGTTATCTCTTCTGTCTTCTGTTTTGTTATCATTGGAGTCACTGGAAGATTTGTTCTTGGCCCTAACTCTGTGTCATATGCATATTGTCCACATTGGCAACGTCATCAAAAAACATAATATCACATTCCACATGTCAACTGATGACCTGCAGCTCCACCTAACCATGGAGAAGATGTTTCACTTGTAGTAGAGTCTAAGATCAAAGGGCCCAGTCAAAGAGAGAGGCCAATTCATTGAGTGTATTTAAAACAGTGATAGACGGATTCTTGATCCCTTTGATTCCTCTAATGTTTCTTGTATGTTACACTGCTTGTCTGACATCATGTATGAATTACCTTCAACTCAGTGTTAGGAAGGCAAACACCATTGTCCACAGTCACTACCTCAAATCTCATTAGCACCAACTTTATTCCTCTCCCCGGCCACGGTGTAAAGCTTAATGAAACTGTGTGAACAGTCTTAGTGTTACATTTGATATTGTGATAAGGTTCCAATCACACATCGCTGCATGACCAACATTGCCCACGTCAAAATATATAGCATTGCTTTATTCCATCCTTGCCTCGGCTTATCTGCTACTGAAACGATCATCATTGACTTTGCTACAAGTAGAATTGACGATTTGATAGTTATCCTTGTTGGTCTGCCATCATAATTACATGTTCGTTAAAATTTTCTTCCTCATCCTAAATTACAAACTCCTGTTCATGCATCACCACACTATCTGCTAATCTAAATTATATCATGGTTGAAACCATGCAATTTTAAAATAAATCCTTCATGAGCTTGGCTATACACCTGCTACTAACCTTCAACTGCCATACAACTGTGTGAATTCTGCACCCTGTGGTGGCCTCTTGCGTATTGCAAATTTTAATCAACAATCCTAATATGTCTTTATACGATGCAATGTCAAATTTTGTTTGATAACACTCCCGTGAAGTATTTTTCAATGTTTGACAGTGTCAAAGTCAATGTATAAATTATTGTTGTTGTATAATAGCTTTTCTCTTAAGAACTGTTTTCCTGTAGTAACTTATTTAAAATTGTCGAGGGCTTGTGTGAGGCACAGAATTTTACAGAATGGAATGCATTACTTCCACTGACACGTGTTTTAGAATGAACAGGTTCTAAAGCACTAACAGCACTCTGCATCTAGTGTCTTTTCTGTATAGCTAATATGTAAGGAAGAGGTGGTATTCTTTGGCAGTGCTGTGTTATTGTTAAAGCAATCGAATTGCAATAATCCATGCTGTTAGCATGGTAGAGTTAAAAATATGAAACCAATGTGTAACCAGGCGATTTAATTCTAAGAAAATGTGAGCACAGATGACTGTCATGATTATCCTTTGCAGCTAATCCAACTCTATTGCTGTATACTTGGAGACATTTGCCTCAATGGTAACACCTCAGAAATTCAAAAGACTGCTCTAAATGGATATGGAAATTCATCAAAGTCACCCAAGAGGACAAATGCACCAGGATTGCTCCAACTTCTTCAGATCCAGCCAGGAACAGCACCAGGAGATGGTGAGTGCCAGGATAACATGATAATTATGTTATATAGATACAAATTTAATAATAAAGCACCAGACTAATTTACAAAAATATTACAACTATTACTTACGTGATGTTACTTTATCTACCTACTGATTTAAAAACTTTTTTCGAATAAATTTGTTCCTAATATAAAATTCGAAGTGCAAGCTTAGACTGTGCAAATTGTGGTCGGTTGAATGAATAATGCCTGCGGTTCATTGTGTTTACAGTTGCCCACAGATTTCATTTAGACTTTTGAGAGAGAAAATTTGTATTTCAAGTTTTGAAGCTACATGGAGGTCTCTACAAGGGGTTGTGTGACAAAATGGGCTGCACAAACAACAATCAGTGATTATTTTAACTCATACATGAGATGAGGCTATCACTGGTTGTGCCAGCATTTATTGCTTATCCCTCGTTGCTTGCCCTTGAAAAGCTGGTGGTGAGTGGCTGCCTTGAACTGCTGCAGTCCTTTTTGTGCAGGTACACCCACAAAGGCTTTCGGGAGGGAGTTCCAGGGTTTTAACCCTGAAGGAAGGTTGATATATTTCTCAGTCAGGATGGTGACTGACTTGGAGAGGAACTTGCAGATCGTGTTGTTCCTATGTAGTTCCTGGCCTTGTCCTTCTAGGTGGCAGTTGTCATGGATTTTGAAGGCGCTGACTGAGGAGCTTTCATGAATTTCTGCAATGCACTTTGTGGCTTATCCAGCGATGGAGTGGCTTCTGGCGGTCCAAACTGGTGATCTTTTGCCGGCGTGGTGCTGTCAACCCAGCAGAGTGAACTCCTAGCACGGTGGTTTTATACCGGTGTGGCAGTCTTGTTGGTGGTCTGGCTTAATCTCCGGTGAATATTTCTGGCCCAGTGTTTCTGCGGCCCAGTGTGGCACCTTGATCCAGGTTGGCACTGTTTTCCAGGCAGCGTTTTCTTTGGCAAATGCTTTTAGCCTGGTGTTCCGATGGCCCTGTGTGGCGTTTTTCATCCAGGGTAGCAGTCTTGTCCAGCTGGGGTGTTCTTCAGCAGAGGCTTTCGGTCCAGTTTTTTCTGGTGGGCCAGCGTTTGATGGTCTCATCTCAACTGTATGTTTCGTCTTTTGATCAGCTTCCTCTGAAACCAGGAGCTTTTAAAGGGCTGTGATGAACTTTTGTCTTAAATTTACTTTTTACTGTTATTTATGAATTTACTTATGACTTCTGTCATTAATACAGGCACCATGGTAAGGTGACTTGTAACACTTTGTGTTGTATTTTTCTTGTAAATGTACATATTAGAATTTAGAATTTATTGTTATGTTACACACTGCTGGTACGGCACACTAGTGGTGGAGAGAGCTGATGTTTGTGGAGGTGGTGTAAGTAAGTGTGCTGTTTTATCCTGAATGATGTCAAGCTTTTTTTTTAAAGAGTCTTGTTGAAGGTGCAGTCATCCAGGCAATTGGTGAGTGTTCCATCATGCTCCTGACTGTACTTTGTAGATGGTTGACAGACTTTGGGGAGTCAGGAAATGAATTGCTGCAGTCTTCCCAGTCTCTGACCTACTCTTGTAGCCAGAGTAATTATATGCCTTGTTCAGTTCAGTTTCTTGTTCATAGTAATGTCCAGGATGTTGATTATAGAGGATTCAACAATGGTAATGCCATTGAATGCCAAGAGGCAATGGCTCTTATTGGAAATGGTCATTCTCTGTCACTTGTGTGACACCAATGGCAGTTGCCACTTATGAGCCCAAGCCTAGATGTTGCCTGGGTCCTGCTGAATGTGGGCATGGTCTCAATATATGAGGATTTGTGAATTTGTTGAAGATTATACAATTGTCAGCAAACATGCCCACTTCTAACCTAATGATGGAGTGAAGGTCATCATTTTCCCTTGTGCAAAATATGACTTCTTTCTCCCAATGTTCATTGACTCCAGTTTTGCCAGGGCTCCTTGATAGTACAATTATTCTAATCTGGCCTTGATGCCAAGGGACAGTGACTCTCACTTCTTCTCTGGAGTTCAGATGTTTTGTCCGTGTCTGAATAAAGGTTGTAATGGGAACAAGAGCTGAATGGCTCTGACAGAACCCAAACTGAGCATGAGTGAACAGATAATTGCTCGTCATGTGCTACTTGATAGCATTGTTATGGCATCTTCCTTCATGATAGAGGCCACCCTCATGGGTATGGAATTTGGCTATCAGCCTCACTTTAGCAATTTTGCATTGTTGTGTATCTCAAAGTCCAACTTGGAGGATGCTTACTGGAAGATCAGAGACTGAATGTCCTTGACCCCTGAAATGTTCCCCCACTGAGAGGAAACAGCCATGTCTGGCAATTGTTGTGCGGTGTCCATTCATCCATTGTCATTGTGTTTGCATGGTCGTGCCGATTATACCATGCCTCGGGGCATCCTTGCCCGCATTGTATGAGAGAGACAACATTTGCTGTGTGTACGTGGTGAGTGGTGTTCCCATGTTTGGCAGTATCCATGTCAATGATCTGACATGTCTTGCGGAGGTTGCCATGACAGGGTTGTGTAGTGTTGTGGTTGATGCTGTTCTGATGCCTGGGTAGTTTGCTGCAAACAATTGCCTGTTTAAGGTTTGGCGGTTGTTTGAAGGCATAGGGAAAATCGTGGTGAGGTACACATTGTCACCAAGAATGTTTTGAAGACTGTGAAGAACATGGCGTAGTTTCTCTACAGCAGGGAAGTACTGAATGACAAAGGATACCCTAATCGGTTGTGTCTCATGTCTGTTTTCTGAGGAGATCACTGCAGTTTTTTGCTGCGGCACAACAGATTTAGCAATTGATGAATTGAGCCTGGTGTGTGATTTTTGACCTCTTCTAAACTCCAGTGAATATAGGCCCAACCTACTCAACCTCTCCTCTTAAGACAGCCCCTCCGTATTTGGTAGCAGCCTAGTGAACCTCCGGCGGACTGTCTCCAATATCATTATATTTTTCTTTTAAAAAAGGGGACCAAAACTGTTCACAGTATTCCAGCAGTGGTCTGACTACTTGTATAGTTTTAGCAAATTCTCCCTACTTTTATACTCCATTTCCTTTCAATTGAAGGTTGACATTCCTTTTGCTTTCTCTATTACTAGCTGAATTTGGATGTTAACTTTTCGCGATTCATTCATTAGATCTCTCAAATCTTCTTTGATAGATTTCAGTATAATTTTTCCATTTAAACAGCCTTCAGCCCCTCCATTCTTCTTGCCAAAGTGAATAGCCTCACTTTTTTCCCATGTTATATTTCATCTGCCAAGTTTTTGCCCACTTGCTTAATCTATATCTAAACTTTGTGGCATCATCACCTCTTATCTTCCCACTTATTTTTGTGTCATCCACAAGCTTCACTATAATGCGTTCACTTCCCTCATCATTAAATATATATTGTGAATAATTATGGCCCCAACACTGGCCCTTGTGACTCTCCACTAGTTATAGATTGCCACCTTGAAAATGCCCCCTTTAGCCCAACTATCTCCATTCTATTAGTTAGCCAATTCTCTGTGCATGCTAATCTCCTAATTCCAACACTATGGATTGTTTTCTTATTAAATGGCCTAACGTATGGCAGTTTATCAAACACATTCTAAAAATCCAAATATACAACATCCACTGTGTCTCCTTTTTCCAACCTGCTTGCTTCCTCCTCAAAAGAATTCAACTAAATCTGTAGACTCATCTTCAAACTTATAAGTTCCTTTATCTTGCACTTTCTTTGGTTCTCTCAACACACCTCTCCTATCCTTTTTTCCTTTCAAATGTTCAGGAATTCCAACAACACAGGTTGCTCAAAAGACCAAGAAGACAGTGATGATGAAGGCACAATATCACTTGATTATGTACTCATTGCCAGCGACTCTGATGCTGGCAATACATATATCTTTAAAAATGATTATAAGGTTAGGATCTGTGCATGTTGAAATATTTGGCACAAATATTTTGTTGTCAGACATGAGGACAAGGATAGTGTAGGAACTACCTCACCAGTGTGGAGATGATATAAATTCTGCTGCAAAATACTTTGTTGAGAGCCACACTGGACATCAGAAAGCCTGCTCTCATGTCAAAAATCATGGAGATTTCCAGCACAAATTCAATACGGGGATTTGCACAGTGCTTGAAGCTCATTTTCTAGCAAAAATTGATTCCCAATTAAAAAAACACCCTTGTAGAACTAACCTTAATGAAGCTTCTGATGGTCAATATTTCTGCTCCGACAGTACAAAAGCAGCTCCCATCAAAAATCTGAATGAGGCAGTGTAACAGTACTGTCATGCATACGCAGGGAGATGCCATTGTGTGTATTAATAGGAATGCTCACTTGGATTTACGGTGTCATAGTTTATAAATAGCTGATCTCTGACTCTGGACATACTCAGTATGAACATCTCAGAATGCCAGCAAAGATGGATATTCTACTTTGTACTTCCATTCCATTGCAAAATCAGCTTGATTCAGATGCTTCAGTCTTGCCTTTTACACATGTTCGGCGCCCCATCACTAAGGATGAAAATATTTGTGGAGCCGTCTCCTCCTCCTCTGAGTTGTTTAATTGCATTCCATCATTCATGACTTGATATGGCTGAACAGCAGAGCTTAGATCTACTCTATTGGTTTTGGATTGTTCAGCTCAATCTAATGGACACTGCTTTTGCTGCTTGGTATATAAGTAGTTTTGTTTTATCACTTCACCAGGTTGACATCTCATTTTTACATATCCCTGGTGCTGCTCCTGCTGTGCCCTCCAGCACTCTTCTTTGAAGCAGGCTATGTGATAATGGCAAAGTGAGGGTTATGCCAGGCCATGAAGTTACAGATATTTGTTGAATATAATTCTGTTGCTGATAGTCCAAAGCACATTGTAGTTGCCCAGTCTTGAATTGTTGCTAAATTTCAGCTCTTCTTCCTCTTATATTTCCTGTTCTTTATCCTCTCCTTTTCTACAACCTCCCATCCTCCTCCCCCTTCTACCAACTCGCCCTGCTCTGAATTGCTCTTCATATACAATTACATGGAATATACATGGTAACTTCTGATGGAAAACTGGCAAAAAACATAAAAACAGATATCAAAAGCTTCTATATGTATCGAAAAAGGAAGGGAGTAGCTAAAGTGAATGTCGGTTCATTGCAAGATGAAACTGGGGAGTTAATAATGAGGAACACAGAACTAGCAGTGACACTAGAACAATATTTTGCCTCAGTTTTCACGATGGAGGACATTAGTACCATCCCAACAGTAACAGGTAATGGAAAGGTCACAGAAAGAGGAAAGAGAAATTTAGAACAATCATTTTCATTAGGGAAAAGATAATGAGCAAACTCAAGGGTAGTCAAGTCCCTAAGGCCTGATGGCCTACATCTTAGGGTCTTAAAGGGAACGGCAACAGAGATACTGTCGGTTCTGCTATAATGTGATAGTTTTGTTCCTATGCAACATCGTGTTGTAGAAAATAGCACTATAGAAATAACTGTCTATGGGAAAAGCAGTGTTCAGGGCAGACCAGCAAATAATATCTCTCAAAATCGCTGAAAAACCTAACACAAAGGATAGTGCAGTTTGAATAAATGTTTAATTCATATCTAATAATTAAATAAAAGTAAATTTAACACCTTACCTTGGGAAAAAAATGTCAAGATGACTTGATGGGGGAGGAGGTTTTGAGGTTGCTATGTTGCTAATGCAGGGGCTGAGGATCATCATCGTCATCATCAGCATCATCCAGTGCAGTTGTGGTTGTAAGTTTAGGGTGAAAAATAATTAATCCAAAAGTGGATGGCTGTGGTTCATTGTCTTCTTGGGGATTGGCTTCATGAAGAAGTTGTTCTTAAGGTGTCAAATAAGATCTTATTCCTCGAACTGCTACCCTTCTGTGCTCTGCACTGTGATCATTGTTCTCTAAGAGCTGCAACTGCTTCTTAATTTCCTTCAGGATCGAAGACAAAACAGAAGTGGAAAGCTCTCATGGTGCTGCATCCTGGACTTCATTTTCTTCATTTCTCCCTTCCATTTCACCCTCAGCGACAAGTTGTTGTAAATCAGCTGTGGAGACCTATTCGCAGTGGGACTCAAACAGTTCTTCAACATCTTCACTCTCCACCTCTTCAAATCCGACTTGCTTCAAGATCAATACAATGTTCTTTGAGTCTTGGGAGCTCCTCTGACAGTTCAAAGCCTTTAAACTCTTGAAAAAAATCTGGGAGAAGCTTCTGCAAAACTGCATGCAAGCAGTCTTTACTGACATCCCCCCAGGCATCCATGATAACGTTAATTGCTTTCTTGATGTTAAAGCTCTTCCAAAATTGAAGAACATTGTCCTTATGCCCCTCAGTGGCTGCAATCAGCCTCTTAAATGTGCACACTTAACTAATAAGCTTTAAAAGCTGCTATTACTTCCTGGTCTGTGGGTTGAAGGAGAGATGTTATGTTTTGGGGGTAGAAATAGCACTTTGTTTGCAGAAAGCTTGGCTCATTATCTAGGATAAAGTACAACAGGTAATTAAGAAGGCAAATGGAATTTTGTCGTTCATTGCTAGAGGGATTTAGTTGAAAAGCAAAGAGGTTATGTTGCAGCTGTATAGGGTACTGGCACTGGAGGGGGTGCAGAGGAGATTTACTAGGTTAATTCCAGAGTTAAGAGGGTTGGCTAATGAGAAGAGGTTGAATAGACTGGGATTCTATCTATTGGAATTTAGAAGAATGAGGGGTATCATAGAAACATATAAAATTATGAAGGGAATAGCTAAGAGTGAAGCATGGAGGATGTTTCTACTGGCAGGTGAAATTAGAACAAGAGGGCACAGCCTCAAAATAAGGGGGACCAGATTGAAGACCGAGTTAAGGAGGAACTTCTTCACCCAAAGGATTACTAATCTGTGGAATTCCTTGCCCAGTAAAGTAATTGAGGCTTCCTCATTGAATGTTTTTAAAGCTAAGATGGGTAATTTTTTGAATATTAAAGGAATTAAGGGTTATGGTGAGAGGTGGATAAGTGGAACTGAGGCCATGAAAAGATCAGCTATGGTTTTATTGAATGGCCGAGCAGGCTCGAAGGGCCTGATGGTCTATTCCTGCTCTTGGTTCTTATGCTCTTATGTTTTAAGGAAGTAAAAGCAGGACATTTGGAAAGTTAAAACAAAATCCACAAGAGTCAGCATAGTTTTATAAGGAGTAAATCATATTTGACAAATTTTCCAGATGTCTTTGAAGATATGGCCTTCAATAAGGTATTCAACAAGGTTCTGAATGGTAGACTGATTAACAAGGATAGAGTACAATTAATACAGGGAGAACTAGCCACTTTAGATACAAAATTGCTGAGGCGATAGGAGACAGAGGGGGGTAGGGGAGGGTTGCTTTTCAGACTGGAAGCCTGTGACTAGACATTGTATGCCTCTGTGACACTCTGTGATGAGCAAAGTGGATAATGGGTATTCTTTTGATGTAGTATATTTGGACTTCCAGATGAATTTGATATGGTGCCGCATAAAACGTCAGTGCACAAGGTAAGATCACAGGGGTAATTTATTAGCTTGGAAGGAGGATTGGCTAAACAACAGAAAGCAGAGAGTCAGAATAAATGAGTCTTTTCTGGTTGGCAAGCTATAACTAATGGAGTGCCACAGTGTTTGGTCCTTGGGCCACAAATATTTACAATCTATATTCGTGACCTGAATGCAGGAATAGAAAATACTAAAGCCAAACTTGTCAGGCGACAGTAAAACAGATGGAAAATTAAGTTGCAGTGACAAAATTGGAAATTTACAAATGCATATGCACAGGTTAGGTGAAGGGGCCATAATTTGGTGGATGGAATTTAACTTTGATTAGTATAAGATCATAGAAAAGAAAGAATGAATAAAAGGGCAACTTATTCCCTAAGTGGAGAGAAAAGTCAGAGTGCTTCAGTGCAGAGAGGTCTCAGTGTTCTCCTGCACAAATCACAGAAAACTAGTATGCAAGTATGGCAGGAAATAAGGAAGGCAAATGTAATTTTGGGATTTATTGCTAAAGGAAAAGAGTATATAAATAGGGAAGTGTTGCTGCAACTATACTAGGTATTAGTGAGACTGCATTTGGAATTTTGTGAGCAATTTTGGTTCCCTTACTTGAGAACTGATATAGTTGCATCGGAGGCAGTTCAGAGAAGGTTCACAAGATTAATTCCAGAGATGGGTACTTGTTATCACATAGTCTGGTATTAAACACAACAAATCACTAGCCAATAACAGTCTCCATTAATAGCTAATCACCCTCTTAGCCAGATTGTTATCGGCTCCTTTGTCCAACTGTTATTCTCTCTTGTAAAAATCAAAGGATCGAAAAGAAAAATTGAAAAATCAGAAGAAATTGAAAGATGTTCTTCTCTGTCTTTGTGCTATGTCACCACCTATTGTTTACTCCTTACCCCTCTCCCCCCCCCCACTATCTTCTGCATGTAAACCAACATTTTCCCAATTACTACCATTCGACCTGAAACATTGACTCTGATTTCTCTATGCTAAACTTGCTGAGTTTTTCCAGCAATTTCTGTTATTGTTCCGGAGATGAGAGGTTTGTCTTATGAGAAGAGTTTGAGCAGGCTAGACCTATATTCTCTAGATAGAAGAATAAGAGGAGATCTAATTGAGAATTATAAGGTGCTAAAGGTGATTGACAACGTATATATAGGGAGGATGTTTCCTCATATGGGACAATCTATAATGAGAGGACAGCGTTTTAGTATAAGGGGTAGAAGATTTAAAACAGGGATGAGGAGAAATTACTTCTCTCAAAAGGTCATGATTCTGTGGAATTCACTACCCCTGGGTGGATTGTTTTGCTGAGTAAATTTAAGAGGAGATGTTCAGATTTTTAATTAGTTATGGGTTGGAGGGTTATTGAGAATAGGCAGGAAAGTGGAATTGAGGCTGTGATGACATCAGCCATGATTGTATTGAATGGGGCGGATCAGGTTGGAGGGTCTAAATTGCTTATTCCTGCTACTGACCCTTTTGTTTTTATATCACACAACTACAAGCTAGTCAGTCCAACCAATGTTAGTAAAACAAAGAACTGTGGCCACTGGAGATTTGAAACAAAAGCAGAAATTGCTAGCAAAACTCAACAGGTCTAGCAGCACCTGTGGGAAGAAAACAGAGTTTAACATTTTGAGTCTGGTAATTTTTCATCAGAATTCACCAGACTGGAAATGTAAACTCTGCTTTCTCCTCGCAGATGCTACCATACCTGCTGAGATTCACCAGAAATTTTTGTTTTTGTTTCTGTACATGTTGGTGTTCATATACGACTCGAATCTTCATCCACTTGGCCTCTTCAGAATCTGTCAGTACAACCATCTTTTCCTTCTCCCCTTCTCTTCTATCGACCTTCTCCTTAAATATATTTATATAATCCATTTTAACAACTTCCTGTGGTAGAGAATTCCATGTTCTCACCATTCTTGGATACAGGAGCTCCTTTTGAATTCCTTTGAGTTTTCGATGACATCTCTGTTGAGTAACACCACACTCCCAACTGATTTGGAATCATTTGGATATTGTTTCTGCTCATTCTCCCAGTCATGAGTTATTCCAAGAGGAAGGCCTATTAACACACCCATGTCTGGAAGCCGCAGGTTTATGCAAGCCCTGAGATTAGTAAAATAAATTTCAACAACTGACACATCATCCGCTGTCTACTTTCAAAGCTTTAAAAAAACATGGGAAACACCAAATCATACAGAATTCAGCAATGACCTTAACAATTAAGTAAGCAACTAACCTGTAAGCCATTGATGATGCTTTTGAATAGTACTAATGATGTGTGTAGAATAGTGGGATGGATTGGTAGTGTTGGTATCCAGACAAGTTACTGCTTCCTTGTCCTAAAAGGCAAATTTTACTTAAAAGGGCCATTATTGAGCCATTGCTGTTCTTTTTGCAAAATTGATTGTGATTCATTTAAAATCTGTTTCATTTTATACATTTCTAGAATGGATCTGACACAGGAAATACCAGCATTCATTGTCCATCCTATATTGTGCGCAAATAATACATTGATTTTGTTGCTTTAGAATGTGTGATATGTCTTTTAGAAGATATTTTTTAATCACCCTCGAGTATTCAAATTGCAAATCATTGAAAATTATCTACAATAATTACATTTTTGAGTTGACCTCTCTGATAGATTAGTTCCTATTCTTTGATTTCGTAAGGTACTCAATGATAACAAATGGTGCTCATCATCCATAGAAATGTAAGCTTCTTAATATTCTACAGATTGCCTAATTATCACATTGAAAAAGGAATTGATAAATATAGAGCACAATCCCATCGAAGACAGATTTTCCACATTTGATCCCTGGTCACTGCCAAAGTAGCTGATCTCACCCGGTGTGGCTATAGTCATGCTAAAGTTGGTTTTAGTATTCATGGGCAAGGAGAAAAGGAAATTTGTCTCCTGATTCCAATATTGATGACTATTCAGTGACTCTTGCTAAAATGTTCATATGTGAGACTGTATTCACCATGATTCCCTCTTCCATATTCAAACAATCTTCAGAATGTGAACACGAATAAGATCTGTAGAATCAGACCCTCTTGTGAGCATTGAGTCAATAAGGAGAAATTCTTCTTTGCTGTGCCAAGTTCCAAGCAGAAAGCAAAATGATTACAGAATGATGTCATATATATTCAGTGGTATGTTGACCTATATGGAAGTCTATGTGAGTAATAAAACTTAAATGAAATTGCAATATTTGAGGTACTGTGACATTTGTGGTCTCTGTTATAAACATGACTACAAGTTTGGAATTGTGGTTTCTGTCTTGCAATATCACTTGTGTCTCTTCTAAATTCCCTCTAGTGATATGTAAGTATAACAGCTGTACTCATTATATTCATAAGAATATAAGAACTAGGAGCAGGAGTAAGCCCCTTGAGCCTGCCCCGCCATTTAATAAGATCATCGCTGATCTTTTTGAGACTCAGCTCCACTTACCCACCCACTCACCATAACCCTTAATTCTTCTACTGTTCAAAAATTCATCTAGCCTTGCCTTAAACACATTCAGTGAGGTAGCTTCAACCGCTTCACTGAGCAGGGAATTCCACAGATTCACAACCCTTTGGGTGAAGAAGTTCCTCCTGAACTCAATCCTACATCTGCTTCCCTTTATTTTGAAGCGATGCCCTCTAATCCTAGTTTCACCTGCTAACGGAAACCACCTCCCTGCCTCCACTTTATCTGTTCCCTTCATAATCTTAAATGTTTCTATAAGATCTCCCCTCATTCTTCTGAATTCCAGTGAGTATAATCCCAGTCTACTCAGTCTGTCCTCATAATGCAACCCTCTCAATGCTGGAATCAACCGAGTGAAACACCTCTGTACCCCCTCCAGTGCTAGTATATCTCTTCATCCAATTTATATTGCTAAAGAGAGTTCTTCTTAGTTTTATTTTGTGTGATTTTGGGGAGTCTCCAAACACTTCACTGTTACTTAGTCTTAACGTAAAATTGCTAGTGTTATGCAGGCATTATGTGTGTCACAGCCTCACCAATATCAAATGATATGAAGTATTAATTATTAATCCATTTAATGACTTAAACAACTAAAAACATTTTCAGTTCCCAGTTCAGCTTTATTGCAATGCTACCATGTTTATGTATTTCTTAGATCCGGATTGTAGCTGGTGGGTTCGCTATGGAGCAGCATACAGTTTGGCAAAGTTCTGCCACATTCTTTATGGTGACAAGAATCAAGAGGGGTTAAGGAATGCTGCATGGAATGCTCTCCAAAAACACCAAAACATGGAGCAGGATACTCGAGTCTTGGCAGCTGTTAAAGTAGCTGAGGTAATTTGAGTATATGAGTGTGTGGGAAATTGAAACCAAGTTTCCCAAGTTTCAATTGGAACCAACTATGCTAACTCTAACATAACAGGATCTATATTGCAGTGTCTGATACTCATTAATATACTAGAGTACAACAAGCTTGTATTATCCATGCACCAAGGGCTGATGTGTACCCATTCCACAGGATATGTGGCACCAAATGTGGCCATTGAGGGTTTGTGCAGAATTCAACTGGTAGACTGAGACCTCAAAAATGTTTTAGTAAGGCCAGAAACGCAATGTGGTTTCCGTGCTGAGCAATAGGACACCTGGTCTCTAAATGGACAGTCATATGTTGGCTTATTCAACTATGTTTGCCTTCTGAAGAATTTAAACCAGGCTATTCAGTCCTTTACATCTGTTGTGCTCCTTAGTTAGGTCTTGGCTAATCTGTATCTCAGTTATATTTCCTATTAGGCAATGGCAGAGTGACACCCAGGCCCTGAATACATGGGTACAAAATCCACTACAGCAGATGGTGGAGTTTAAATTTAATAAATCTGCAAGTAAGTTCTAGTACCAGTAATAGTGACCAAGAATCTATTGCAACTTGTCACACAAATCTCCTGGTTCAGTGAGATCCTGTCATCCTTTACTGTTCTGGCCTATCTGTGACTCCAAACTCACAGCAATACTTTTGACTTCTAAATGCCCTGTGACATGACTTGGCAAACTGATCAGCTACAAAGTTAAAAAGAAGTAACACTTAATGGACCACCTGATATGCCAATAGAAATGTCAACAGTCTACCCAGCCCTTTCAAACCTGCAAGGTCCTCCCTATAATTTGGTAACTTGGAAAAGGTCACTTGCTGATTACCTCTCTCAACAAATTAATCCATTCTTTGTCATATTGGACACCACAGAGTATACACAGAGGGTGGCTAGGCACAGGATGAACTCTGGATGGATAACTTCAATGTTAATCACCAGCAGTGGCTCAATTGTACTAGTACCAACTGAGCTTGTCATCTCATGTCAGGAGATAGCTTGCTAGAAGTAGCCTGCAGCATATGATAAGGACACCAATAAAGGGGGAACAATCTTTTTGGCCTTGTCCTCAATAATTTACCAGTCACAGACGTCTTATATTTCCAGGACAGTATTGGTAGGAGTGATCACCACAGTCCTTTATTATTACATAAGATTTGTGCTTCAGAGTTAGTCATGCCCCTAGTCAAGCTGTTCCAGTGTAACTACAACACTGACATCTACCTGACAATGTGGGAAATTACTCGGGTATGTTCTCGCCTCAAAAAAATAGCAGGAGAAAAATAATAGCAGAAGCCCCATCAGTGTACTCTTAACCATCAGTAAAGTGACAGAAGTTGCTGTTGACAGACCCACCAAGTAGCAATCAAATAGTAATAACCTGTTCATTGATGATCAGTTTGGGCTATGCTAAAGCTACGCAGCTCCAGAACTCATTACTGCCTTAGTCTAAACATGGACAGTAGAACTAATCTAGAGTGGTAAAGTGAGAATATGGCATCATGAAGCCTAGGTAAACTGGGAACTGGGGGAGATCTCCCTACTGATTGGAGACATACCTGGTATGAAGGAGGATAGTTGTGGTTATTATGGCGGTTGTGGTGATTTAGATCAATCTTGTTAGTCCTAAGATGTTGCTGCAGGAATTCCTCAGGGTGGTGTCCGAGGCTTAATATTCCACAGATAGTAGGCACTGCTGATGCTGGAGAATCTGAGATAACTAGGTGTAGAGCTAGATGAACACAGCAGGCCAAGCAGCATCAGAGGAGCAGAAAGCTGACATTTCAGGTCTGGGCCCTTCTTCAGAAATTGGGGAGGGGAAGGGGAATTATTGAAATAAATAGAGAAAAAGGGGGGGCAGACAGAAGGTGGATAAAGGAGCAGATAAGTGGAGAGGACATGGACGAGTCAAGAAGGCAGGGATGGAGCCTGTAAAAGTGAGTATAGGTGGGGAGTTAGGATGGAGGTTGGTCAGTCAAGGGGAGATGGACAGGTCAAGGAGGCGGGGATGAAGCTGGTAGGTAGGAGGTGGGGGAGAGGGTGGAGGTTGAAGTGGGAGGAGCAAATAGGTGGAAGAAAAGATGGACAGGTCACGGGGGCGGGGATGAGCTGGGCTGGATTTGGCATGAGGTCGGGGGTAGGGATGAGCTGGGCTGGTTTTGGATTAACGTCGGGGGTGAAGCTTGAGAAGTCCACATTGATACCATTGTTCTGCAGGGTTCCAAAGTGAAATATGAGGTGCTGTTCCTGCAAACTTTGGGTAGCATCATTGTGGCTTTGGAGGAAGCCCAGAATGGACATGTCATCCAAGGAGTGGGAGGGGAAGTTGAAGTGGTTCACAACTGGGAGGTGCAGTCGTTTGTCATGAACCGAGCATAGGTGTTTCACAAAGCGGTCTCCAAGCCTAAGCTTGGTTTCCCCGATGTAGAGGAGGCCACAGCAGGAACAGCAGATACAATATACCACATTAACAGATGTGCAGGTGAACATCTGCTTAATGTGGAATGTTTTCTTGGGGCCTGGGATAGGGGTGAAGGGGAGGTGTGGGGGCAGATATAGCACTTCCTGCGGTTGCAGGGAAAAGTGTTGGGGTTGTGGGATAGTGGGGAGTGTGGAGCGGACAAAGGAGTCACAGACAGAGCGGTCCCTCCGGAAGGCAGATAAGGGTGGGGAGGGAAAATTATCCTTGGTAGTGGGGTCAGCTTGCAGATGGCAGAAGTGGCGGAGGATGATGTATTGAATCTGGAGGTTGGTGGGTAGTAAGTTAAGTCAATGGGGATCCTGTTTTTGTGGGGAAGGGGGTGTGAGGGATGAGTTGTGGGAAACGCGAGAGATGCAGACATGGGCGTATTCAACCATTGTGGAGAGGAAGTTGCAGTCCATGAAAAACGGGGACACCTGGAATGCCCGGGAGTGGAATGCCCCATCTTGGGAGCAGATGCAGTGGAAGTAAAGGAATTAGGAATAGAGGATGGGATTCTTGCAGGAAGGTTGGTGAGAGGAGGTGTATTCTAGGTAGCTGTGGGAGTTGGTAGGCCAAAATAGATATTGTTTTCCAGGTGGTTGCCAGAGATGGAAACATAGAGTTCCAGGAAGAAGAGAGAGGTATCGGAGGTGATCCAGGTGAACTTAAGGTTGGGGTGGAAGATGTTAGTAAAGTGGATGAACTGTTCCAGCTCCTCGTGGGAGCATGAGGCAGTGCTGATATGGTCATCAATGTAGTGGAGGAAGAGGTGGGGAATGCGGCCAGTGTAGCTGCGGAAGAGGGACTGTTCCACATATCCTACAAAGAGGCAGGCATAGCTTGGACCCGTGCAGGTACCCATGGCCACCCCCAATTACTTTATCAAAAACCTCTGTTCCATCATAAGGACAGAAGTGGGTGTTAACTAATAATTGTATAATATTAACTACCATCATAAATCCTCAAATACTGAAGCAGTTTGCACTATTTGCAGCAAACCCTGGACAGCATTCAGGTTTGGACTGATAAGGGCGTATAACATTCACACTAGAGATGTGTGAGGCAACCACTATGAAATGTTGATATATTTCCAAGTCAGGACAGCGTGTGGCTTGGAGGGGAATTTGCAGGTGCTAGTTTTCTCATGTCTTACCTGCCCTTGTCCTTGTAGTTAGAAATGGCTGTGCGTTTAGAAGGTGTTGCCCAAGGGATGACGGTCAGTAGCAGAGTGGATGTTTATGAATATGGTGCCTGTCAAGTGTGTTGCTTTAACTTAGATGATGTCAAGACTCTTGAGTGCTGTTAGAGCTGCACTCACCCAAGTAAGTGGGGACTATCCATTATACTTCTGACTTGTACCTTGTAGATGGTGGACCACCTGCAAGTTCCCTTCCAGACAACGCACCATCTTCAGGTGGAACTACATTGCTACTCCTTCACTGTGGCCGGAACTAAAACACACATTTATATAGCACCTTTTACAACCTCTGATGTTACTAAGCACTTCACAGCCAATGAAGTCATCTTCAAGCATATTTACTGCTGTAGATAACACAAGTCTTACAAACAAATGACAATGAGTTAAACTCCTAGATAATATGTTTTGCTGACATTGATTAAAAGTTAACTCTTACTGTTTTGCCCTTCACAATTTGCCATGCGAACTTTGTGGTTATCCAACATAACAAGCAAGTCTTCAATTTAACGTCTCAATTGAAGATATGACCTTCTTCCTCAGAGTGGTACTGTTAAGTTGACCTCTAAAAGATGAGTAGAACAGGATTAGAATCATAGAGCACAAAATTTCCTCTGTTTTCTTGTCCCTGATTTGTGTCAGAGCTGGATTTCCAAGGAGGTTCATCTCATCTGCCACAATCATGACAGTGAAGCTGTAAAAACTGGGGAAAGTAAATAATGATTGACAGTGTATCTTCATTTCAAACTTATTTCACAGTGCTACTCACACATAGCCGATGAAAGAATATAACTTATCCAGGTTGGGGTAGGCAATGGCCTAGTGGTATTATCACTAGACTATTAATCCAGAGACCCTGGTAATGTGCTGAAGACCTGGGTTTGAATCCTGCCATGGTAGATGAGGAATTTGAATAAAAATCTGGAATTATGAGTCTGATGATGAGCATGAGTCCGTAGCTGATTGGTGAATTAGATTTGTTTGTCCAACAATGTCCTTTAGGGAAGGAAACTGCCATCCTTACCTGATCTAGCTGACAGGTGACTCCAATATGGTTGACTCATAGCTACCCTCAAGGCAATTAGTGATGGGCAATAAATGCTGGTCCAGGTAGTGATATCTGTATCCTGTGAATGAATTAAAAAATGCTGTACTTGATTTGTATTGATGTTCTTTCTTTTAAATTTCCTAGGCAGAGTTAAATGGCCCCATAAATCCTTTCATCAGTGGAAGTTCTAAAACATCACCATCTCTCAGGAGCTCAGTAGCAGTTCACTTTCTGGGTTGGCGAATAGCTAGTGTTCTGTCTCAGCTTTGCCTGCCTCCTGTGATTCCTTGTATCTTTTTACCTCGGATGTTGCCGCAACGACCCATTAATTCCAGGTCTCCCCTTCAGAAACAAGTGAACGTAGAAAATAAGATGACACGTCTTTCGCTCAGGTATGAGTAAATTTAACATTGTATCCATGGGCAGAACCTTAGGGGCCTGAACAATGTCGACTGTGTATGAAATGTGGCAGATTCGTGTGCAAAGCCCAACAATTGGGAGAACATCTTAACTGAGATCCAGGCACAGAGGCAAGATTCACGATTGGTGGCAGGGAGTGACCTTTTAAGAGGGATTCTTTCTTGTTAATAATCTTATTAACTGCAGATTTCACTTTATAAAAATGCACCTTTGTATCTTACCACCTGCTGTGCGTGAGCTACACACAGAATTCTCAACACTGAAGTCAGAAGAGGATTTGCTGACTTCAGCTCATCACTGGCTTAAAGCTATCTGTATATTGGACACCATGCAAAAAAACCTAAGGGCATGCTGCATAGGCAATGGCTGCGTGCACCTCATGTTCACAGGCATTGAAAACCCTCATGCCACATCTCCAATCCACGGACAGTACACTTCAACACTTCTAAGCTGTACCTCGTGGTGCGATGGCAACTATCATTGTAATTCTCCAGCATGGACAATTTGTGCTCAGATATAACGAATCAACTCATACTCTGGGCTAGGCTGCATCTCTATCCTAAGATAACAGTGTGAAGATGGATGGACACAGCAGGCTGAGCAGCATCAGAGGAGCAGGAAAGTTTGACGTTTCAGGCCGGGACCCTTCATCAGGCCTGCTGTGTTCAACTAGCTTCACACCGTGTTATCTCAAATTCTCCAGCGCCGGCAGTTCCTACTTTCTCTGCATCTCTATTCTGTTCTCTTGCTGCATAGCTGTCACTGACTTTGAGACTACCTGGACACTCTCAGCATCCCTACCTTGTTTTACCCTTTTTATGTCTTGCCCCACAGGCAGAGACACCAGGCTCACTGCTCTATTTATCGCCTTGCCCTTTATTGAAGACACAAAGCCAGGAGGTTTGTCATATTTGTTAGCAGTCCTAGCATGCTAGCTTTCCTTAGATCAGTTGAGTATGGGAGTCAGGACATCAGTTGCAGTTGTCCAGGATGTTGGTGCGGCCACTTTTGGAATACTATGCACAGTTCTGGTCGCCCTGTTATAGGAAGGATATTATTAAATTGGAGAGGGTTCAGAACAGATTTACAAGGATATTGCCAGGACTGGAGGGTTGAGTTATAAGGAGAGGTTGGAAAGACTGGGACTTGTTTCACAGGAGCATAGAGGGATGAAGGATGATGTTTCAGAGATTCATTAAACCATGAGGGGCAGAGAAAAAGTGAATGGCAGAGGTCTTTTCCCTAGGGTAGGGGAGTTCAAAACTATTTTAAGGCATTTTTTAAGGAGAAAGATTTAAAAGGGACCTGGGGGCAACTTTTTCAAAGAGGTTGGTTCATACGTGGGATGAACTGCCAAAGGAAGTGGTAGATGCAATAACAGTTACATTTAAAAGACGTTTGGACAGGTACATGAATAGAAAAGGTTTAGAATGATATGGGCCAACCACAGCCAAATGGGACTAGTTTAGTTTGGGGAAACCTGGTTGGCATGGATGAGGTGGACACTGTGACTCTGACTGTCTAAAGCAGATAACCCTTGGTCATGAAGTCCTGATACAGAAGTCAAGGACCGCCTCAGATACCAGTCCAGAAGCTTAGATATGGTCAGTCAGGCACTTGCAGTGGTCAGAGTCAAGATTGTCTCATCCTCAGGGGTGAGGAACCAAATGTCTGCCCACCACCCATCTTGCCTTTATTCTTGCTCCCTTTTGACTAGAACTTCCTTAGTGCCAGGGGCTTAGATGGTGCATGATTTGTTAGGTACCTCAAGGAGGGTTTCTTGAAATAATATGTAGATAGTTCAACCAGGGAAGGGTCCATATTAGATTTTGTCAGGCAATGAACCTGGCCAGGTGATCGAAGTTTCAGTGGGGGGCCATTTTGGGTACAGTGATCATTTTCTGTAAGTTTAAGATAGTTAGGGATAAGGGTAAGATAGTCCTAAGATGAAAGTGCTAAATTGGAAGGTAAATTACAAAAGCATTGGGTGGGAGCTGGGAAGAATAGATTGGGTGTGGCTGTGTTTGAGGTAAATCCACATCTGGTATGGGAGTCTTTTAAATCCCAGATGATCAGAGTTCTGGAACAGCATGTTTCTGCGAGTATGAAGGATAAGGATTGCAACATTTGGGAATCCTTGATAACAAGAGATATTGAAAATTTAGTCAAAAAGAGAATTTAGGAAACAGAAATCAGACAAGGCCGTTGAGGAATATAATGGAAGCAGGAAAGAACTTAAACAAGAAACTAGAAAGCTAAAAGAGGCCATGAAATGTCCTTGGTAAGTAGGATTAGGGAGAATCCCAAGGTGTTTTGTACATATATTAGGAGCAAGAGCTGAAAGGGTAGGTCCAGTCACGGACAAAGGTGGAATTCATGACTGAAGCCAAAGGAAGTTGATGGGATCCTTAATGAGTACTTTGCATTGGTATGCACCAAGGAGAAGGAAATGGATGGTGGTAAGATTAAGGAGAGGTATTTTGATATTCCAGGGTATGTCGATATAAAGAAGGTGGTGTTGTGTTTTGAAAAGTATTATTATCTGGGATCTTCCAGATACTAGAGGAGGCAAGGGAGGAGATTACTAGGGCCTTGACAGAGATCTTTGTATCTGTTTAGTCACAGGCAGGATCCCAGAAAACTGCAGAATAGTCAATAACAGGGATAATCCAGGAAATTATATGTCTTTAAGCTTTACATCAGTGGTAGGGAAATTATTGGAGAAGACTTTTAGGAACAGGATTTACTTGAATTTAGAAAACCATGAACTTAAAGGTAGTCAATTTGGCTTCGGTAATGTCTTGATTCACAAATTTGATTGGGTTTTTTTGAGGAAGTAATAAAAATGATTGAGGGTAGGGCAGTGGATATTGTCAACATCGACTTCAGTAAAGCATTTGACAAGATCCCTCATGGTAGGTTGGTCCAGAAGATTAACTCATATGGATCCAATGTGAGATGATAAGTTGGAGATGTAATTGGCTTGGTCATTGAAAACAGAGGGCGGTTATAGAGGGGTGCTTTTCTAAATAAGTGATTTGGATGAAAATACAGATGATTTTGTTAGGAAGTTTGCACATGACATGAAAATTGGTGAAATTGTGTATAGTGAGGAAGATTGTTATAGAATACAGCATAACACAGGTCAATTGGAAAGCTGGGCAGAAAAATGACAGATGGAGTTTAATTTAGGCTAGTGTGAAATGATTCATCTTGGGAGGTCAATTGCAAAGTCAAAGTATACAGTAAATGGCATGATCCTTAGGAGGATTGATATACAGAGGGATCTTGGCATCCAAATTGACATTTCTCGAAGTAGCAATACAAGTGCATAAGGTGGTAAAGAAGCTGTTTGATGTGCTTGCTTTTGCCGGTCAGGACACTGAGTATAAAAGTTGTCGTCATATAGCAGCTGAATAAAACTTCAGTTATGTTACGTTTGGAATATTGTGTGCAGTTCTGGTCGCCCCACTATTGGAATGATGTAGAGGTTTTGAAGAGAGTACAAAAGAGATTTATCAGGATGTTAGATAACAAGGTGAAGAGCTGGATGAACACTGCAGGCCAAGCAGCATCGGAGGAGCAAGAAGGCTGACATTTTGGGCCTAGACCCTTCTTCAGAAATGGAGGAGGGAAAGGGTGTTATGAAATAAATAGGGAGAGAGGGGGAGGTGGATACAAGATGGATAGAGAAGATAGGTGGAGAGGAGACAGACAGGTCAAAGAGGCGGGGATGGAGCCAGTAAAGGTGATTGTAGGTGGGGAGGTAGGAAGGAGATAGATCAGTCCAGGGAAGACTGACAGGTAAAGGGTGGGGGGCGGGATGAAGTTAGTAGGTAGGAGATGGGGTGTGACTTGAGGTGGGAGGAGGGGATAGGTGGGAGGAAGGACAGGTTAGGGAGGCATGGACGAGCTGGGCAGTTTTGAGATGTGGTAGGGGGAGGGGAGATTTTGAAGCTTGTGAAATCCACATTGATATGATTGGGCTTCAGGGTTCCCAAGCGGAATATGAGTTGCTATTCCTGCAACCTCAGGTAGCATCGTTGTGGCACTACAGGAGGCCCAGGACAGACATGTCATCTGTAGAATGGGAGGGGGAGGTGCAGTTGTTTAGTGCAAACTGAGCGTAGGTGTCCCGCAAAGTGGTCCCCAAGCCTCCGCTTGGTTTCCCCGATGTGGAGGAGGCCACAACAGGAACAGCGGATGCAGTATACCACATTATACAGGATGTGCAGTACAGCAGAATGTTGCCTAGATTGGCATGTATTAGCTATAAAGAAAAGGTTCGACAAACTTAGATTGTTTTTGCCAGAGCATTGAAGGCTAAAGAGCAACCTGACAAAAGTGTATAAAATTATGAGGGACATGGATAGTTGGAGTCTTTTTGCCCAGGATGGACATGTCAAATACAAAGGGACATAGGATTAATGTGAGAGGAGCAATTTTAAAGGAGATGTGAGGCAAGTTTATCATACAGAGATTGATAGGTGCCTGAAATGTGTTGCCAAAGGAGGTGGTAGAAGCAGTTACAATAGTACTGTTTCAGAGACATTTAGACAGACACATAAACAGGTGGGGAATGGAAGGATATGGACCATGTTCTGGCAGATAGTTTAGTTTAAATGGCATTATGGTCAGCCCCATCATAATGAGCAAGGACCTGTTCCTGTGCTGTGTTGTTCTACGTCCTGTTATGGGGTAGTTTCCTCTCAGAGAATGAGAGAGGATAAAGTAGTGCAGAGGTAGAATGTCCACTACCCACACGACCGGCAGTGGAGGCCACCACATTAGACCATGCCGGGCTCGCCCAAGGTTACCGCCCAGGTCATTGCAGTCGCAGACATCTGAAGAAATGCACACCGTTGTAGGAAGAAGGTCGATGACTTTCTCCACCCCACTTGTGCCACTGTTTTCTCTCCAATACCTCAAACTAGCACTATCTCTGCTACTGTACCCATCTGCTACCAAGGCTCATATGATCTACCTCACTCACTAATACCTGCAACATCTACCCTCACCCATAGGTCCCATAGTATTAACTCTGCATGCCCTCTGACTCTCTTCCTCACTCACCCAGTACACTTTCTCCAACATGTAGGTGAAAAATGGCCTTTCTTCTGAAGAGAAGATTTTCAATTTCTAATGCAGGAAAATGGGATCTCTTGCTTCAGTGGGCTGGCTGCTGAGGTCATGGACCATTCACTATTATAACCACAATGCCATATCCCAGAAGTGGATTTTCTTTTAGCAATAACTTGGTCATGTGAAATGTTCATGTTGATGGAAAACACAGTTGCAGACAATTATTAAAAGTTGTAATTCTGAAGGAAATGGTTCTTGCCCTTCCATTGGAGTATGAGTGTAGTATTTTTAAATTAATTTCTGATCACTTTATCTTCTATTATTTCGCAGATGTTCCAACATTTACACCCATATAGCAACATTGACCAATTGTAGTGTTTTAATAACCTTCCTGTACAGATATCTCATAGAGATTTTACTGTTTCTGTTGAGGCATGAACATTTTTGTAGAACTTGGGTTTGGAAGAGTCAGTCATGTGCTTTCTGATGTGTTGACAAACAGGCAACCAAAACATCGGGGAGAATCTTGTTGTGGTTTCCAGGCTCTTGACTGCTGTATTGAGAGATGCTGAGGAAGACCCGCCCAGCACCCATGCCTTTCAGAGAAGAAGGTTGAGAGGTGACTTAATGAGAGAAGAAGGTTGACAGGAGACTTAATTGAAACCTATAAAATAATCAGAGGGTTAGATAGGGTGGATAGGGAGAGCCTTTTTCCTAGGATGGTGACGGCAAGCACGAGGGGGCATAGCTTTAAATTGAGGGGTGAAAGATATAGGACAGATGTCAGAGGTAGTTTCTTTACTCAGAGAGTAGTAAGGGAATGGAACGCTTTGCCTGCAACGGTCGTAGATTCGCCAACTTTAGTTACATTTAAGTCGTCATCGGATAAGCATATGGACGTACATAGAATAGTGTAGGTTAGATGGACTTGAGATCGGTATGACAGGTCGGCACAACATCAAGGGCCGAAGGGCCTGTACTGTGCTGTAATGTTCTATGTTCTATGTTCTATGTTTGCCATCCACTTCCATTTTCCGAGTACTCTTTTAGAAGCATTTAGTCTTGTTCTTTATCCTTGCCTCACCAGGTTTCAAAACTATTAACCATGTTCAAAGAGACATTATAGAAAAATTATGTTTTTTGTTTAAAATCATGATATATTCAGAGAAGTTTATTTTTTAAAGATGATGGGAACCTGGCTCTGTCTGTACCGATACTTCCAGTGTCAAACAGTGACTATAAACCACCAATACTGATATAAACCAATAAATCTTTTGTAATATACTAATTTTATAATTGTATTATTATTGTTAGAAGCTCAGAACAGATGTGACTGACTGTGCTGTCAGATCCAATCCTGATTTAATCATCAAATCTGCCAACAAGAGTGGTGCTGCTGTTGTCTCGTGTACTGTCCTCTACACGGCAAAGGCTGAGTGCTAGCTCATGGACACCTTCTTCCATCACCCCAAGACCATGACCGCACCATTGAACACCAGGCCATTGTGTCCACAACGTTCTCTAATCTCATTTTATCTGAGATCTCCGTCTCTCACACAGCTTCAAGGTTTATAGTCTCCCAAACCCCCACAGCCCACTTCTACCTTCTCCAAATCCCCATATGGACTGCATTGTTTCTGCCTGCTCCTGCCCCATGGGAGATATCTCTCCCTACGTTGATTCAATTTTTTCTCTCCTTGGCCAGTCCTTTCCACTTACATCCATGATTCTTCTGATGTTTTTGTATCAGCTTCAGAATTTCCAGTTTGTGAGCTCCAGCTACCTCCTGTTTACTATGGATGTGTAATCTGTTTACACGTCCATCTACATCAGGATGGCCTTAGGACTCTCTGCGTCTTCCTAGCAAAGAGGCCTGAACCGTCCCCATACATACCAACCTCCTCTGTGTGGCTGAGATTTCCAGTGTTCTGAAGAAGGGTCACTGGACCTGAAACCTTAACTCTGCTTTGTCTCCACAGATGCTGCCAGACCTCCTGAGTTTCACTTGCAATTTCTGTTTTTGTTTCATTCCTCAGAAAGCAGCTGTAGCTAAAAAAGCAGAGTTGAATGTCAATGGGAAATGATCTCTGAATGTACCAAATAGTTTTGATAGTTCTAGATTTCAGGCTGAGAACGAACGGAAGAAAACCACACTTTTATTTTACCTCTTGTCAAGTCAAAGAAATAGAGAAAAAAAAATTAAAAACACAGCAATATAAAAACAGAAATCTAGAAATAGAGAAGTCAAAAATATTTGTAAAGAATAAAGTGGGTTTAATGGTTAATCATCAGCACTAAGCTACTAACAAAGGGTCAATAGTTGAATCATAAACCCAACTTTTGACCTAACAGATGCCCATGTCTTATCTTCTAATTATGGCACATGTGCTAGAAGTCTTTTGCCTAAACATGTCAAAAGAAAGTGGAATGAGGGTTAGGGTTTGCCATTGATGTAATACACATTTCTCACTGTGAACAATGAGAGCTGGTCAAGTTTGTGATCCCTGTCGATTAAGCATGACCAAGCATGTATATGGCAGATTCTGGAGATTGTTAATTCTGGTTTTGTACCTCCAAGAATTCTGAGCAGAATAGGAATCCTCCTGAAGTGCTTTCTACATTGACATACCTATTGGCTACAAGCCTGTAGTACATTTTTGACAGAGTGCCATCTTATAATAAGTGTATAATCACGACTTTGTTCTAGAACCCCCAAGCCCATATTCCAGTTTATAGTTTCTGGATCTTTATTAGTGGAGTTTATATTCTTATAGCAGAGGAAAGACTCTGGATACCCCAATGGCAATCCACAAATATCCAGCAATAAATTGTCTGCCAGTTCTCTGTTCCCAGTTATTAATACCCCAGTTACATCCTCCATTTGACCCACATTCACTCAACATCTTTCTCCCATTTTGTATACCTGTATCTATGGTCTTTTCACACAGGTCTGCTCTCCAATATGCTTCACAGTGATAACAGGGTGTGGAGCTGGATGAACACAGCAGGCCAAGCAGCACGTTAAGAACAGGAAAGCTGACGTTTTGGGCCTAGACCCTTCATCAGAAAATGATACAATTATCTCTGCTTCACAGTGATGCTGACTTGATACTAACTCCTACAAGTCATGTGACTTTCACTTTTCCCTAGAATGTTTTTCCATTGTTGTTAGAAAATTTAAATGTTCTTCTGACAGATGTTTTTATTTCCAAACAAGCAAAGATTGTGATAGGGGACTATCTAGATAGAGGCACAGACAGATGTTTCTGTGGCTGACAGCGACACATCAGAATGGTGTGTTGCCTTCCTGGTGGCAGGATCAAGGATATCTCCGAGAAGATACAGAATATTTGGGCAGCACAATGGCTCAGTGGCCAACACTGCTACCTCACAGTGCCAAAGACCCGGGTTTGATTCCACCCTCAGGCGACTGTCTGTGTGGAGTTTGCACATTCTCCCTGTGCCTGCATGGGTTTCCTCTGGGTGCTCCGATTTCCTCTCAGTCCAAAGGTGCACAGGCTAGGTGGATTGGCCATGCTAAATTGCCCCTAGTATTTAGAGATGTGTAGATTGGGTGGGTTAAGGGGAATGCTCTGAGGATTGGTGTGGACTTGTTGGCCAAAGAGCCTGTTTCTGCACTCTAGGGATTCTATGAATATTGTCATAGGGAAGCAGGACCAGCAGGAGGTGGTTGTACACAATATAAGAAGAGAACGGGATGAGGTTCTCGGGAGAGAATAAAGGAAGGTAGGCAGAAATTTAAAAAGGAAGTCCTGGAGGTAGTAATATCTGGGCTACTCCTGTGCCAGGAACCTAGTGAGGGTAGGAATAGGAAGAAAGAGCAGATGAATGTGTGGCTGAGGAGCTGGTGTAGGGGAGAAGGATTCACATTTTTGGATCACTGGAATCTCTTCTGGTGTAGAAGTGATCTGTATAAGGATGGGTGGATTGCACCTGAATTGGACAGGGACTAATAATATACTAACAGGGAGATTTGTTACAGCTGTTTGGGAGGATTTCAGATAGTAAGTTGGTGTTGGGGAGGTGATAGTGAGGAAAAGGATCCATCTGAGGCCAGGATAAAAGTAAATCAAACAGTCAGGGCGGGCAGGAACAAAGCAGAGAATGAGGTGGGACTGATAAATTAAACTGCATTTATTTCAATGCAAGCGACCTAACAGATAAGACAGATGAACGCAGGATGTGGTTGTGAACATGGGACTGGGATATCATAGAAATTATTGAGATGTGGCTCAGAGATGCTCAGGACTGGCAGCTTAATGTTCCAAGGTATAGATGCTATAGGAAGGATAGAAAAAGGGAGCAAGAGATGGGGTGGGGGGTGCGGGGGGAGTGACATTCTTGATTAAGCATAACATTATGGCTATACTTAGGGATGATATTCCTGGGAATACATCCAGGTAAGTTATTTAGGTAGAACTGAAAAATAAGAAAAGATCCCTTACTGGGATTGTATTGTAGACCCCCAATAGTCAGTGGGAAATTGAGAAATGAATTTGCAAGTAGATCTCAGTTATCTGTAAGAATAAAAGGGTGGTTATGGTATGGGATTTTAACTTTCCAGACATAGACTGGGACTGCCATAGTATGAGCAGCTTGGATGGAGAGGACTTTAAGTGTGTACAAGAAAATTTTCTAATTAAGTTTGTGGATGTACCCAATACAGAAGGTGCAAAACCTGACTTACTCTTGGGAAGTAAGGCAGGGCAGGAGGCTGATGTGTCAGTGGGATAGCAGTTTGGGGCCAGTGACTGTAATTCCGATAGTTATAGAATAGTGATGAAAAATGATAGTACGGATTTAAAAGTTAAAGTTCTAAATTGGAGGAAGTCTAGTTCTGACGGTATTAGGCAAAACTTTCAAAAGTTGGTTGGGTGGGGGGGGGGGTGCGGGCGGGCGGGTGGATGTTCGCAGCTAAAGGGATGGCTGGAAAATGGGAAGCCTTCAAAAATGAGATGACGAGTGCAGAGACAGTATGTTCCTATTGGGCCGAAGGTACGTTTAGGGAATGCTGGATGACTAGAGACATTGAGGTTTTATTCGACAATAAGAAGGAAGTATATGTCAAGTATATACAGTAGAGATTGAGTAAATCCCTAGAGGAGTATAAAGGCAGTAGGAGTACACAAGAGGGAAATCAAGAGGGCAAAAAGGGGACATAAGATAGCTAAGGCAAATAGGGTTAAGGAGAATCCAAAGGAATTCTACAAATACATTAAGGACAAAAGGGTAACTGGGGAGAGAATAGGGCCCCCTTACATGTCAGCAAGGCTGCCTATGTGTGGAACCATGAGATGGGTAAGATACAATACGAGTATTTTGCTTCAGTTTTTACTGTGGAGAAGGATACAAGGATAGAGAAGATGGGGAAATAAATAGCGACATCTTGGAAAATGTCCATATTACAGAGGAGGTGGTGCTGGACATCTCAAAACATGTGAAGATTATGCCCTAGAACTTTGTGAAGCTAGGGAAGTGATTGCTGGGCCCTTTGCTGAGATATTTGTTTGATAACCATAGGTGAGATTGTAGAAGAATGGAGGTTGGATAATGTGATGCCGTATTTAAAAAAAGGTGGTAGGGAAAAGGCAGGGAACTATAGACCGGTGAGCCTGACATCAGTGGTGGGCAAGTTGTTGGAGGGAATCCTGAGGGACAGGATTTATATGTATTTGGAAAGGCAGGAACTGATTAGAGATAGTCAACATGGCTTTGTGTGTGGGAAATCGTGTTTCACTTGACTGAGTTTTTTAAAGAAGTAACAAAGAGGATTGATGAGGGCACATCAGTGGAAATGATCTGTATGGACTTCAGTAAGACATTCGACAACATTCCTCATGACAGAGTGGGAGACAATAAGGACTGTAGGTGCTGAAAACCAGAGTCTGTAGGTGTGAGGCTGGAAAAGCACAGCAGGTCAGACAGCATCAGAGGAGCAGGGAAATAAACATTTTAGATCTCACACCTATCAACTCTTCCTCATGGTAAACTAGTTAGCAAGGTTAGATAACATAGAATGCAGGGATTATTAGCCATTTGGATATAGAACTGGCCCAAAGGTAGAAGACAGAGTGGTGGTGAAGGTGTAGAGCTGGATGACCTGCCAACGGTCTAGGCCCGAAATGTCAGCTTTTCTGCTCCTAAGATGCTGCTTGGCCTGCTGTGTTCATCCAGCTCTATACCTTGTTATCTCAGTTTCTCCAGCATCTGCAGTTCCTATTGTATCTGTGGTGGTGAAGGGTTGCTTTTCAGTCTGGAGGCCTGTGACCAGTGGTGTGCCACAAGGTTCAGTGCTGGGTCCACTGCTGTCCATCATTCATCTAAATGATTTGGATGTGAAAATAGGAGGTATGGGTAGTAAGTTTGCAGATTACACCAAAATTGGAGGATTAGCGGATAGCAAAGAAGGTTACCTCAGAATACAAAGGAACCTTGGTCAGATGGACCAATGGGCTGAGGTGTGGCAGGTGGAGTTTAACTTAGATCAACGTGAGTTGCTGCATTTTGGAAATGCAAATCACGGCAGGACTTATGCACTTAAAGTAAGGTCCTCAGGAGTTTTGCTAAACAAAGAGAGCTTGGAGTGCAGGTTCATAGTTCCTTGAAAGTGGAGTTGCAGGTAGATAGGATAGTGAAGAAGGTGTTTGGTATGCTTGCATATTGTTGGTCAGTGCATTGAGTACAAGAGTTGAGAGGTCATATTGTGGCTGCACAGGATGTTAGGCCATTTTTTTGGAATACTGTATTCAGTTCTGGTCTCCCTGCCACAGGAAGGATGTTGTGAAACCTGAAAGTGTTCAGAAAAGATTTACAAGGATGTTGCCAGGGCCGGAGGGTTTAAGCTATAGGGAGAGGCTGAATTGACTGGGGCTATTTTCCCTGGAAGCATCAGAGCCTGAGAAGTGACCTTCATAAAATCGCAGAATCCCTATAGTGTGGGGACAGGCCCTTCAACCCAAAAGTCCACACCAACCTTCAGAGCATCCCACCCACATCCACCACCACCTCCCCCCGCCTCCAATATATACATCGCTGAACACTACAGGTAGATGAGCAAGGCCAATCCCTTAGCCTGCACATCTTTGGGCTGTGGGAGGAAACCAGAGCACCACCACACAGACATGGGGAGAATGTGCAAACTCGACACAGACAGTCGCCTGAGGGCAGAATTGAACCCGGGTCCCTAGCACTATGAGGCAGCAGTGCTAACCACTGAACCACCATGCCGACTTTATGGAGGTTTACAAAGTCATGAAGAGCGTGGATAGGGTAAATAGACAAGGTCTTTTCCCCAGTGTGGAGAATATAAAACCAGAGGGCATAGGTTTCATGTGAGCGGAAATGATTTAAAAGAGACCTAAGAGGCAACTTTTTTGTGCAGAGGCTGGTGTGTGTTTGGATGGGCTGCTGGAGGCAGCAGTGGAGGCTGGTACAATTATAACATTTAAAAGGCATCTGGATGGGTATATGAATAGGAAGGGTTTAGAGAGGTATAAGTCAAATGCTGGCAAATGGGACTAGATTTATTTAGGGTATCTGGTCAGCATGGCTGAATTGGACCAAAAGGTCTGCTTCTATACTATTCATCTCTATAATTCTATAAATATGAATTTTATAAATCCTGGTACACAGCAACTGAAATAGTACTCTTCTTCACCCCTTTTCTCATGGTCTGTTTTCAAAATATGTAAGTATTGTCAGTGAGTGAGTCATAATGATGATGTAAACTAGCCCCTAATAAATTGTTTAGTTTCAGTGTTTCATAGGACTAACTAAAGTAGCAATGTGGACTTAATGAACAGGGGAGTTAGTTGTAGTCTTCACACTTGGAAACATTTTGTAAAGAAGATATTGTTGAATAATACAAATCGGATAAATATTTATCTGCTTAGGTGACTAACTTAAGATGCTTTGTAAATTTCATTGTGCCATTGTGAATTTGTACTTGTCTCTTATGTCTGGGTTGAGTGCATTTAAACTAGCATTAAGCTAAGTACAACTAAAGCTTAATTATTTAAAGTTACTTGAAATGCAATGTATTTCCCGAATCACCATCTACGGTACTCACTTGTATGTTTCTGGACTTTTTAATAGTGCAAAAAACGAATCAGTGAACTTAAATTGTTGGTTGCTACTCGCAGGGAATTCAATCTTAAGGTGTTAGCGTAAAACACAATAACGTGCTATAGCATGGTGGTGGAAATCAGATGAACCCTTGTCTGTTTTGCAAATATTTGTAGATTTATTTAAATTTAGGCAATGCTTACAGCCCAAAAACCATTATTCTTTCACCTTGCAGTGCTGCATATAACACTCTTTAATTCTTCTAGTTTTCTTCAGTTTTTCTGAGATTAAATTGTTAGTATAATTATGAATATGGTGTCTTATTTCAGGCAGGAAATAACATTAGCACAAGCAGATCATGAGGCACTGCCTGATTTCAACACTCGAGCAAATTTCAATCTGCGGAGAATAGTAGAAGATCAGGTAATTTACTTTGCCAGTAAAGCTAGTTGAGAGTAATTATAAGTTACATTGGTATTCTTTTTGCTTCTAAGAAGTGGCATATTTTAATTGTGTCATGACAATTTTTCTAACTGAACTGATGTTTGTTGGACCAACACAGTCCTGTGCTAATTGCTGCAATGTTATTCCTTGTAAGAAGACCGTAACTTTTCTTTACCTGAATAGTTACCACATCAACAAATGATTTACACAGATCTTGTAGAGAAATGCTCCAAGGTTACCAAGGAAATATTGTAGCATATCATCAGTCAACAATAGAGAATGTGTAATTAATGAAATTACATTTCGATTGCAATATTTGTACTCATGAAAAATTCATGATGCTTTGAAGTTTTTTCTTTGATACCTTTGACTAATAATTAATCTTTCAATGTTGAAACTTAAATTGACCCACAATCAACAACTTTTTTTGAGGAATATATTCCAGATTTCTATCTTTCCATATAATAAACTATCTATTTTTTCCTTTTTAACCTGTCTGTGGCGTGTGACTCATTTGACACCACTGCCCTCCTCAGATGTCTTTCCTCCATTGTCCATTTTGGTGGGTCTGTATGTGCCTTTCCCCAAATATGATCTGAATATAACCAGGAAATGGCCTGCTCTACAATAGTTTGCTGATGGCACTGACAACATGGGGCCTATTTGCGCACCATGACTTCTTATATTCCCCAAAGATCTTTGTCTCCTCCTATTTCTCAGCTATGTTCTACCTTGGCAAATCAATCCAAAAACACTTACGATCTGTATGGCAACATCCACTTCTGTCTCAGTACCAGCCCTGTCAAGCTCATTCAAATCATTCCACTCTAAATTACTAGAATGTTCATCTGACATCCTGCACAAAAGCAAGATACTTGGATGGTTGGAATCTGAGATGGAGTTAGAAAATGTTGGAAATACTCAATAGGTCTGGCAGAACCTGTGGAGAGAAGGGCAAAATTAACATTTCGAGTTGATGATCTATTTTTGTCTTTTCTATGGGGAAGTGAAAGATTTGGAAGTCTCCTGGCATCGCTGACTTCAAATCTTATTCCAAATTAAAAGTTTCATTAAAAAAATGGGCTGTATCAGCACTCGAAATGCCTTCATTGTACACGACATGCTGTTCTTTGGCATTTGTCTTGTGTTTTAAGCCAGAGCCCTTTGAACAGGTGCAGGAATGTCTTTGCCAAAGGGATAGACCCAGGGATTCATGTGAGTCACTATGTCTGATAATTTCTCTTGTTATCCAAAGTAGGGTGAGTTGGGGTATTTGCAAGCTCTGTTCAAGTGTAGTTATTAGCCATTACTATCTTTTGACTAAACTCAGCACTGGCTGATATGATGTTCAGCCTGAGATCCTATGTTACTCAAACTACTTTAAAAATACTTTGCATATTTTAGAAATAAAACTCGGTAGTTTGGTTTTCTGCTTTGTTTCCATCCTTTCTGAGCTGCATCTTGTGATATTTTTTATGAGGAAAGGTTGGAGTGGCTGCACCTGTACTCATTGGGGTCTAGGAGAATGAAAGGTGATCTTTGTTGGATAATGATATGAGCGTCTGAAAATTTTAATACTGCAGAATAAGGCCATAAGACATAGGAGTGGAAGTAAGGCCATTTGGCCCATCAAGTCCACTCTGCCATTTAAATCATGGCTGATGGGCATTTCAGCACCACTTCCCTGCACTCTCCCCGTAGCCCTTTGATTCCTTTTGAGATCAAGAATTTGTCGATCTCTGCCTTGAAGGCATCCAATGTCCCGGCCTCCACTGCACTCTGCGGCAATGAATTCCACAAGCCCACCACACTCTGGCTGAAGAAATGTTGTCTCATTTCAGTTTTAAATTTGCCTCCTCTAATTTTAAGGCTGTGCCCACGGGTCCTAGTCTCCCCGCCTAACGGAAACAACTTCCTAGCGTCCACCTCTTCTAAACCATACATTATCTTGTAAGTTTCTATTAGATCTCCCCTCAACCTTCTAAACTCTAATGAGTACAATCCCAGGATCCTTAGCTGTTCATCATACGTTAAACCTACCATTCCAGGGATCATCCGTGTGAATCTCCGTTGGACATGCTCTAGGGCTAGTATGTCCTTCCTGAGGTGTGGGGCCCAAAATTGGACACAGTATTCTAAATGGGGCATAACTAGAGCTTTTTAAAGCCTCAGAAGCACATCACTGCTTTCATATTCCAACCCTCTGTAGATAAACGACAACATTACATTCGCTTTCTTAATTACAGACTCTACCTGCAAGTTAACTTTTAGAGAATCCTGGACCAACACTCCCAGATCCCTTTGCACTTCTGATTTGCAAATTTTCTCACCGTTTGGAAAATAGTCCATGCCTGTATTCTTTTTACCAAAGTGCAAAACCTCACATTTACTCACATTGAAATTCATCAGCCATTTCCTGGACCACTCTCCTAAACTGTCTAAATCTTTCTGCAGCTTCCCCACCTCCTCAGTACTAGACACCCAATCCTCAATCCAAGCCAGTAGCTCCCCTTGAACACCATGGGCCCTCACCTTGCTCAGCAGCCTCCCGTGAAGCACTGTATCAAAGGCCTTTTGGAAGTCTAGATAGATAACATCTACTGGGTTTCCCTGGTCTAACATACTTGTTACCTCTTCAAAGAATTCTAACAGGTTTGTCAGGCACGATCTCCCCTTACTAAAACCATGCTGACTTGTTTTAATCTGACCCTGCACTTCCAGGAATTTAGATATCTCATCCTTGACAATGGATTCTAGAATTTTACCAGCTACCGAGGTTAGGCTAATTGGTCTATAATTTTCCATTTTTTGCCTTGATCCTTTCTTAAACAAGGGAGTTACAACAGCAATTTTCAATCATCTGGGACTTTCCCTGACTCCAGTGACTTTTAACAGATCACGACCAAAGCCTCCGCTATTTCCTCAGCCACCTCCCTCAGAACTCTATGATATAGCCCATCGGGGCCAGCAGAGTTATTAATTTTTAGACCCTCTAGCTTTTCTAGCACTTTTTCTTTTGTAATGCCTACCGTACTCAACTCTGCCCCCTGGCTCTCCCTAATTGTTGGCATACTACTCATGTCTTCCACTGTGAAGACTGACGCAAAGTACTTATTAAGTTCTTCAGCTATTTCCTTAATTTCCATCACTAGCCTTCCAGCATCAATTTGGAGTGGTCCAGTATCTACTTTTGCCTCTCATTTGTTTCTTATGTATTGAAAGAAGCTTTTACTATCATTTCTAATATTACTAGCTAGCCTACCTTCATATTTGATCCTCTCCTTCCTTATTGCTCTCTTTGTTATCCTCTGTTTGTTTTTGTAACCTTCCCAATCTTCTGATTTCCCAGTGCTCTTGGCCACTTTATAGGCTGTCTCTTTTTCTTTGATACATTTCCTGACTTCCTTTGTCAGCCATGGCTGTCTAATCCCACCCCGGATAATCTTTCTTTCTTTGGGATGAACCTCTGTACTGTGTCCTCAATTACACCCAGAAACTCCTGCCATTGTTGGTCTACTGTCTTCCCCACTAGGCTCTGCTTCCAGTCGATTTTTGTCAGTTCCTCTCTCATGCCCCTGTAACCACCTTTATTTAAATGTAACACCATTACATCCGATTTTGCCTTCCCTCTTTCAAACTGCAGACTGAACTCTACCATATTATGATCGCTGCCTCCTAAGTGTTCCCTTACTTTAAGGTCTTTTGTAAAGTCTGGCTCATTACATAGCACTAAGTCCAGAATAGCCTGCTCCCTTGTGGGCTCCATCACAAGCTGTTCCAAAAAGCCATCCTGCAAACATTCCATGAATTCCCTTTCTTTGGATCCACCAGCAATACTTTATGACCTCATTTTGTGTGATCTTTAAGGTGGGAGAACAGGTTTAAAGGAGTGAGATCTACCATCTTGATCTTCTCATAATCTTTGTAATAATATCAATCACATCAGCAAAGCTTGTACTTTGTTGCTAACATGCAATAGACTACATCTTGTCTAAGATCAGAGCCTGTTCTCATTAGTCTACCAAATGATTTTCCTCTTCAGCCTGGACCAAGGTGTAGGTCCCCATCAGGAAAGAGGATAATAGCAGCAAATCTACCCAATAATTCCTACAATGTGATGAGCAGTGAAGAGGATTCCACTTACCACATGGTCGCAAGTAGTGCAGATTTTATTTAACTGCCTCCTACAATGCTGACAGCACTGGAGATCTGAAGATTTCTCCAGACACAGCTTTAAGAAATTTGTCCATGCAGTCAGCAGCTGTAAGGTTTCAGACCGAAGAGAAGCACACAGCAGGCGTGAGCTAGGAACTCCATGACACGAGTTCCGGTCACACCAAGGCAGTTACATCAAGTGCCAATAATTTGCCGGAGTGATGCCAAGTCAAGGTTCACATGGAGAGCAGATATCAGCGGCTCTGTGAGTGAAGTTTAAAAAAAACACCGTGGGGAAAGGAGAAAACTCTAAGAAAATGACTCAGTTTACAGGCAGGGAAAGCAAGAGATACATGAGGCACTTGGACATCAGACTGATCATGACCGTCATTGTGAGTGTTCACCATGAATCATATTGACAGTAAAGGAAATCAAGGGCCGCATAAATACTTTAAAACAAGGTTTCAAACCTGGGAAGGTTGCAAAGCCCCAGTTAAAGTGATAAAAGTGAAATCTATAAAGCTAAGCAGAGGAAATGTAATGGAGGAAGCAAGTTAAGACACTGTTGAGGCCACAAAAAGGTAGGAAATCTGTTACTTAAACTGACTGGAACTCACCCAAGAAAATCCCATGAAAGTAACATATTATTTAGAGCTGCAGACAGTACTAAAGGAGAGGAATTCATCTTGTAGAGCCGCAGAGAGTGTACTCGTTTGATAAAGCCCTTAAGATAATGAGAATTGTTATTAAAGCCACAGGTAGTGGGATTCATACAGTAAAACTGTTAAGGAAACTGAAGAATTAATATAAAGAAACTGTGAAAAAGATGGGCATTACCTATTTTACCCACAACAAGATGAGAATAATTAATTTTATTCACAAAAAAGGAGGAATCTGCCATGTTGTCCATAAAAATTCCAGGAAAACTTCTGAGAGCATCACCATTGCTATACTGCAAAATAGAAAACCTTTGAAACAAGTAAAATAAATATTCACATCAGGAATACATGACAACAGAAATAATATTGTCAGGAAGATATAATATCAGAAAAGGACCTAATAGAACACAGAATTGGATGCCTTGGAAACAACAATTCAGTAAATGCAAGAGTGGTTAGATCCAGCCTAGATCCTAAATCAGCAGCTGAACAGTTAAGTACATTCTTGTATACATTTAGGAAGATAGCTGATGATGTAGCTCTCCAATGTATAAAAGGTGCCACAATCAATTTCAGTGAATTCTGAAAGCCTTTGACAATTGCTATAAGCTTAGAACAAATAAAATTTTTGTAAAAACAAGATTTAATAGAAGTAAGGATACGAGGAACCCAGAGATCATTTCATTACTTATCTCGGCATGTAATTCAAAAAATGTGACCACAGTTAGTAGATTGCACAGACCAAACATTTTTAACAAGAGATGGTAGGAACTACCGATGCTGGAGAATCTGAGATAACACGGTGTGAAACTGGATGAACACAGCAGGCCAAGCAGCATCAGAGGAGCAGGAAAGCTTGCCGATTTGGGTTGGGACCCTTCTTCAGAAATCTTTTGGAGCCTGACTCCAAACTGAAACATAAACAGATTCTAAACAAGGCCTCACAGCTAACATGCATTGTCTGACCTAAAATGTCACCTCTTCTTTGCACTATTAAAACATTTAGGTCTCTGAGGACCGTGACTTAAAAGGATTCAGGGGATTTACATATAGGTATTAATCAATTAAAATCTTCTAAATAATTGAAGATTTAACAGAGGTATGTTTAATACATCCTTATCGATGGTGTGAACCTTTGATCTTTTACTTATAAATTCTGTCTGATACTAATTCTCTCACTAGCACCTGAAGAAGGACTGAGGCTCCGAAAGCTTGTGTATTCAAATAAACCTGTTGGACTATAACCTGGTATCGTGTGAGTTCTGACGCAGTCCCAAACTGTTTGAGACAATCATAAGACAATCTCTCCATACCAGAGATTATCCTGGTGAACCTTCTCTGAACTGCCTTTAATGCAATGATACCGTTCCTTAAATCAGGGGATCAAAACCGCTCACAGTACTTCCGATGTGGCCTCACCAGCAGCTTATGTATTTACAGCAAGACTTTTCTAAACATACTCCAACCCCTTTGAAGTAAGGGGTTTACGTTCTCCCTCCCCAGACAATATGAAACCCCTCTTACTCATTTCTTTGTTCTACTATGATTTCTCAACAATTTACACTTTAACTTTTCGATGGTTAATAACTCATCACAAGAACCTCCTGAACATTTAATGCAGCTCTTCCATACCATAACGTGGTTTGAGCGGGTCATTCAATGAAATTTGACAGTTCCATTCTAGTCCCACAGATATATTTTTGACTCAGAATAATACATGAGGGTTAGACACAGTGAAGAATTCATGAACTCTTCAGATGTGTCAGATAGAAAAAGTGCAGCCAATCCATTAAGCCTCTTCTTGATTGTTGTTATGCCTTCATCAACAGGTCATGAGATTCTCTACCTCAGCATCAGATAGTTGTAGCATACACCTACTTGCTGTTAGATTTTATTAATAGAGAAAAAAAGATGGGAGATTAAATGTATAAAGGTGAATGTACAGTATATAAACATCTGTAATTACCTTTTGACTGATAAGTTTGACTTCCTGTATTTTGTTTCACATTTCTTTTGTAAGCTCCTATTCTCATTTGACAGTTCCAGCATCTACATGTAAATTGGATTTAGCTTCTGTAATATATCATAATTCAGACTGTGCAATTTAACCCCAGGTTCCTACACACTACACATAATGTTTTCAAATGTAATTCACCCATAAAGGTTCAAATAAATTCATAAAATTACATACTCAAATTAACATGATCATCTTTATCAATTTGTTTACATTTGCACTTCATCGTACTTAAAAATATCTGCCACCTTTGATGTGTTTACTTTGTTCATTTGAAAGTGGAGAAAAGAGTTGCAAGCAGAAATGGAAAAGAAAGATAAAGAAAGGGAGCTGCAACTCCACGAGAAACAGAAAATAGAAGCCGAAGATTTTAGTGAGATGATGAAGAGGAAAGAGGAAAAGCTTCACAAAAAGTCAACCCTATGTGAGATTCCATCTTAATGGAAAATTTCAAGGATAACCAAGTGCATCCAAACTATTTATGTCTACAACAGAGAAGCAACATCCCATGGCAGGGGAGAAGTGCCTTGTATTGAAATACTGTTCTTAATTTCCTCTGGGGCATTGTCAGAATTTGTTAAAAGAAGACATTAGAAATGCATTTTTTATTCTTTTAAAAGCTATTATTATGGCCTAATAAAAGACATATTGCTTTGCAGTAAACTAAGGTCTTATAAAAAATATTCTTGAGTGTTTCTATGTCTGTTCCAGGCAGCTGTACTACTGCTAAAAGATAAATCATCAAGTTATCATTATTCCATTTGCTATTATTTTATATCGGTGGCTTATTTATTTTCACACAAGCCGTGAGTTTGCTGTTCTAAACACTTACCTTGCAAATTAATGTCATAATATGCCATTATGCATTAAAAAACTATTAATTTAGACCGTGGTTGTCAGTGCCTCTGGTAAGGCCAGAATTTATTGCCAGGAATCAGTAGTTGTCCCAAGAAGGTGGTGTTGCACCACAAAGGGCAGATTAGGTAAGGGAGGTATATTCCACTTTTTACAGGACATTGATAGACATCTTGATGAAACAAATTTACCAATCACATTTACTGATACCAACTTTTTATTTATAGTTTCCAATTGAATTTTAAAAATTAATGGCCATGGCATAATTTTAACTCACATTCTCTGGATTATGATTCTACTCCTCCTGATTACTAAACTGATATAATTACTGCCTTATCTTACTTATGGGTATTCAGTTGCTTAATAATGTCAGGGTCTGAAGAATGTTGAATTGATTGATTTCATGGATGCCTGGAGACAGTGGACCCCATAAATTGACAGACACTGGAGCTTTTGAAGTAGAAAATTGTGGCAAGGTCTTCAGGGATTCAACCTTGGATTTCTGTTGTTATGAATAGGAGACGAGAGAATATCAGCTTCCTTTTTAACTTCCTCTCTGTGGACCCAAGGATTATTTTTTTTTCTTCCAATTTTAGTCCATGGCTCTATCACTTCAATGAAAATGTTGTTTACTGAAAAATGAAGCAACTAATCACCAAGATTATTTTGATGAAAAGAAGGAGGAGTTTGATTGTCTACTAACCCTGAGAAAAAGAATAAATCCATGTGTTTCTCTCTACTCTGCTGCTCCATCATCCTTCCAAGTTGGCTAACAGGCAGGTGAACTTATACTCTTCCAATATGTGAAATTATCACACAACTGTGAATTAAATAGGAGATTTAAAATTCCTTGATTGTTGAATCAGTTGCCAGGTTTCAAAACCTTTAGAGAAAAATGATAGTTTCAGTGCAGTTGGCTTTGTTTATGGATCCTGATCTCACGAACCTTGCATCTGGGAATGGTCAGATGACCACAGCAGCCATTTTCGGTCCATGATTTTTCCTTCTTAAAAAAATTTCATCCATGAAAGGTCTCTGGTATAACAATCAGATGATAGAAGTTAAAAGTTGTTTGTTCAGTTTTGTTACTTCCATAACAATGTTGACAAACAATTTTATTTATTCACTCATGGGATATGGGTGTCACTGGCTGGGCAAGCATTTATGCTCATCCGTAGTTACCCTTGGTGGTGAGCTGCCTTTTTGAACTGCTCAGTCCACATGCTGCAGGTAGGCCCACAATGCAGTTAGGGAGGGAATGCAGGATTTTGACCTAGCAACACTGAGGGAATGGTGAATAGCTTGGAGGAAGTCTTCCAAATGGTGGTGTTCCCATATATCTGCTGTCCTTGATCTTCTATATGGAAGTGGATTTAGAAGGTGCTAACTAAGGAACCATGGTGATTTTTTGCATGACGTCTTATTGATGGTACACAGTGCTACTACTGAGTGTTGGTGGTGGAGGGAATTAATGCTTGTGGATATGGTGCCAATCAAATGGCTACTTTGTCCTGGATAGAATCAAGCTTCTTGACTGTCATTGTTGCTGCAGTCATCCAGGCAAGTTGGGAGTACACAATCACACTCCTGACTTGTGTCTTGTGGATGGTGGAAAGGATTTAGATGGTCAGGAGGTGAGTTACTCACTACAGGATTCTTAACTTCTGAGCTGCTCTTCTAGCCATAGTGTTTAAATGGCTAATCTAGTTCATTTTCTGGTCAATAATAACTCCCAGCACTTTGATAGTTGGAGAATTAATGGTGGTAATACTATTTCAAAACCAAGAGGTTGTGGTTAAATTGTCCTTTATTGGAGATAGTCATTGCCTGGCCATGTTTTCTGTTGTGAATGTCAACCCAAGACTAGATATTGTCCAGGTCTTGCCACATTTAAACATGGCCAGTTTCAGTATCTGAGGAGTCTCAAATGGTGCTGAACATTGTGCAAGCATTGGCAAACATCTTTGGTGAGTTAGCTAAAGATAGTTAAGTCTAGGATACTACCCTAAGGAACTCTAGCAGAGATTTCCTGGAGCTGAGATTACTGAACTCCAATAACCATAATCATCTTCTTAGATGCCAGACATGACTCCAAGCAACAAGGAGTTTTACCTGGATTCCCACTGACTGCAGTTTCACTTGGGCTCTTTGATGCCACACTCAAGCACAGCCTTGATATTACAGACAGTCTCTCTCACCTCACAAATAACTAGGTATTGTCGTATTTTACAGATGTAATATAACCTCAGACATTATAACATTCAGAATCTTCACTTGTAAGAAAACGAAAAAACATTGACAAGTTGTCATTTCATTAACTAGTACTGTTTAGTACATTGAAGGCAAAATCTCATTTTGTGCTTCATAAGGTAAACCTAAGATCACTCTACTTTCATGTGTACGCATTGTCTTCTGATCAAGGCTATTTACTTTAATTAGAATTAAAGACATTAAACATAATATAGTATATTACTGTTATTTCATGCCACTATAGCATTTGGCAAATTATCACTTAAACAATGTCAAAAGTCTTGACAAGGAAGGAGTTAATTTTCTTTTACTATTTTTAAGTTAATGCCTATCATTGTCAAACTGAAATCATGAAGAAAGTGGGACAGCATAGTGGCTCAGTGATAATGGGAGCTGCAGATGCTGGAGAATCCAAGATAACAAAGTGTGGAGCTGGATGAACACAGCAGGCCAACAGCATCTCAGGAGTACAAGAGATGTTGCTTGGCCTGCTGTGTTCATCCAGCATAGTGGCTCAGTGGTTAGCATTGCTGTCTCACAGTGCCAGAGACCTGGGCTCCAACCAGCTTCAGGTGACTCTGTGAAGTTTGCATGTTCTTCCCTTGACTGTGTGGGCTTCCTCTGGGTGCCCTGGTTTCCTCCCACGGTCTGAGGATGTGCAGGTTAGGAGGATTGGCTTTGCTGAATTGTCCATAGTCTCCAGGGATATGTAGGTTGGATGAATCAGCTTTGGGAGGTGTGGGGTGTTGGTCTGGGTGGGATGATCTTCAAAGAGTCAGTGTGGGCATATTGTGCCAAATGACCTGCTTCCACATTGTAGGTATTCTATGGAAGTGAAGCTTTCAGTTATATTTAAACATGTCATTTTCGGTTACACTCTGTTTAACATTTGAGAGAAGAATTTTAAAACAGTACTCAGCAGAAGAAAGCTGCAATTTGCCTCTTTAGCAGCTCAGAGCTAATAATAGCTCTCAAAATTGTACTTGTACAATCCCTAAAAGCACAAATGTCACAATTTCTATAATGAACAGAAATATTATGCAACTCCTGCAGCATTAACAATAATTTATGCAGAGGATTCATCGCATTCTGGCACTTGATTTATTCGCCAGAACAATACAATGTAGAGAAACTGGTGAAAATGTGAAACTCACTACCACATGGAATGTTTGAAACCTTTAAGGAAAGCATTGATCAAACCTGAGGATAAGGATATAGGGGGATATAAAAGACCATGTGGACAAAGATAGAAGAAGGCTAATGTGAAACCTAAACACTTATGTAATTTAGTTTGGGCAAAATGGCCAGTTTGTGTGCATGTGCAGTTTTCTTCTTCAGTTCCTAGCTTGAAAGCAGGTCTAACCCACCATGCCACATAACCACTTCAGATAGTACCAGGAGACCCATCCTGAATCCATCCCAAATGGAGCAGACATTAGACTATGATACAAACTCGCTGTCCAGCCAACTAGCCCCCAAGGAGTTTAAATTATTGAGGTAACATCCGTTTTTACATGCATGTTGTAGCCTGGAGCTATGCATAGTGATGGCAAAGACTCCAATTCTTTCGATCTTGTGGCTGATCAGGAATCTCTTCTTATCACCTGCCATTGTGTGAGTTGGAAGGATTTGTAGGTTGATATTTAATCTATTTGGTTATATTTTGAAGAGCCTTACAAGGAAGGACAGCCTCCTCTCTCTCAGTGAATGACAATATAGTCTTTAAAGAAAATCTGTTGAAGGACTATCTTGGTGAAATATTTCTGAGAATCAGAGAAAGCTCCAGCAATTAATATCTCTGATCAGTGATAGTGGGAAATGCAGATGCTGGAGAATCCAAGATAATAAAATGTGAGGCTGGATGAACACAGCAGGCCCAGCAGCATCTCAGGAGCACAAAAGCTGACATTTCAGGCCTAGACCCTTCATCAGAGAGGGGGATGGGGTGAGGGTTCTGGAATAAATAGGGAGAGAGGGGGAGGCGGACCGAAGATGGAGAGAAAAGAAGATAGGTGGAGAGGAGAATATAGGTGGGGAGGTAGGGAGGGGATAGGTCAGTCCAGGGAAGACGGACAGGTCAAGGAGGTGGGATGAGGTTAGTAGGTAGGAGATGGAGGTGCGGCTTGGGGTGGGAGGAAGGGATGGGTGAGAGGAGGAACAGGTTAGGGAGGCAGAGACAGGCTGGGCTGGTTTTGGGATGCAGTGGGTGGAGAGGAAGAGCTGGACTGGTTGTGAGGTGCAGTGGAGGGAGGGGACGAACTGGGCTGGTTTTGGGATGCGGTGGGGGAAAGGGGAGATTTTGAAGCTGGTGAAGTCCACATTGATACCATTGGGCTGCAGGGTTCCCAAGCGGAATATGAGTTGCTGTTCTTGCAACCACCCGAAGGTGCAGGATGTGCTGCAAATTATTGCACACCAACTGCATACTTATTTAAATACGATGCTCACAAAGCTACATGTGTGCAGTCAATGATGCTCAGTATGGCTTCTTCTGTTCCTTCAATTAATGAGTGTTCATTTAAAAAAGACTACTTTACTGTCTAGGTTGATGGTGTCTCAATATTTGCTCAACCAATTGCATATTCTCCAGATTAAGGAGGCACAGGATTCAGGAAGATTTAGCTGTCTGGATACAAAACTGGCTATCCAATAGAAGACAGAGGGTGGTAATAGAAGGAAAGTATTCAGCCTGGAGCTTGGTGACCAATGCGGTGCCGCAGGGATCTGTTCTGGGACCTCTGCTCTTTGTGGCCTTTATAAATGACTTGGATGAGAAATTGGAAGTGTGGGCTAGTAAGTTTGCCGATGTCACAAAGGTTGGTGGAGTTGTGGATAGTGTGGAGGGCTGTTGTTGTTGGTTACAATGGAACATTGACAGGATGCAGAGCTGGGCAAAGGGGTGGCAAATGGATTCAAACCAGAAAAGTGTGATTCATGTTGGAAGGTTGAATTTGAATGCAGAATACAAGGTTAATGGCAGGATTCTTGGCAGTGTGGAGGAACAGAGGGACCTTGGGGTCCACGTCCATGGATCCCTCAAAGTTGTGACCCATATTGATAGGGTTGTAAAGAAGACGTATGGTGTGTTGGCTTTCATTGACAGGGGAATTGAATTTAAGACCCTGAGATTATGCTGCAGCTCTGTAAAACTCTGGTTAGACCACACTTGGAATATTGTGTTCAGTTCTGGTCACCTCATTACAGGAAAGATGTGGAAGCTGTAGAGAGGCTGCAGAGGAGATTTACCAGGATGCTGCCTGGACTGGAGGACAGGTCTTACGATTAAAGATTGAGGGAGGTAGGGCTTTTCTCATTGGAGCGAAAAAGGATGAGAGGTGATTTGAGAGATTTATAAGTTGATAAGAGGCATAGATAGAGTGGATAGTTAGAGACTGTTTCCCAGGGCGGAAATGACTATTACAAAGGGTCAAAATTTTAAGATGACTGAAGGAAGGTATAGGGGAGATGTCAGAGGTAGGTTCTTTACACAGAGTGGTGGGCATGTGAAATGCACTGTTAGCAGTGGTAGTGGACTCAGATATTTTAGAGATATTTAAATGACTTTTGGATGGACAGATGAGGGATAGTAAAATTAGGGTATGCAGGGTAGATTGACCTTAGTAGAATTGTGGGCCAAAGGACCTGTACTGTGCTGCACTGTTCTATGTTCTATGTTCTAACATCTCCTTTAAGAATGGCCATGGGTTGGAATGTGGAGTACAAATTGAATGGTGGAGTAGATATAAGGTGCTAGCTCTTAGTTCTTATGATCTTAAATCAGTGTTGTACACTGATTTGGTTATTATGTTACTCTTCTATCTTTCTCCTGTGGTCACTAAAGAAAATAATTTGTTTGTCCATAGCTAAGAACATGTCTTGCCCAATTTCTGTCAAAAATTCACGATTCACATCTTTGTTATTTCTATTTCAGCTGTTCCTGGCCAGAATCCCATTTTCTATCCTTCGTAAAATTGAACTAATCCAAATCTCCAGCATCTGCAGTTCCCATTATCACTAATCCAAATCTCTGCTGTTTCTTTCCTAACTCACAGCAAGTCCCATTCACTAATTCCCCTAGCCCTGAATCACCCACATTTTCAAATTCTTGCTCTTGTTTTCAAATCCCTTCATAAACTTGTTGTTTCTATCCCTATAATTGCCTCTGGCACAACAAGTCTCTGAAACATTTGCATTCTTCCAATCCTGGCCTCAGGCATCCTTATTTTAATGACTTCAGCATTGGTGGCCAGGTTTTCAGCTGTTAAGACCATAAGCACTGGAATTCCATCTCCGTAATCTCTCCACCTCTTTACCTGCCTTTCCTTTTCTGCTTAAACCATATGTCTTTGACCAAGCTTTTGTTCATCTGATTGAATATCTCCTTATAAATCTTAATATCTCAAATTTTGTTTGACAATGCATTGAAGCTGTTATTTAAATGCAAGTTATTGTTGCTGCTGTGGAAGTGTGCATGCACTTAGTAAACTCTGCTTTTGATCCTTATGTGATCACATAGTGCCTGACTACAGGTGCTAGATGTTTCAAATTGGCATCAAGTCTTTGTGAAACTGCTGTTTTTAATGCTTTTCACCTCACTGAACAGTCTGAGTGTTCTGACTCCTGTGAGACAGAATCAGCAAGTAAAAATCATCCAGGCATACTCAGTTTGCAGTTTGTGAGGTCATTAATCATTCTGAGATAGCACCAACACATGTTATCAGAGATGTTAGACTTTTCTTCTGCAACTATCCAAAGTTCAAGAAAGTCAATTTTTGGACTGATATCAAGACAATTGTTTTCATGCAAATAACAATTGAACTTGGAATTTAGAGACATCAGTAGTTGCAATATAAACAGACAGTTTGATAATTGTGGATTGCTGATTTTATCTTCATAGAATTCCTACAGTTTGGAACTAGGTCATTTGGCCCATCACAGCCACACCAACCCTTCAAAGAACATCCCACCCAATCCCTGTAACCCTGTATTTCTTATGGTGAATCCACCTAATCTGCACATTTTTGGATAGAAACTGAAACACCTAGAGGAAACCCACACAGAAACAGGGAGAATGTGCAAATTCTACACAGTCACCCAAAGGTGGAGTCAAACCTGGGTTAGCACTGATGCCTCACTGCACCACCGTGCTGCCCTAATTCATTTGCATTTACCTTTTCATCTTGTGAAGTATACATACTCTGCATACTTCCCATTTTTTATCAATTCATCAACATGAATTTGCAACTCTACAGAAACTTTAATATGCAAAAATATTAGAGATATGATCATTAAAAACTAGATACTGAAATAAAGGAGATAATAGCAGGTGTGATCAAGACCTTGGTCAAAGTCAATTTTAAGTTAAGTTTGAAAGGGGGAAAGACCGAGAAAAATGTTGAGAAATTTAGAGCTGGAATTTCAGAGGTTGGCATCTAGACAGATTGAAAGTAGAATGATGATGGCAGAGTTTAGGGGATTAAGAAAAAATGAGAGATCTGGAGTTGGAGGAGGGGAAGTTTTTTTGGTTGCAAGTCGTAAAAGACAGGGTTAAAGAGGTCTCAAGGATGACAGAAAAAAGTAATCGAAACAGAGGGAGGACAATTTTACATTTCTGGCATTAAAGGGATTAAGTGTCAATGTAACATGCTCAAAGATTTTTAGGGTGAAAGAAAATTATGGAGACATGTCAGAATGGTGGGATTATTCAAGGAGGCTATAAAAAGGGTTTGGAATGAATATGGCCCTGCAGGAAATAGAGTGTGTTAACTTTAAACATCAGAGTACACAGATGTCAGTTCAATACAGAATCCAAATCTAATCATCTCATGGTGCGTGCACACAGACATAAGAAATAGAAGCAGAATTGACCACTCAGCCTCTCGAGTCCACTGTACCATTCAATAAAATCCTGGCTGATTTGATTATTTCATATTCCCACCTAACCTGATAACCTTTAACCCTTTGCCTATCAAGAATCTATCCTCCTCTGCCTTAAAGACATTCAAAGAATCTGTTTCCACCTCCATTTTTGGAAAAGAGTTCAAAATAATCATGACCCTTTGTGTGAAATGATTTCTCCTTGAGTGGAAATTTCCACTCCTTTGAGCAGCATGGGCAATAGCAACAATTCCCAACATCCTTCATGAATACTCAGCTCATATATCTGACATGGACATTGAGTTGGTGGATTTCTTGTGGCTGAGCTATAGAGGTGAACACGGCATCAAAGGAGAGTGCGATTAAAGTGTCGTCAGGAACTACAGCATCCTGTACAGAAAGGAACAGCAGATGAAGATCTTCCATGAAGGTGGAGGACAATGACCAGACCCTGTGTATAATAACCACACTGTCATTTCGACAGCTGTCAGAAACACTGGGCAAGTGCAGACAAAGCATTTCCCAGCTCACCATTACCAGATTGTATCATCTGCAGGAACGGGACTTGACCTTGGACAGACTGGATGGCATCTGACCCCAGTGCCCAACAAGGAACAGCTGCCTGAAATTTTTATGGCTCGAATCTACTGTTAATTGTTGGGAAAAATCCATCTTAGGGTCCGTTAGGAAAGGAAACGGCCATCCTCACCTCATCTGGCCTACATGTGACTCCATACCCACATTAATGTGGTCGATTTGTAACTGCCTATCTGGGCAATCAGGGATGAGCAATAAATGCTGGCCGGGCCAGTGAAGCCACCATCCCATGAATGAGTAAAGAAAACAAAATATAACCTTTTCTCATAATGAGGAGAGTCAATCAGGCTGAAAACTAGGATTGTCCTCCTTTAATAACTTTGCTCAAGTGCAGGCTAACAAGCTTCTTCTTACTCTCTGAGTTTTCCTTCCTTTTTAATCTCTTTATGACTCGGCTATGTTTTATATACTGTGCAATCTTCTGACCTGCCAGCCATCTTTATGTGATGATATACTTTTCCTCTAAGACTGCTCAGTTATGTTTAGGTGGTGTGAGCTCCCTTGGAAATTCTCTTTCCTTTATTATCTAACTATCTTCTGTGTTCTAAAAAAGCCCTTGTAACAGTTTGCAACTGTTTTGCTGCTGACGCATCCCTTAATCTAATTCAGGTAGTGCATATTCACAATGAGATCAGAGAAAGTAAAAACTGCCGATGCTTGAGTCTGAGATAACACAGTGCGGAGCTGGAGGAACACAGCAGGCCAGGCAGCATCAGAGGAGCAGGAATTCTGAAGTTTTAGTTCGGGAATTCTTCAGAAATGGGGGAGGTGAAGAGGGCTCAAATAAATAGAGAGAGCGGGGTTCGGGCTGGGGAAGGTAGGTGGGATGGTGATAGGTGAACACAGCTAGGTAGTAGTGGGGTAACATGGTGTGAAGCTGGATGAACACAGCAGGCCAAGCAGCACCAGAGGAGCAGGAATGCTGACGTTTCGGGTCAAGACCCTTCTTCAGAAATGAGGGAGGGGAAGGGGATTCTGAAATAAATAGGGAGATGGGGGAGGCAGACGGAAGATGGATAAAGGAGAAATTAGGGTGAGAGGAGACAGATGGGTCAAAGAAGCAGGATTAGAACCAGTGAAGGTGAATGTAGGTGGGGAGGTAGGGAGGGGATAGGTCAGTCCAGGGAGGACGAACAGGTCAAGGGGGCAGGATGAGGTTAGTGGGTAGGAGATGGGGGTCGGGGCTTGAGGTGGGAGGAATGGTTAGGGAGATGGGGACTAGCTGGGCTGGTTTTGGGATGTGGTTGGGAGAGGGGAGATTTTGAAGCTTGTGGAGTCCACATTTATACTCTTGGGCTGCAGGGTTCCCAAGCGAAATATGAGATGCTGTTCCTGCATCTTTTGGGTGGTGTCATTATGGCAATGCAGGAGGCCCAGGATGGACATGTCATTTGATGAGTCGGGGGGGGGGGGGGGGTGGTGGTGGGGGGTGTAGAAGTTGAAATGTTTTGTGACTGGAAGGTGTTTGTTGCCAACTGAGTGGAGGTGTTCTGCAGAATGGTCCCCAAGCCTCCACTTGGTCTCCCCAATGTAGAGGAGGCCACAACGGGAACAGCGGATGCAGTATACCACATCAACAGATGTGCAGGTGAACATCTGTTTGATGTGAAACGTGTTGTTAGGGCCTGGAATGGAGCTGAGGGATGAGGTAAAGGGGCAGTTGTAGCACTTCCTGTGGTTGCAGGGAAAAGTGCTTTGGGTGGTGGGGCTGGAGGGTGTGTGGAACAGACATGGGAGGCACAGAGAGAGTGGTCCCTCTGGAAAGCACATAAGGGTGGGAGAGGAAAATATCTTTGGTAGTGGGGTCAGATTGCAGATGGCGGAAATGTCAGAGGATGATGCGTGGGATTTGGAGGTTGGTCGGGTGGTACGCAAGGATGAGGGGGATTCTGTTTTGGTTATTATTGCAGATAGCGGATGTGAGGGATGAGTTGTGGGAAATGTGTGAGACACGGCCGAGGGCATCTTCGATCACTGTGGAGGGAAAGTTGCAGTTCTTGAAAAAAGAGGACATCTGGGAAGTTCAGGAGTGGAATGCCTCATCTTGGGAGCAGATGCGGTGGAGACGAAGGAATTGGGAATAGGGAATAGCCTTTATCCAGGAAGGTGGGTGAGAGGAGGAACATTCTAGGCAGTGTGGGAGTTGGTCGGCTTAAAATGGATATCGGTTTCCAGGTGGATGCCAAAGATGGAGACAGAGAGGTCCAGGAAGGAGAGAGAAATGGCAGAGATGGTCCTGGTAAATCTAAGGTTAGTGAGGTGGGAGGAGTGGATAGGTGAGAGAGGATACGGACAGGTCAAGGAGGTGGGAATTAGAGGGGCTGGGGAAGGTAAGTGCAATGGCGATAGGTGATGTAAGGTAGGCAGTGGTGGGAATTGGTCATTGAGGTGGGAGGAGCAGATAGGTAGGGAGGAAGATGGACAGGTTGTGTCAGGTCAATGAGGCAGGGATGAGAGGGAGAGTTGGTCATGGGATGAGGCCAGGGGTGGGGAGATTTTGAAGCTGGTAAAGTCCACATTGAGACCATTGAGTTGTAGGCTTCCAAGGCAGAATATGAGGTGCTGCTCCTCCAGTTTCCGGGTGGCGTCACTGTGATGCTGAAGGAGACCCAGGATGGACATGTCATCCAAGGAGTGGGCGGGGAAGTTGAAGTGGTTCTCAACTGGAAAGTGTTGTCGTTTGCCGAGTGTTGGTGCTCTACAAAGTGGTGTCCGAGCCTCTGCTTGGTTTCACCGATACAGAGGAGGCCACATCGGGAACAGGAGATACAATAGACCACACTGGCCTCCTTGACCTGTCCACTTCTCTCCCACCAATCCGCTCCTCCCATCTCACTGACATATCCCCATCACTGCCTACCTGCACTTACCTATCGCCAACCAACCCACCCTCCCCAGCCCGAACACTCCCCTCTATTTATTTGAGTCCCGTTCCCCTCCCCCGTTTCTGAAGAAGGGTTCTGACTTGAAACGTCAGCTTTCCTGCTCCTCTGATGCTGCCTGGTTTGCTGTGCTCCTCCAGCTTCACATGGTTGTTTCACAATGAGATCATTGATCATTCCAATCGAATTAAGGAATACCAGCTCCTTGGACATCTGTTTGAAAAAACTATCTTGAAACCATTCAAGAAACTCCTTTTCTCGGCTAATAATGGTTATCTGTCGCATAATCGACCATAAATATTCAAATATGTCATGCAGCACAATTTCACTCTGTATATGAGAACTATAGAGGAAAAGATGGAACTTGAAATGCCTGCTCATACACCTTTGAAGGTTGCAGGACTGATAAATAAGGTGGTCGAGAAGACCTACAGAATATTTTATGTATTAGCTGAGTCCTAGAAAGCAAGAATAAGAAAGTTGACTTAAAAAGTAGAAAACACAAGTTAGAGCACATCTGGAGTTATACATATAAATTTCAGTCATCATATTACATGAAGGATGTGATTGCTATAGAAAGGATACAGAGAAAATTTATTAAGATGTTGCCAGGAATGGAGAATTTTAGCTATGGTGGGAATATTGAATAGGCTATGTTTTGTTTTGAAAAGAGGAACTGAGGGTGGGTTTCATTCAGCTGCATAATATAATGCGGGATCGAGATACAGTAGATAGGAAGGGCCAATCTGCATTAACAGAATAGATTATATGTTATAGTGTGTCAGTGCTTAAATCATTTCATTTCTTTGGATTGGTTAAATCCTTTTATGTTTATGTACAATTATGGTCGCTGAGATAAATATTATGTTTATCTGCCCAGCTGTAAATTCAGTTCTTGAATTTAGGTTTTTTTTGTATAATTAAAAGCAAAACATCAACAATATGAGCATAACTTTGATCGTTTAAAAGGTCAAATTGTTAAATCATGGCACTTCTTTCACATTTAGTCAGGTATTGTTGATACTTGGGGCCCCAAAAATTGAGCTAGCTCTGAGTAGTTCGGTACAATTTCTAGTAAGCCATTGAAAAAAAACACAGGTCAATTGGCTTGTCATTATAGATTAGCCAAATGGTCTTCTAATTTATAGTAGATGCATATCGAATTTGAGAAGTTAAACTACTTTTTAAATTATGTGAAGTGGAGGATGTGGTTCCATTTGGAGACCACAATATGTAAAGTTGGCATGAGAAAATGTTAGAAACACCACATCCAGTAAAGGAAAACCTAATCAGATTCCAGCAAAGACTGCAGATAAGGCATGTTGTTAGACCAGATTAGAGGGAGCTTTATTCTAATCTAGTGTACGGTGTCTAAAGAGAGGATACTTGATCCTAACTTTGGTTTGCCAAAATGTTCTGATTTCTTTGAGGGTGCCATTCAAGTTCACAATTAATCAACAGTAATTTTAAGAAAGGGAATGGTACTTTCAAGTTTCCATTTTTTAAAAATACACATGAATAGCAACTCTCGAAAGAGTTATGCATTTATCAAGATTCATCTGCACGTACTAACATCTTCTGTTGCAAAACTTCCATGGAATGATACCTGAACAGGTTAAACAACAACTTATCACAATATTTATTGAAAAAAACGGCAATGTGATGTACAGGAGACATGACATCAATATTTCCATTGAGTTATTTTTCAATAAATACTTCAATTTTTTTGGCAAATGTACAGTTTCTGCCAACTTCTGATCCCGCACTTCTTCACACATTGTCACTTTTGTGACATGTTTTTAAATGCAGGAGATTGCCACTTTGAATGGAAGTACTTTCCCCTGGCTTGCTATGACCAAACGATTGAGATTGATGGCCAGGGAAATTGCGGGAATGAGTCCATACATTGCAACAGGGCATTATGGCTTTGAAACACTGAGGTTTCCTCACACATTCAAAGAAGAAATTCCTGTTATAAAATGCCTTGGTTCACAGCTTGCTTATGAAAGGACACAGCTGACTCCAGCCACAGAGTTGGGGCTGCCACAATGTAACAGTGTATGTCAGCATAATCTGACCTGCCTGAATTTGAACCTCAAGGTGTAGAGCTGGATGAACATAGCAGGCCAAGTGACATCTTAGGAGCACAAAAGCTGATGTTTCGGGCCTAAACCCTTCATTAGAAAAGGGTGAGGGGGAGAGGCTTCTGAAATAAATAGGGAGAGAGGAGGAGGTGGATCGAAGATGGATAGAGGAGAGGATAGGTGGAGAGGAGACAGACAAGTTAAAGAGGCAGGGATGGAGCCAGTAGAGATAGGTGTAGGTGGGGAGGTAGGGAGGGGATAGGTCAGTCCAGGGAGGACGGATTCTCCAGCATCTGCAGTTCCCATTATCTCTGAATGTGAACCTCAGTACTGTTATGTGTAGTCTATCCCACTGTGATGCAGTCAACATTTAAGAGCTCTGAGGGTGATGCAGCATATAGATGACCAAGCTAAAAGCAAAACTGATGTTCTAGACAGTGCAGCACATAAACTGATTTTTGGAGAAGGTCGCACCTTGAATCTGTGGCGAAATATACAATGGCTTATATGGTGATATTATGTAATGCATCTTATTGCATTGGTTAGATGATGGTGCAGTGTTTAAAGACAGAGCTGTGATAGGCTGACTTTGTACAGGTTGTATTAAAGGACGTAGTTTTGACATCAGTATGAACTATACTGGTGGGGAAGGTCAGAAGACTATATCAGTTGAGAGAATGGATTTGGAAATTAATACCTCTCTCAAGGGCAGTGAACTGATATGAGGTACAAATGGCTGTGTTTGTATGTTTAGAAGACTTCCTGTTGACTAATCACACATCAGCAAAACTGAACCTTGAAATATTCATGATCTGATTTGACTGGATCAAGATTTTTTTGTGGTTTTAGATATCCAAGAATCAAAGTCTGTGCGTTAGTTGAGAGTTTAATATAGACCAAATTAAAATATCTTCTATGTATAATTTCTCAGATCGTGTGGAACTACTAAAATGTTCTCCTGAGGGGTTCACAGATGTTCTTATTAATCTAACTATATCAAATGTTCAGAGGAGATCCCTGTTATTGGTTCTAGTGATTAATGCCCTGAGTCACAAGCAACGTTGGTAATATAAATCTCAAGGTTACTAGTGTGAGCTAAGTGCAAATGAATTAACTGAATTAAAGTTGCTTATTGGCTATAAATGTACACTTCTTAAAATTCTATATTTTCTTTTGTCTTTGTTTTTCATTTTCAAGTGTCTATTTATGACGAACGAAGTCCTTCTCTTGCTTTGACTAAGGTGATTATTAGAGACTAAATCTCTATCTCAACATACTGGTTAAATTATTAGAACTAAAATTGCTAATGTCTGTATCATCATTTTAGTGTGCCAGGTGCTGAAATATAGTACAACTCACTGTTTGCAGTACATTGTAAAGATGGGCACATATAGAGCTTTAGTATGCACTAAACTGCAAGAATTGAAAGTGTCCTCAAAAGAAACATAAACATGAAGCTTGATGTTGTCTGAAGTACTTTGCCTGTGTTCACAATCAAGGGCTGAACTTTTTATGGTTAAAAGCAGGTTTGCATTGCCAAATTAAACGATGTAATGCAAAACACTCAGAAAGGTAGCTGCTGTGAAAAGAGAAATATTTAAGAGATAACGGGAACTGCAGATGCTGGAGAATCCGAGATAACAAAGTGTGGAGCTGGATGAACACAGCAGGCCAAGCAGCATCTTAGGAGCACAAGATACCCATTTTAACTATAAGGTTATTGAGAAAATGAAAGATTTTAATGTTAAATGTTAACTCCTGTCTCCACAGATGATGCTTGAAGTTATTTCAGAGTTTGCAGTTTTACTTCAGATTCCCAGGACTTGCACATTTTTTTAAAAGTAGAACTATTTCCAAACCATTTTAGCACTGGGATTTATTTTATTCGCTATATTCAGCAGAGGGCTCAGCTTGAGCAAGAGAAAAAGGATCATGCTTGAAGCATTGTCCTGTCTCTAATTTCTCAGATCCTGACCAAGCCACTATGCATGGCCAACATTGGAATTCAGTTTTTTTTTTAAATCACTTCTGAGCCTTAGGTTTTAAATATGTGAAACAAATTATTCTTGGCCTACATTCTTGTTGAGTAGTGGTTGCTTTTTAATGGGCATGAGGAGGAGGAGGGTGCGAAACAGTTTTTAAGGATATTTAGCCACTTCAAGAATTGGGTTCTCCCCCTGTTAAGGCTGCCATGTCTTAAAATGAGCTGGCCCTTGTATTGGCCAAAAAAAATCCATTTACTATCCACTTGCATTGTTCATTTCGACATTGCCAGTTCGTGTTTTCACTTGAGTAGTTTAGGCTGAAATAGTTCCTCTTAGTGCATTTGACTAAAGTGCACTGAATACAATAAAGGAACCTGACTGAAGTGAAATCTGCTTCAATTTTTCACATTCACTTGCAGAAATCTCCAGTAAAAACCCATGTGCCTGTTTGAGATTTTATATTGAAGACTAACAATTCCATTGTATTTGTATACTTTCCTCCAGCTGTAATAAATGGCCTAAATTTTGAAAAAAATTAGTCAGTAAGTATAAATCTTAGTCAATACCAGTTTTTTTTGTCCATTAACACCAATCTCTTTGCTTCAGATACGTTATTACGGGTTGTATTGTGAATTTTAGCTAACATCTCTGGTGGCCTTTTTAAAAGTAAAAGCACTTTTGAACAGCCCATACACTGGTATCTAATTGAGAAAATGAATCTTTTATTAATGTGACTGTAATTTGCAGGCTGTTGCATGTACCTGTGGTTGGTAACTTGTATTCATGCAAATGGCTTTGTCATAAAGCAGTGGAGACAGGGCAGAAGTTTCCAAGTCGACTTGCATTTTTGTTCATGCAAACTATACGGGCATACAAGTTAGGATCAAGCGTACGCTGCTGAGCCCTTTGAGCTTGATACACCGTTCAATGAGATTGTGTTTGACGCGCAAGCACTTGTTCGTTGGCTTTTCAAAGATTGAACGTGCCTGCTGCAGGCTGAACTATGGGAAACTTGCCACACTTTTGGCTCCCTTGTGCAATCTGAATCACTCTGTTTCACAACCCGGCAAAGATAGTAAGTCCCCACTAAAAGTTGTGGTTGCATTGCTGAAAATCTCAACTTGAAGCAAAATGTTTGGGTAAACTGTTTCTGTAGGACTTTCCTTATCTGGGGAAAAATTTAAATAATAAAGCATCATATCCCCTAGGTTGATATATTTTATATTGCTATTTTCCTACACTTTTTTAAAAAAAATAGTTTTTTAAAAAAATGTAACTAGCTGCTTTCAGTGTTTGTTTCTGGGTCCAGCTTCAATCCAAAGCTAGAGCTGTTTTGTTGTGGAGGTGAGCCCCAAAGGTTTGGAAGAGCTGGGTATTTTTTTTATAACTGTGCATTTTTTATTTGTTTTAATGTTTCTGTTGGTGCTTCCCACTCTGAACTCTCACTGTCAGCAAAAGCTTGCTCGCACTGAAACAGAGAAGCATCTTTGAGAGTCACTTTAATCATATATACACTGGCTTTACCACAGCAGCATAAGTTCCCAATTCAAGAAAACTGTATAAAGCATTAAATCACTGCTATGTCTCAGACGGAGTATTATTCATTTATGGGCACCAATGTGCAAATATGTCAACAAGCTGGTGCAGAACAGATGAGCTTCTGTTACGTGGAGAGACTGGAGCTATTCGCCTTGGCGCACAGATTAAGGGGAGATTTAAGGATTTTTAAAAGTCGAGGGGACTCAGAGGATGTGGTGATAAACATTTTACCACCACTAAGGTAATAGGCAAGGAAAGAAGCAATCTGAGAAATAATTTTAATTGCGAGGTATGGCCAAGCCATCACCTGAAAAAGGGTTGAGTAGGTGTCATGATGGTAGCAGATTCATGAGTCAATTTCAAAAGGAATGATAAGTCAGGCAAGGACCATCTCTGAGAGAATCTAACCAGCTTCCCTTTGATATTAAATGGCAGTATCATCACCATATTTGTGTTTACAAATGACCAGAAATTGAACTGAATCAGTCAAATAAATGCTGTGGCTACAAAACCATGTCAGAGGCTTGGAATTTTGTGGCAAATAACTTGCCTTCTGTCCCCTGAGTGTCTGCTCATCCTTTAAAGAGCGAGTCAAGGTGGGCTAGAATAATCTCGACTTACTTGGACGAGTGCAGTTTCACCATCACTCGAGGATTGACATTTTCCCATGCAAACTAACCGACTAGATTGGCTCACCTTCAACATTCACTCACTGCGCAATGGTAACATTGACTACCATCTGCAAAATGCACTGCAGAAAATCAGCGAGGTTCCTTTTGAAACACTCTTGTAATACTCCGCGACTGCTACTGTTTACAAGGCTAGCAAATAAATAGGAAACATTTATCTGCAAGTTAGGGTTTGGATTGTACATTCTCCCTGTGTCTGCATGGGTTTCCTCTAGGTGCTTTGGTTTCTTCCACAGCCCAAAGATGTGCAGGTTAGGTAGATTGGCCAGGCTGAATTCCCTGCAGTGTCCTGGGATGTGCGGGCCAGGTGGATTAACCATGGGAAATGCCAGGTTACAGGATTAGGTTGGGGTGTGAGTTTGGGTGTGATGCTCCTCAGAGGGACAGTGTGGACTTGGACGCGGGATTCTATGATTCTGTGATGTGGTCTGGCTCCAGAATGATGTCTTGTTTTATGTACTTTTTCTGGCCATGCTCTTCGGAAAAAGAAATGATCAGGAGTACTTAAAAGACAGCACACAAATCAAACAGGCTCTTGCCACCATTTCCTTGCACTAAAGTTTGCGGTCACAACTGATCTCTAAACCTGATGTCTAAAATCAGCAATCACCATCTCCTGTGACTATCCGTTTGATGAAAGGACAGGTGATTTTGTCAGAACTGTTACCTACATGTTCGTGTAATAATTTGGAGCATGACTGCAAATGGGCACCAGGACGGTATTTGCTCCATTATCCACTGCGCTGATAGAAAACCATTGCTTGTGTACTCTGCTGCAAGTTACTTTTGTGGAGTCATAGAAGTTCACAGGTACCCTTTGCAAGCCTGATTTTGTCACGTGTACCGAAATACAGTGAAAAGCTTTGTTTACGAGCAGTACAGGCAGATCACCAGCAATCAAAACATGTACAGATCAAAAAGACTTAGAGGCGTACAGGTTACATTACTTGAGGCCATTCAACAGTCTGATAACAGCTGGAAAGAAGAAGCTGTTCCTGGACTTGCTTGTGTGTGTGTTCAGGCCTCTATATCTTCTGCCTGACAGAAGGGGTTGTAGGAGGTCATTGCCAGGGTGCGAGGGGTCTTTGATGATGTTGGCTGCCTTACTGCAGCAGCGAGCCGTGTAAATGGAGTCCATGGACGGAAGGTTGGCTTCTGTGATGGACTGGGCTGTGCAAACCACCTTCTGTAGTTTCATACAGTCCTGGGCAGGGCAGTTGCTGTACCCGGTCATTACGTACCCGGACAGTTTGCTTTCAGTGGTGCATCTGTAGAAGTTGGTGAGGGACCTTATGGTGATGCCAAATTTCCTGAGCTGCCTGAGGAGGAGGAGGCATTGTTGTGCCTTCTGGACTGTCGCATCTACGTGGTAAGTCCAGGGACAGGTTGTCAGTTATTGTCACTCTAAGGAACTTGATGCTCTTCAATCACTCAACCTCAGTTCCGTTGCTGTAGATGAGGGCATGCTTTCCTCCTTTCTTTTTGAAGTCAATGATCAGTTACTTTGTTTTGCCGACATTGAGAGACAGTTCAATTTCATTGCACCATATTACCGAGCCCTCTCTCTCCCTTCTGTATTTGGACTCGTCATTATTAGATACCCATCCCATTACGGTGGTGTCATCAGCGAACTTGTAGATAACGTTTGTTTGGAATTTTGCAACACAATCGCAGGTGTACAGGGAGTACAGTAGGGGCTGAGGGCATATCCTTGGGGGGCTCCAGTGTTGAGTGTTATTGGGGGGGAGGTGCAGTTACCCATCCTCACTGAATGTGGTCTGTGGGTCAGAAAGCTGTGGATCCAGTTGCAGAGGGTGGAGCCGAGACCAAGGTGTCTCAGTTTTGAGATCGGCCTGGAGGGGATAATGTTATTGAAGGTGGAGCTGAAGTTAATGAGCAGGAGTCTGATGTAGGTGTCTGTTGTCCAGATGTTCCAGGGTCGAGTGCAGGGCTAGGGATGTGGCATCTCTGAATCTGCTCCATTGGTAGGTAAACTGCAAAGGATTGAGGCAGGTTGGGAGACTGGAGTTGACGTGGGCCGTGACAAGTCTCTTGAAGCACTTCATGATAATTCAGGTCAGAGCTGTTGGGCGGTGTTCATTAAGGCACATTGCATGTGTTTTCTCGGGTACGAGGATGATGGTGGTCTTCTTGAAGCAAGTGGGGACTTCGGGTTGTAGGAGGGAGAGGTTGAAGACGTTGGTGAGTACCTTCGCCAGTTGGTCCACACTGGATCTGAGTGCTCGGCCAGGGACACTGTCTGGGCCTTTGCTTTCCTTGGGTTGACTCCCAGGGAGCCTGATCTGACTTCTGAAACAGTGGCAGAGAGAAAAGGTTTGGCCAGGGCTGGTAGGGCAGGCATTGTTGCCATGGCGGTGGTATTCTGCTGAAACCAAGTGTGATTTCTGAAGAAGGGTCTAAGCCCGAAAAGTCAGCCTTCCTGTTCCCTATGCTGCTTGGCCTGCTGTGTTCATCCAGCTTGACACCTTGTTATCATAGAAAGCATTGAGCATGTTAGGGAGGGATGTGTGATTGCCCTCTCCCTTACACTGTTTCATTTTGTATCCCGTAATGTCATTTAGGCCTTGCCATAGACCTTGGCAGTCTATTTGGTAGGCCTGGGCCTCTAACTTGGCCCAGCGCTGTTTCTTGGCCGCCATGATGGTTTAGCGGAGGTCATATCTGGATTTTGCGTATTGGCCTGGGTCACCCGACTTGGATGCTGCATGGCTGGTCTTCAGTAGGGAACAGATTTCCTGGTTCATCCAAAGTTTACATTTGGAGAGCACTTGGATTGACTTCTTTGGTGCACATGTTTTTTGAGAGCTAGTCTGGTGGGTTGTTAACACTTCCATAGTAAACTTTCCAATGTCCATTCCTAACAATTTGTCCCTCTTTTCAAAGCCTTCAGTTAATAAAGCACATGATGTGTGCACAGACTTGAGCCATTACTTCCTTACAGAATATTACCTTAGGATCAACCAGCAGGAAAAGAGAATTTTGGGAGTAAATTTTACAATATACCCATGAGCAATGACCTTTCTAATGGTGCGACAGTACAGCAGACTAGCAGCTGACAGAATTTTTAGGCATTGTAAAAATAGAGTGGTAGAAAATACAAGATACTTGTGGAAGGTCAGCAATTATATGCCAAAGATGCTTCCACTAAATTCTGTCAAGTTGTAAGTATTGTCTCTTTAATGCACATGTTTATTGTTCTAATATTGGTGGCCTCATCCTATGGTGGATCTTCGACGAGACTTTGGTTCTGGATTTTCATGAGTGGCAGAGGAAACAAAACAGCACGTACCATCTCGAAGCTCCCCACCACTACCATTCAAAACCCCTTGACTCCTAGCACTGTAGATGTTTTATCCTGACACTTGTTGCTTTCAGAACCTCTGGGCTGATTCTCGCCGTGTTTTGGTAGGGCCATTTTTGTCAAGTTCTTTGTGCAGATTTCTCTCCCAACAATTTTGTGGTCATTGAATGGTCACTGCTCCCAGCTCTGATCTACTGGAATAGGTGTCAGTTGAATCCTGCCTGGCTCGCAGTACCTGATGCTGCTGCACTCTATCATATGTTTCTCCTCCTCAATGTTTCCCCTCATCCTCCTCAGGCTGCTCTAGCTCTCCCAGTCCGTCAGCATCCACCACCTCCCCTTTTTGTCTGTTCCTGTTCTTCAGAGCACAGCATGCTAGAATTATGCAGCATGTTCTGCCTGGAGTTCGGTAAGACCCCTCCAAACTGGGTTCAGCTGGCATTTCATTTGCCACAATGTGGATCTGGTTTAAGAGTGAGCTGCTTTACATCTGCATCAGCTTGGGATCAAGCGGCAACCGTTGTTGTAAGGTTTCTAGGCCCTCCAAAGTAGCAGGGACATAATTCTTGAGGCTTTGAGACAGCTCTCAGAGAACTAGGCGCAAACTGCTTAGGATTTGTGCTGATGTTCACAGATCACTTCAACATTGATGGAATGGGACTTTTTTCGCTGTTGAACTCAGTTGCGTTAGGTAATGGTCCTCAGCACAACGTGCGTAATCATAGAATACTCACACAGCAGATTAGAGGTCATTCAGCCCATCAAGTCTACACTGACCCTTCCCCCCGAAAAGCATCCCACCCACCCACCCACCCCCTTCCCTGAACCCCACGTTCACCTTCTAAAAATTGAAAGAACTGCGGATGCTGTAAATCAGGACCAAACACAAAGTTGTTGGAAAAGCCCAGCAGGTCTTTTGACAATGAGAGGACACCAGAGCTCCCAGAGGAAAAACACACACACACACACACACACACACACACACACACACACACACCCGAGAATGTGCAGACTGCACACAGTCGCCTGAGGCTGGAATTGAACCCGGTGCTCTGGGGCAGCGGTGCTAACCACGGAGCCACCGGGCCGCCCTTTTGTGCAAACTGTTGTGCCCTGCAGTTGGGCAGGCCAGCTATGTTCCTCCTGCTCAGGCTGCAGTACCTAGCACTCCCTGGACAGTTTATCTCCTTTAAAGCCCTACATGTCTGGACTGATTGTGGATAGTGTCCTTGACTGAGCACTGTTCTGCTTTTGACTTTGAGACTTGGCCATTTGCTTGAATCACCTGCAGTGTGTTTGCGTAGGCACATGCTGTAGGTGTGAGATTGACGTAGCACTACCATGCAGCAAGCTGTTCACCCCCTGTTCACTGCTGATCAACATGACAAGCTGCCTGGCTTGTATTTACACTATGGAGCATAGCAAGGTAGAAGTACCATGGGCACGTTAAAGATCACCGGAGGAAACAAAGCACTAATTGGCAGGGCTACTGTAAGCATCCAAGTAGGCATTAAACAAGTGAACACAGACCATGCGGGCAGCGTTGAAATGCAGCAATAGTTCCAAATAGTGAGCTGGGTTCCTGACTCAGTGCACAGTGTGCTTGTGGCAATATGTCAATGGTAGTTGACTGTGCACTCAGAACACTGAGTGGATTGAAGATGTGCCATGATGGTCATGAGAGACTGGCATTTATGGGATGTCAGTGGACATGAGATGCCATGGTCAGGAGATGGGCTGGGGACTTTCATGTTGGAAATTCTCTGTATCCACTTTGGGGTGGTGGAATGGGAACCCCCATATCATGGAAGTGAGGCTAAGTAATAACGAATGATTAAAAATGCTGTTAGTAGGCTTCTTGCCACTCACAGGCACAAATTTCATCTTGATTTCTGCCACGTAAGATGTAACTTGCTCTTGACATCGAGTAAGGCCTTGCTCAATTTTCCACACGCTTCTCCCCAATGTCCCACCAGAGCCCATGTCCTGGGAGGATTTTGCGCCAAGTCTTTTACTATTGATCAGTCAAGGACTATGTTTGGAATGACTGAACCTCTGCTGCAAAGTAGCTTCTGTGGGATGATGGTATTCTTCAATAGAGAATAGGATGCAATGAAAGGACAGTTACATAGTGGGCACAATTCTTGTGGAGAAATAAGTTGAATGTATGCCCAGCCATCATGAAAGCTTATAAAGGCGCAGATGTTCCCTATGAGTATGCAGTATCTCTTAGATTGTAAACTGTCAGACTAGTCTGGCCCATGTATAGAGTCCAAATTATGACAGAAACGTGAAATATAATAACTGTCCTAAAAATATAGTCTCATATACTTTCTAAATGCCTGGTCAACTGGCCTGATTCTCTGAAGTTTAACAGCAAAGTTAAAAGTAGCATGGAAACAGGCCTTCAAGCTACTTTTCTCATGTCTGGACACTGCTCTGTTTGCCATGCACTTTTCTGCAACTAAAGAGAGGGGAACTAAATGCTTCCAAGCATCAATTTAATTTTCATGTGCATCATTTTTTTTGGTGAAAGTGTCCCAAGGTGTATAATGGATATATTGAATAAAATTTGATGTCGAGCCAAACGATGATAGTTGGACAAGTGAATAAAACCTGATCAAAGAGGATTAAGGTGCAAGGCTACCAATGACATTATGGGTCCTTGAATTTAATTACTGCCAAGAGACCAGAATTGGACAAGCACAGATTTTGGAGAATAGTGGGATGAGGTCATAGAGGCGGGTCAACAATAAGGATGAGAATATTGAAATAAAACATTACTGGATTGGCAACTATTATAGGTTAGGGATGAAAGACAAATGAGTCTTGGTATGTTTTAAGATGAGTTCATGATGGTGGAGTCAAAAGAGGAAATGCTGAGCAGCACAGCATCGGAATGGTCACGTTTAGAGCTACCTATTTTGCTTAGTGTTCCGTAACTGCTAACTGAGGCAGGAACTGAACTGAATCCTCTTCCAGTTCTTCTGCTTCTCTGTATTCTTGTTTGTTCTGACTTTCCTGCTGTTAACTTCAACTCTTGCTTACAATCACCTGGATGTAAAATTATCATCTTCAATTCAATAAATTCATTGAATACTCTCACCTTTAGAAATATCTCAAATTTAGCACTTTTTTTAAGGCAAAACTGAATCAATTCCCATTTTTTGTTTTAGTAACTTAAGTATTCATCACGAATGATTTTTCCAAATCAGGCCAGTAATGATCACAAGTCCACTGGTATTTCATGACTTTGACCGCTTCATAGCAGCTATGCACTGCCTCGGTGTGTGAGCTAACCTCTTGGCCTTCTCCTCCCCTCTTACTTTGGCTTTGTATCACACTTATCACACTTTTTAAAATCACTGCATTATAGCATTGTGCACGATATTCTGTACCAATCCAGAATTGTTCCCCATTGTACTTACAGGATTCTGCATTCCCTGAGTATAGTTCCTGCTTTCCATGGTTTTGACTTGGTTCTGTACCTCAAAAAAAATGATTGCACAGACCATTCGTAATTGCTGTTCTATGAGATCTTGTTCTGAAACCTCGTTTGCCTGGCTGTTGTAAAGGGAGCAAGTTCATCCTGCATATGGTCCACGGCTATTCAGGATAGATTGTATCTATCTCTCTCTCCAGGCCTAACTGGTTCTGAATAAGCTCTATTTTCATTGCATCTTGTCACGTTTAGTGTTAACAACAGAATGTGAACATAGAGGACCTCCCACCCCTCAGGATATTTTTAGTTAAAAATAATGTTGCAGTCTTAATAAAATTAGTGCCAACCTATATGCTTCAAAAATAAATGTTAAATTTGCCCTGTTTGTTTGGAGATGTTACCAGAGCAATTCATAACATACATCTGGACATCACCAACCCAAGGAAACCTAAACAGATAAATAGAAAGCGGAACATAACACCAGCACTTTGTCGGAGGCTCACTGATGATGTTACCTAGAATGGTGACAAAACGTCTGAGAACTAACCTTCCAGCTCAGCGAGCAAACTCACATCCAGAAACCCAATCTGAGCTATAAATTTTCTCAAAACTCGCATACATGTGGACCATTTATGGTCTTGTTCACCTCTGAAGAAAGTAAATTGAACACAGTTTAATCTTTTTAAACTATTTTTGCCTCCACCTGTTCAGAGATATTATGATCCACCTTTGGAGTAGTGGAACTTGAACTTGAGTCTGCTGGTTTAGAGGTAGAAGCATTACTACTGCAGCACAAGAGCCTCTTGGACAAAATGTATTTTTTTTTATTTAACCCGTTTTTCTAATCAACCTATTCAGAACCAGTTAGGCCTGGAGAGAGAGATAGATACAATCTATCCTGAATAGCCGTGGACCATACGCAGGATGAACTTGCTCCCTTTACAACAGCCAGGCAAACGAAGTTTCATAACAAGATCTCATAGAACAGCAATTACGAATGGTCTGTGCAATCATTTTTTTTGAGGTACAGAACCAAGTCAAAACCATGGAAAGCAGGAACTATACTCAGGGAATGCAGAATCCTGTAAGTACAATGGGGAACAATTCTGGATTGGTACAGAATATCGTGCACAATGCTATAATGCAGTGATTTTAAAAAGTGTGATAAGTGTGATACAAAGCCAAAGTAACCTGTTCAGAGATGTTTTGTGCAGAAATATACTTTATTCACAAACAAAATCCTTATTTACATTTACTAAAGCAGTTCAGTCTGCACATTCTTTGCAAATCGAGAGAAACAAACATTGGGATTTGACTTTGTCTTTGTAACAACAAACCCAACGACAATTCTTAATTTTGCAAAGTAGTGTTTACTTGTATTTGAGGCATTGAGAGTGTCTGATAACTGAATGGATCTCCATTGTACTTCAGAAAGACCTCAGACAGTGGTCTTACCCCACTGTGCCTTGGTGGTAGCTACTCCAAGCTTTCGTGCCTCCCTCGGCATGTCATCCTGGACCTAGGAATGTGCCAGTTTGCAACATTCGGTTGAGGTCAACTCTTTCCATTGGAGGACTAATAAGGTTCAGGCAGACCAAAGATCATCTTTCACCGAGTTGATAGTCCTCCAGGCACAGTCGATGTGTGCCCTGGGGAACAGCCCGTAGAGCCCAGAGTTCTGAATTGTGGAGTGCCTTGACCGAAACCTTTGCATCTCTCCAGACAAAGACACGTTCCGGAAGGAAGGTGTGGCGGCCTCTTAAATCCCGCAGCCCCCACCACACCCCTCCCTGCAAAACCCCCACCCTGCAGCCGCTTTGACGGCAGTGTGAACTGGCAAAGAGAGGCTGGGCATACTTGATAGATCTCTCAGGTAGTGTCCTTCTCACCATTAGCCAAGTGAGGTCTTGGTGCTTGTTGGAAAGTTCTGGTGTTGAGGCATTCTGCCAAGTGATTTTGACAGTCTATTCAGGGAACAACCCAACAGGGCCCACCCTCTCCTCTTCCCTCGGGATTATGAGGATGCTGTGTGCTGATCACTTCTTGATGTATTTATGTTCGAAGGTGCTCCTCTTTACAAATTTCTCCATGAAGGACAGGTGGTATTGAATGGACCAACTACTTGGAATGTTGCATGGCAATGAAACAAAGGCCTATCCTCCTTAACTCTGGGGACAGGTAGCACCTCAGTAAGTAGTGACATTTGGTATTTGCATACCGAGGGCCTATGCAGACATGTTATTGCAGACCTCTGGGGTAGGTGAGTCTTGAATCTGGGCCGCCTGGTCCAGGAGTAGGGACACTACCGCTGCACCACAAAGGCTCTTGGACAAAGTGTGCTGTGATTAAGTGACCTATTGCAAGCTGATTTGCACTGATGACAAAAGTTTAAATCAATTATCAGTTGGGTGCCAGCTAGTGCAGAGATACATGAGCGAAATGTGCCTGTGGTATCAACAAGTGGAGCAGCATAATAAAGTTTTTGGGAACTAGCATTTGATGTTATATTAAAATCCTGTTTCTGCTATAATTTTGACCTGGTCAGCAATGCGTAGATGCAAATAGGGATTTCAAAGGGTCAATAGTTTACCCATGAAACATCAGGTCCTCCTGTGTGCCAGCTCAGATCGCAGATTCCGTTTAACAGTCAAATGGTCAGTCAGTTGAATACTGAAAGAGATCTTCCGATGTCTGTCTGTTCTTTCTAATCATGTGGCATGCTATTTATATGTGAAGCTTTACTGTTAACAATAATTAAAGCCTGTCATCCAATTAACAAATCCATAGGTGTTGTACTCTTTACCATTTATCAAGAAAAGCCACAGGAACAGATCAAACACATTATATTGCAATTGCAATAAACTTTGGAATGTTAATATTTATCCATTTATGATCATGTACACATTACTAAAGCAGGAGGAAGACCAGATCTGATCATTGTATTTAATATGTTGTTTTAAGTCTTAGTACTTAATACTTAATCCTTTCCTGATTACAGTTTGAGGTACAATTGGTGTTTGACCTTAGATGATGATTTTAGCTGAGTTTGCATACATGATGTCCATGCTTAGCTTGGAGAACAGTAAGTTGCTATTAGATAGTATCCAATCTATGACTGGAATGACATGTTTAAGGCTGTTCAGAATTATTGAACAATTAGCATGAAAAATGATTTACATCTCATAGAGAGCTATTGTCTCCTAGCAGAGGAGTAAGAACAACAGCTGGTCAGCAGTGAGAATAAAATGACTCTTCAAAGAGCATTAGAAAGGGTTAGAAAAACTGAGCTGGGAGTTGAATTCAGGTTTGACAATTGTGCTAATGATGTTGGAGTGAAGAATGGGTTTGATGAACAGAAGGCTAGAATTAGAAGTCATGAAAGGAAAGAGGCAAGACCCCTGAGGGACATGAGAATGAAGACTTTGGGTATCAATAGTCAAGAGAGAAAAGTGGACCTCGCGGATGGAATTTCATGTGGTTGGTTTTGAAGAAGCTAATATTCATCGAGGGTGACACTCAGGATGTAAGTGAGGAGGATTTTGGGGAAATGAGATCTGGTGCAGTAATAAAAGAAAGGATAAGGATTTTAGTGGGGTTGGGACAAAAGCTGGACGTGGATTGAAGAAATCCTGATGATTACGGATTCACATTACCCCAAATCAAAACAAAATGATATATTTGCAAAACACCTATTTTGTTCTGGGCAAGAAACATCCAGGGACCTGAATGGAGTCAGCCAGGCATATGAATAACATTGATTGTAATATATGGAATAAGATGTTGTCAGTCTTTCGATGATCAGTTGCAACTGATCAGATTCATCCAGAGCTTGATGTTTGACAACAACCGGTGTTAGGAATGTTGGAATGTGCAGAAATTGCTGGAGAAACTCAGCAGGTCTGGCAGCATCTGTGGAAAGAAAGCAGATTTAACGTTTTTAATCTGGTGCCTCCTCTCAGAACTATTCTGATCTCGGGCGCCTGCAGTTCTTTGTTTTGTTTTAGGAATGTTGGTGCTGTTGTTTTCTTAGAAATGAAAACTGCCCTTATGCATGTGGAAAATGTATGAGGAACAACAGTCAGAACACCGCAACAACAATAGAAAATGGTTTGCATTTCAACACTTAAAACCTTTAAAAATAAATTAGAGAATAAAATAAATTGAAGTAATAAGTCTGTGCTCCAGCTTATTCAGAAAGTAACAACATTTTCCCATTTGGAAAATTACCAAAATTACCCATTTGGCTGTTATAGACTCAAACAGCATCGATTCAGACCCTTCGGCCCAATCAGTCTATGCTGACCATAATCCCAAATTAAACTGACTCCACCTGCCTGCACTTGACCTATATCCCTACAAACATTGTTGCAGAGATAGTAGGAACTGCTGATGCTGTAGAATTGCTTTCCTGCTCCCCTGATGCTGCTTGGCCTGCTGTGTTCATCCAGCTCTACAAACGTTTCTTATTTCTGTACTTACCTAAATGGCTTTTAATCATTGCAACTGTACCCATATCCACCACTTCCCCTGGAAGACCATTCCAAATACAAATTGCCCCCCTGTCTTTTTTTTAAACCTTTCTCCTCTCCCGTTTAGAAATATGTTTTAAAAACATTATTGTGACTAACTTGGTATACAAAGCATGTTGAAACTAATTTCTGGGACGCTGATCAGACTGGACATTTTGTCTGAATGGGAAGGGAGGAAATGATTGAATGTTTCTGAGGTTTGATGCTAATGTGGCCACCCAACCCATGGGGGGTTTTCTTTCTCAGCATCAGCAGTTGTCTGGTGAAACCAATCACGTTCTTTTCTGGACTCAATGCAATCAAAGACTCATTACAATCATTGGTGAAGATGCAAATTTACAGTCAGCTTAACTATTTTTGATAAAGTTTAAAAATAGTTAACTATTTAACTATTTTTAAAGTTAAAAAGAGTTAAATTTTTAACTTTAAAAATTTAAAGACATCCAAAACGCACAACATCAACCTAATATGTTGCCTAATATGCATTCAGTACTTCGGCTCTCATTTTCTTTGTTTCATCCATTGTTCTGTTAATTTTTTCCCCTTGTTGCTGTTCTGTTCTTTCAACTTCTCTGTTTGTTGGTGGCAATCCTTCACTCTGAATTGCCTGTTCTGAGTAGCTCACAATGCTTAAAATGAACTTGTTTTTTTGTCTGACTCCCGAGATTTGGATTCTAGTGCACTGGTTTTACAGACTTTGAAACTTGCAGCTGAGGAACACTGATACTTTGTGATTCTGGGCCTAAGGGTCTAGGCCCGAAACGTCAGCTTTTGTGCTCCTGAGATGCTGCTTGGCCTGCTGTGTTCATCCAGCCTCACATTTTATTATCTTGGAATCTCCAGCATCTGCAGTTCCCATTATCTCTGAAAAGATTTGCTTGTTTGTTTTCTGAGCAAAGCAGTGTTGTGACCAAGGAAATTATATAATTAAAGGAGCATTCCCATTTATCTGTGAGCTTCTTTACACTCTCACCTACCTCCGTTCTGCAGCGACCTTTCATTCCCTAAACTACCTGAGGAAATAATCTTTTTTAACTGCTTCATCTGGCACACAACTAGTCTGGCTCAATGCAGAACCTTGCATCTGCCCTTGAACTAACTACAAAAACCACTTATACTGTACACACATGTTGGTCCTAACCTTGAAGAAAGGGAAGCATATTCCCCTTTTGTTAGGTCAACCTTTTCAGACAACTAAATCGGGTAAAAGATTGGAGAAGGAGGCTACACAACTCAGGAACCCCACAGAAATCAATGTGTGAAACAAGCACACACCACATTCACAAGATAATGCTGCACATTAACAAAGGCAAATTGAAGTGTTTGTTGAAAAGGTAGCAGTGAACTTTATATGAGTGGTTCTCGGAATGGGGTGACATTAGTCAGGAGATTGCTATTGGGAAGAGTAGATGGAAACTGTACCATGCAAAGAGAAACTGGGGGAATATGTTGGGGTGTGGACTTGGGAAGAGGGGACTGGATAATGGATAGGGTTTCTGATGTGAGTATATGCTGCCCGCTGTGTGTGAGATACCTCGGTGCCAGTAAGCCCGTGGAGTGGGCAGAGAGAATGCAAGGCACGCTGAATGAGGCAGATCTGGGGGGAAAAAAGGGAAAAAAAACAGTCTGGGCCTCTGTTGGGCATAGTCCAAACAGTTTCTGTGCTTTTCATTTGAGGGTCCCGAAACCATTCAAGAAATGGTTTTACAGGCTTCAGTTGATGAAATGCTAATTTCAGGAAGCTGCCAGGATGCTCATTGTGCTTGATTTACACCCAAAAGAAAGTCAAAACACTTACCAGTTTCAGGCCTGTATCCAAATAGTTTCTGCTGAATGCAGTTGATCTCAAATTATGGACTATTGAAGGTCCACCACAAATATTGGCTTTTCACACCAAATATCTAGGTATGTCCTGATGCTTCAGTTTTAGTGTAATGACTAATTCATTTAATTTAAAGGAGTTTCAATGGAAGTGATCAGAAATTCATTCTAGTGAGCACCTTGTGAAGTTGGAGCTCAGACACAGTGGGTAGTAAAAAGAGGGAATTCAACATGACATAGGATACTGAGCCTGGCTTGGAAGTGCTTGATGTTATTCGAAATGGGAAGGGTTTTATTCCCTAATGTTACCAGAATTTCAAGACTGTATAACTGAATTTTAACACAAGTCGATACCCATAAAATAATAAAATGTGAGGCTGGATGAACACAGCAGGCCAAGCAGCATCTCAGGAGCACAGGTGCTCCTGAGATGCTGCTTGGCCTGCTGTGTTCATCCAGCCTCACATTTTATTATCTTGGAATTCTCCAGCATCTGCAGTTCCCATTATCTTCGATACCCATAAAGCCTGGACTATATCTGGGCCACCTGCCACAATGAAAATGTTTTATTATCAACTTAAAAGGCATCAAATGGCCACCTCAAGCAGCGTCAAATTATGTGAACCAAAACCTTATGTAAATGAGCATCAAGGTATGTTGCTGTAAAGTTTAACTTCCAACCTTGTGAAAGTTCACAGTTTGAATTTATATAAAAATGGCAGCCCTGAGGTATTAAATTCACAGTAATAATGCCCTCACTTATTTCCAAATTAAAATACTTACGCTTCAAAAGACCTGAAAACATTATTCAACAAAACCCAACTTAGTAACAATAATTCTACAGAGAGCCGATACTTTCAAATTCCATTGCAGATAATTCCAACCAACCATGAACAAAGTGAGGGGCGATAGATTCAAGACAGATGTCAGAGGCAGGTTCTTTACTCAGAGAGTGTAAGGGCATGGAACGCCCTGCCTGCCAATGTAGTTAGCTCAGCCACATTAGGGGCATTTAAACAGTCTTTGGATAAGCATATGGATAATGATGGGATAGTGTAGGGGGAGGGGCTTAGATTAGTTCACAGGGCGGCGCAACATCGAGGGCCAAAGGACTTGTTCTGCGCTGTATTGTTCTATTAACAGCAATGGGCATGTCAGACATGTGTGAGATGGGATATGGGTAACAGAGTTTTAGATTAGCTTGAGTTTGTGGAGAAAGAAGAATGGCGTCAAGCCAAGAAATCAGTGTAACAATCGAATCTGAAGGTAACAAGACATAGCTAAGTTAACCAGAGGTTAGGGGCAGGTCAGAACAACATCCGTCAACAGAGAAACAAAGTTAACATTTCAGGTTGTTAACTTTTAATGACAACTGCATAAAGTTAGCCAACACATAGGTAGTAAAAGGGGGAACAAAGAGAGGGACAGAGCAAAAGCCAAGGTCTACACAAGGTGTGGAGAACGTAAAAATAAAATAATAACAGAGATGACAGTGCAAAGCGATTAAAGAGAATGGTGGTGGGACATATAGAGAAGTAATGTACCGAGAGTAGGTATAAGTATAATTGGAAACAACAGCATCATTACCAACAGTTGCTAACCAAGTATAAAATCAAAAAAAAACCAAATTAGGTTCAAAGGTATTATCTGAAATTGTTGAACTTAATGTCGAGTCTGGAAGACTGTAGAAAGCCTAGTTGAAAGAGGAAGGGTGCAATGCTTCAAATGTCTGTTGAACTTTAGTGTAGAAGCCCAAGCACACAGTTTGAGAGTGAAATAGAGAATTGAAATGGTAGAATTGAGGGTGGTCCAGAGCCCTGGGCTGTACCTGCCTTTCTCTTGACACATTGCCGAGTTATAAAAATCTTTTACATCTGAGGCTTCCTTGCTCCTTTGTTACCTATTTATGATCATTTATATTGATCCTCTAGGTTTTTTTTTATTCCATAATTCACGTATGGCACTGACACAGGCCAACTCTTTATGAGCTGTCTACAGTAGATCTCACATTTCCTACCATTGCTCTGCACTTTTAAACCTCAATTCACCTTCTTTCCAACCATAACTTTGTACTCCTCGCTGTAGCTCTATCACCCTATGATTTTTGTATGGTATGATCTGCCTGTTCTGCAAATAAAACAAAATTTTTCACTGTATCTAGATACATGAGTCAATAATAAACCAAATTTTTAAAAAAATTTGTTTTGTCTTGGCATCATCACCACTTTTGTCATTTTATCTCTCCAATCTTTCATTCTATCACAGATCTTTCCATTGGTACTTTCTCGAATCATTCCCCACATACGCACTTCTGTGTGAGTCTACTCTCACTTATAAATTGAAACATTTTGCATTTCTGCTACAAGATCAATCTGAAACATTAACTTTGTTTCTCTCTCCACATGCCTGATTTGATCTGTTGTTCCTAACATTTTTATTTTAGATTTCCAGCATCTGCAGTATTTTGCTTTTGTCTACATTTCAAAGTTTTGCATAAACTTTTTTGTCTCTTTGTCAGCATAATCCTAATTTTAAAGCCTATCTATTTTTATAATTTATCAGCTTGACATTAAACAGAAAGGGTAAACAAGTTAATGCAGCATCAAAGACAATAAGGCAGGGAAAGAGTTGTAAAATAGTAAAAGTTTATTTTATTTCCCCGTCATGTGTGAATATTTCTGAGCATTGCACTTGTCAATCTATTTGTGTGGTGTATCATTAAATATTGTTCACAATTAGAATGTTCAGTCACCAATGAGAAAATACAACCCATTTGCCTTTCCTTGGATTTCCAGGTGCCTTTATAATGCCAGCAAGACCAATTTTTGATCAACGTAAATTTTCTCTATTAAGATTGCCAAGTTCAGTTTTCTAAACCTTGACAGTAGTATGTATCAATAGTGATCATACTCAACAGTTAATATACTGAGAATATGCACAAGCTCCTGAAGTGAAGTTATGGGAAAGGTTGTTCAAGAAGGTCGGCACAACATTGTGGGCTGAAGGGCCTGTTCTGTGCTGTACTGTTCTATGTTCTATGTTCTAAGGTGATTTTTTATTTAGCCTATTATAGAATTGAAAATTCCAGACTCAGAACCCAGAATTTTACATTATGATAGAATATCAGGACATTGATCTGGGTGGTGTCACCAATGGATCTGTGTTTGAGGTATGATATTGGCCTTCTTAAATGTTTGATCACTATTGTCATAGAAATAAAATCAAGTATAAGTTATGTAAAACATTGTGAACTTTCCATCATAGTCCTTGAAATAATTTTAAAGCAGCTAGAAAAAGAGGTCAAATGCAGCCAAGAGGGGGATCCTTGTGTCCTTGAAAGCTGCACAAAGCTATGAGTGAAGAAGTGACATCAATCACTTAATCAAGCTTAGGGGTGTGTGAAAGATGCTTTAATGACATGTCCCAGCCAACCAAAAGAGTATGTAAAGCAGAATACAACTTCCATCAGTCAAGCAGTTGTGGATATGTATGTAATCAATGACACATATCAAGCTGGAGATTAAAAATACATGGTCAAATGAGACTGAATTTAGTATAACCTAATTTATTCATAAATCCTATATATACCACAAGTTCTTTGCAACTATAAAATGGATTTTCCTTTTAAAAGCTGTCTGTTTTAGGATTATTTTGTGGTAGTAAAAACCGTGGCCCAGAAATTCATAGACTGCAATCCCAAGTTTCTGTTCATCAGTGCTCACCAATGCTGACTCTTCTTTGGATTTATAGGGCTGTAGGAGGCATCTTATTAGTTTGGATGAGATGGATGATGTGACACATCAGGCAAATCCTTTGTGTTTACCTTTTCCTTGCATCCATAAACTGAGATTTCTATCTACTAATTGATATGTCCAGGCCAATATCCCTGGTACTGTAATCAGCTTGACCAGAATATTTTCTTAAAGGATTCTTCTGAAGCAATCCAAGTTGCTTGACAATTCTACACTTCAGTACTGGAAGCCTCATGAAGTATTGTTCAAGTCTCACTTCAATAAGTATGCTAATGATATTGCTATATTGGGTTCTCATGTTTAGCCAGGATTCAGTATACCTTTTGTATTCTAAAATATGTAAAAACTTTGTTCCTCATATATACATAAATTCACAGGGATTACAACATTGTGATGGGATGTGGTCTACCCTTATTCCCACAACAGCTACAGCAGAGAACCCTATAGAAATTTGAGGCCAGCAGATGGGGCACTGTGGCTTGCTAAGAATTAGATGATGGAGTAGAGAGCCATATATCCATATATACAGTTGATACAAAGATTGTTGCACCGTAACCAGTGTAGAAGGAAGCATAACATCAAAAGAGTTAGTGATAGATTAAGTAAAAATTGTGGCAAATACATTCAGTATAGTTAAATATGTGGGCATCCATATAAAACTCATAAATAGAGAAAACTGGAAGTAATGGCAATGCAAAGGAAATTGGAAATCTAGTTACACATTATTAAAATATCATGAGCCAGTACAGAAACTTATAAAAATATTAATGGATGCTACTTTTTATGTCAGAATTCAGAATGAAAGAACATGAATGTGAAATTTTCACTCTATTTCTCTCCACAGATGATTCCAGACCCACTGAGCATTTCCAATATTTTCTGTTTTTATTTCATATTTCCATCACCCACAGTATTTGGCCTTGTACCAAATTCCTATTCTGCAACAAAAATACTTAACAGTATACAGTTATCAAAATTGCTACTCAGCAGAAACTTGCCCCATTATTTATAAAGGAGACAAACGTTTGTAGCAACATGACTATGCAAGTATCCACAGTTAGCCTCACAAACCATTTAAGGAACAATGTTGTAGTAGTGATACAGGTAGAAAAACTGCATCCCAAAAGCAGATACAGAATTGAGGAGCCCTTTACAGTTTTTTTTTAAATTTGATGCTTGACAGTAAGTATGGTTTTTATAACAGTAAAAGTGACCTCTGCCTCAAATGCTTTTCCAACTGAATCATTCTGTTGCTGCTCCTGGGGTGCTTTGACGTACCAGCACCTATGTATTCAGGTGCATTTATTCAAGTGAACTGTACAATTTCCTGCTTTAATGGAACCTGTGGATCAGGGCATTGTATGTTTGCAAAGTTAAAACTTCCATGTGACAAATGAGTGAAATTCATTAATAGGAAGGATTTTCATTCAATAAATGCCTAAAATATTTGCTTTGCAGAAGTAATACTTTTGGCATGTGACAATTTGTCGTACCTGCTTTGATAACTACGAGTTATGTGTCAGGATTGTTGATTGCTGATTATGGATACTGGAACATAGATCATGCCGCAATTATGATTTATGACTCCAATAAAGTGTTGGCAGTGAGAAGTAAAGATTAAGATTGATATGTCTTCTGCTTCAGCTGTTTACCTAAGGCAGGCCCAACTCTCAATTTCTGTCAAGACTGGGTAAGCAGACAGATTCTGAATCCACTTCAACCAGAACAGGAATCACATCCTGCGCAGTTGGCATCAACAATACCCACAACTGTCTATCAAATCGAATGACGCCCCTGTTGTTGCGACAATACACATTTGTACAAACAAGATGTAGTCTCAAGTTATGAACAGTGATGGTACAGGCTTCAGTTTTCTTTTCATCACATAGCTGCCATTGCTTTGGAATGGTTTTACTTGTGAATAATCAGCCTATTTGGTTGAGTTATAAGTGCATACAGCTGCTACATGTATGGTAGCAGTAAGTTCAATTAAGGCATTAAATGATTAGTTACATCAAAACAATGTTCAGGTTACGAGAAAAGTTGGAGAAACGGGAAAAACATGAGGTTGCCACTAAGTTAAAATGCTGAGTGATATAGACAGAATGGACTGAATGGTTTTCTGCATTGTAACAATTTTGTGACTCTCTGACATTTGGTCAGGAAATGTGATTAGAATCTTTAAGGAGCTGGCATATATAGATCTGCTTCCTCGTCTCCACTCATAGACTGTGACATAAATAAACTGGGTGGAACCAATGTAACTTGAACATTAACCCTTTCAAACTATTACTTAGACAACAGACCTTTACTTATACCTGAGAAAACAGACAGGACTTGAACATTTTTAGTAATTTGTTCATTGAATATGGGGTTCAGTGGCTGGCCAGCATTAATCGCCCATTCTTAATTGCCCTGGCAAAGATAGTAGTGTCAGAGATAGTAGGAACTGCCGATGCTGCAGAATCTGAGATAACATGGTGTAGAGATGGATGAACCCAACAGGCCAGGCGGCATCAGAGGAGCAGGAAAGCTAATGTTTCGGGTCTGGACACTTCTTCAGAAAAAAAATTATCAAAGATAGTAGTGTGCTGTCTTTATCTGTTGCGGTCCTTGGAATGTAGGAACACCCAAAGTTCTGTTTGGAAAGGAATTCCAAGATTTTGTCCTAGCAACAATGAAGGAATGATATATTTTTAATTTAAGATGTGGTTTAAAGAAGAATCTATAGATGGAGGTGTTTGCTTGTATCTGCTGGCATTGAGGGTTCAATCAAATGGGCTGCTTTGCCCTGGAATGTTTGAGCATCTTGTATGGTATTTGAACCAGACTCACCAGGCAAGTGGGGAGTATTCCATCACACTCCTGAACAAGAACAAAGAACAAAAAACAATACAGCACAGAAAAAGGCCCTTCAGCCCTCCAAGCCTATGCCAGCACATTTTGCCTGTCCATACTAAAACTGTCTTCACTTACAGGATCCATATCCCTCTATTCCCTTGCTATTCATGTATTTGTCCAGGTGATCTTGAATACTGCTATTGTGTCTGCTTGCACTGCCTCCGCTGGAAATGCATTCCAGGCACTTATCACCCTTTGTGTGAAAAGCTTGCCTTGCACATCTATTTTAAACTTCCCCTCCTCACAACTTGAACCCTAGGAATTGACTCCTCCCCCTTGGAAAAAAAGCCTCATACTTGCCACTATATGCCATTTACAATCTTATAAATGTCTACCAGGATGCCCCTCAACCTCCAGTGTTCCAGTCAAAACTATCCAATCTGTCTTCATAGCTAAGATCCCCCATGCCAGGCACCTTCCTACTAAACCTTTTCTGTACCCTCTCCAAAGCAACCACATGCTTCTGATAGTGTGGTGACCCAGAACTGTATGCAATATTCCAAGTGTGGCCTAACTAAAGTTCTTTAAAGCTGCAGAATAACTCATCTATCCTTATACACAATGCCCTTCTAATGAAGTCAAGCATTTCACTACCTTATCTACCTGTTCTGCCACCTTCAGTGATCTAGGGACCTGCACACCCAGATCTCTCTGCACATCAAAACTCCAAAGGGTTCTGCCATTTTCTGTATAATTTTCACCTCTACTTGACCTTCAAAAATGCAATATCCCACATTTGTCTGGATTAAATTCTATCTGCCATTTTTCTGACAGACCTCCAACTGATCTATATCTTGCTGTATCCATTGAGAATCCTCCTCACTATCCACAACTCCACCAATCTTGTATCATCCACAAATTTACTATTTAGACTACCAAATCATTCATGTAAATCACAAACAGCAGAGATTCCAACACTGATCGCTGTGGAACATTACTATTCACAGCCTCCATTCTGAAAAGCATCCTTCCACTGCTACCCTCTGTCTCCTATAATGAAGACAGTTCTGTCTCCATCTTGCCACAATACCCTGATACCACGTGACTTCACTTTTTGTACCAGTCAAAGGCTTTACTGAAATCCATGTAGACAACATCAATCTCTTTTCCCTCATTAGTTATCTTTGTCACCTCCTCAAAAACCTTGATCAAGTGAAAACCTTCCCTGCACAAAACCATGCTATCTCTAATAAGTCGATTTGCTTCTAAGTGTGTAAAGATCTTGTCCCTGAGAATCTTTTCCAATAATTTCCCTACTGCTGACATGAGACTCACAGATCTGTAACTTCCAGGACTATCCCTGCTGTCCTTCTTAAACAATAGGACAACATTGGCTATTCTTCAGTTCTCTGGGACCTCACCTGTGGCCAAAGAGGATACAAAGGTGACTGTCAATGCTCTAGCAATTTGTTCTCTTGTCTCCCTCAATGTTCTGGGATAGATCCCATCAGAACCCAGGGACTTATCTACCTTAATATTTTTTAAGAAGCACAACTCCTGACTTGTGCCTTGTAGATAGTGGACAGGCTTTGGGGAAACAGATGGCTATATGACAGCTATAGTTCAGTTCATAGTCAATGGTAACCCCAGGATGTCGATAATGAGAGAATTCAATGATATTAATGGAACTGAACATGAAGGTGGAATGGTTAAATTCTGTCACATTAGAAATTCTCATTGCCTGGCACTCGTTGGATATGAATGTTACTTGCCACAATTGAATGTTGTTACTTTGTGACTCCAATCAGCAGAACTGTACTCCTCATTCCATTGACTCTTATTTTGCTGGAGTTCCTTGATACTCTGCTCTGTTAAATGATGCCTTGATGTTAAGAGCTGGCATTCTCTCTTTATCTGTGGAGTCCTGTTCTTTTGTTCATGTTTGGGATATTACTAAAATGAGGTTAAGAGCTGAATGGCCCTGGTAGAACCCGAACTGAGCATCAGTGATTAGATTAATCCTTTGCATATGCCATTTGTTTACAACTCCTTCTATCACTGGATCAAGAGAAGACTGATAGTAGTTGGCAGAGTTGGGTTTGTCATGCTTTCAGCGTAGAGGCCATACTTGGGAAAATTTCTACATTTTTGAGTGGATGCCAATATTATAGTTTTTAGTGGAGCAGCTTGGTCAGGGGTGTAGTTAGTTCTGGAACACAAGTCTACAGTAACATTGCCAGAATATTGTCAGAGCCTACAACTTTACAACATCCAGTGGCTACAGCCAATTCATGTTGGGTAAATCAAATTGGTTGAAAACATAAATCTGCAATGCTGGAGATCTCAGGAGGAGATTGAGATGAACCATCATCTCAGCACTTCTGTTTGAAGATCAATACAGTTACTTTTGCCATGTCTTTTGCACTGATGTGCTGGGCTCCCAGGGAATTTCTGGAGCTTCCACTGCCTGCTCATTGTTTAATTATCCACCATTATTCTCAACTAAATGTTCCAGGACTGCAAAGCTTAGATTTGACCTGTTGGTTATGGTTGTGCTATTTTGCATGGCAAGAAGTCCTCTTATTGAGCTTCACCAGGTCTGATACCTGCTTTGTAGGTATGCCTTGTCCTGACATGCCCTCCTGCACTCTGTATTGAACCAGGGTTGATCTCCCAGATTAGTGGGTAATAATAGAGTGAGGATATGCTGGACCATGAGGTTATAGATTGTGATTAAATACTGCTAATTGTCCGCATTGCTTCATGGATGCCCTGGTTTAAGTCGCTAGATCTATTGGAAGTCAATTCCCTTCAGCAGGATGGTAGAGCAAAGAACAAAGAAAATTACAGCACAGGAACAGGCCTTCGGCCATCCAAGTCTATGCCGATCCAGATTCTCTATCTAAACCTGTTGCCTATTTTCCAAGGATCTGTATCCCTCTGCTCCCTGCCCATTCATGTATCTGTCTAGATACATTTTAAATCATACTATCGTGCCCGCCTCTACCACCTCCACTGGCAACACGTTCCAGGAACCCAATGCCATCTGTGTAAAGAACTTTCCACGCATATCACCCATAAACATTCCTCCTCTCACCTTGAAATCGTGACCCCCTAGTAATTGAGTCCCCCACTCTGGGAAAAAAAAACTTCTTGCTATCCACCCTGTCTATACATCTCATGATTTTGTAGACCTCAATCAGGTTCCCCCCTCAACCTCCATCTTTCTAATGTAAATAATCCTAATCTACTCAACCTCTCTCCATACCAGGCAACATCCTGGTGAACCTCCTCTGCACCCTCTCCAAAGCATCCACATCCTTTTGGTAATGTGGTGACTAGAACTGTATGCAGTATTCCAAATGTGGTCGAACCAAAGTCTTATACAACTGCAACATGACTTGCCAACTCTTGTACTCAATATCCTGTCCGGTGAATGAAAGCATGCTGTATGCCTTCTTGACCACTCTATTGACCTGTGTTGCCACCTTCAGGGTACACTGGACCTGAACACCCACATCTCTCTGTGCATCAATTTTCCACAAGGCTTTTACATTTATTGTATAGTTCACTTTTGAATTGGATCTTCCAAAATGCATCACCTCACATTTGCCCGGATTGAACTCAATCTGCCATTTCTCTGCCCAACTCTCCAGTCTATCCATATTCTGCTGCATTCTCTGACAGTTCCCTTCACTATCTGCTACTCCACCAAGCTTAGTGTAATCTGCAAACTTGCCAAAGGGATGCCAAAGTAATGCCAAACAACAAGTTTACTCAAAGGATGCAAAATTTTACCATAAAAAAGAAAACAAATAGGAGAGATTACAGCTTACAGAGGTTGAGTTAGCATGACTTTGATTATCCTTCAGAGCTAAGTCCTTAATGGCCCTACTGAGTACCTAATTGTACATGAATTATTCTACATTATTTTATTACCATTCCTAGATATATCTCATATATGTAATAATTGTAAATAATTTATTGTATTTAATAGTTATAGCATGAAGAATGGTAGATGATAAATAGAAACTTGCATGGAATTTTTTTTATTATAGTTGAATAGTATTTAGCTTTTTGATTGATGGGCTTTTTTTGATGTTACCTGGCGTAAAACCTGTAATGTTGATAAATTGTTCCATTTATCGTGTCAGGTTTGCTAAGAGCTGGTTGAATAAACAGTCACACATTTGTTATATTAATTTTCCAATCATTCATTCTTTTCTTTGCTTTAATGGACTTTCTTCTGGATTTCTGATAGTGAACTGATATAACTGTATTTATAAATCTGTACATTTCTTACGTTCTTTGCTTTATTTCATCCTAAGTTTAATCAATCTCACGATGATCATTAAACCAACAGTGTTCCAAAATCTGGCCTATTTTCTAATATCACAGAGACACTAGAAGCAGTTCAGTTTATGATTTGTTATAATTCCAGCTCATGTTCTTACAGGCCACATGGATCCAAGACTGAAATCCATCCTAATAGATCATACTTTTTCTTTGTTTTTTGACAAGATGGTCTTTCACTGAAACATAAGTATGCAGAGCTGCAAATTTTGTTTTAACCATAAAATTAAAAAAATTATGCAAAATAAATGAAGGTGAAATAGAATAAACCAAGCTATGTATCAATGACACAAGTTTAAATATTTAAAACACATGGTAAAAGACAATCCCATTAATCCCAACCTCACACCTTTACAGTATTCACACCAGAGAGAATTGTTTTCACCTCCACATCTACAAGACTTAATTTAGCTGTGGCTTCAATTCCAGCACTTTAGACCATATGACAATGAGACATAGGTACAGAAGTAGGCTTTAGAAGGTGTTGCCTAGTAAATTATTGGGAATAGTGGTAATGTAATTGAACTAGTAACCCAGGTCCTCAGGTTAATGCACCATATTAGGGTCTTAAATCTGATAATAGCAGCTGGTGGAATTTAAATTCAATGATTAAATCAATGAAGGTCAAATTAATCTTTGTAGATGTGATCATAAATTGGTAACCAATTGTTGTAATAACCCATCTGGTTCACTAAAGTCTTTAGAGAAGGAAATCTGCCATTACTACCTGGTATGGCCTAAATGTGCCTCCAGACTACTGCAATGTGGTTGACTCTTAATTGCCATCTGAAATGATGCAGCAAGTCACACAGTTCAAGAGCAACAAATACTGACTTTTCCAACAATTTCCTACATCCCATGAAGTAAAATATAAGTTCAGTTACAAAGTAGGTCCTGTTTGGGTAACACAAGTTGGGCAGGATATAAATGGAGAGCCTGTGTAAGGAGTTCCAGCTGTAAGGCAGAAAGTGATGGAAGTCTTGCTCCTGTAAATCAAGAATTAGACAGAGTCATAGAATCATACACTATGGAAGACTATAGAATAGAATATCAACAATGTGGAAACAGGCCCTTCAGCCCTACAAGTCCACACTGACCCTCAGAGCATCCCACCCAGACCTATCACTCTATAACCCACCTAATCTACATATTCCTGAACACTATGGGCAATTTAGCATAGCCAATTCACCTAGCCTGCACATCTTTGGACTGTGGGAGGAAACTGGAGCACCCGAAGGAAACTGACGCAGACACGGGGAGAATGTGCAATCTTCACACAGACAGTGACTGAGGTGGGAATCAAACCCGTGTCCCTGGCGCTGTGAGGCTGCAGTGCTAACCACTGAGCAGTTCATTTCACATACAAACCACCTTCTGTGTGATAAAGTTGCCCTTCAGGCCCCTTTTAAATCTTCCTCTCTTACATTTAAAATATGGCTTCTAGTTTTTAACATCCCCACCCTAGAGGAAAGACCTTTACTATTCACTTTATCTATGTCCCCTCATCAATTTATAAATCTCTGTAAGATCACCCTTCAACCTCTTTATGCTCCAGTGAAAAACGTCCCAGCCGTTTTTTATAACTCAAACCCTCCAGATCTGGCAACATCTGGTAAATCTCTTCTGAACCCTGCAAAATTTAATAATATTCTTTCTATATCAAAAGTTTTACATCACAGTTTGACAGCCTTGTTTCAAAGTGAAAGAACAATATATAGCTTTAAGAGATAACTATAATTACTAGCTATAACAGCTGTCCAACTGATTTCTGATACTGGAATACATGCCCTATCATGGACTTTCTACAGGAAAGTATATTCTCCTGCCTATTCACATTGTAATGAAGGAGCTTACTGTACAAATTTAAGGTTAGAAAATTTTCTCAAGAGAAAAACATGAAGAACCAACAAGATCTTGGCGGCGGCATAACACAGCCAAGCAAACCTGGAGGTTGAACAACTACAAATCAGAAAGAATTTTGCATTACTTTTGTTTGTGACTTGTTCAATTCACATTTGTAATGTGAATAACTTAGTTCCATTTCTTTTTGAATAAATAGGGTGCTTCATTATAGGCACTAATTAAGTAGTTTAATTTAGGGCTCAATTAGATCATCTCTGCGATGCTTCTCATCTTGTCTCTATGGTATACAGAGAAGCAATGAAGGTGATCATTACAATTTAATGAAGGTTCAAGATCATCTGAAGTCATCAGGAGTCTGAACAAGTTAGATAATAAGAAACCACTGCCATTCTTGAAGGGATTCAGAATGAAGGAACACAGGTTTAAAGGACTTGGCAAAATATGCAAAAGCATCTGAGAAAAAAAACATTCTCATTAAGCAAATGGTAAATGTCCAGAGAGCACTTCTTCAGACTGTGGTGGAGGTAGGAAACATTGAAAAAGGAATCTGCAAAGGGGAGATCGAAAACCGGCAAAATCAGGATTGCACAAGTCCTTTTGGCTATCCAGGATTACAAAACACATAAAGATACTCCTGAATGTAAAACTGAAAGGTTAGAAATTGGTCAGGCCCATTTGTAAAGGAGCAAAGATTGTGAATCCCTGCCCACACCTCTTTAGATCAAGGTGTTCAATCAGGGTGTACATGTCATGTGCATAACTCACCTAAAACAACTGTAACATTTGCCTACAAACTCCTACACTGCCATCTACACTTTAAGCCTGCCTGTAGCCCATGTACTCAGCAGGAGGGCCCAATAGTGTTGTAGCAATTTTCAAATTAGCCTGTTAAGAGATTTTGTTACACTCTACTGGAGCAGGTGGGACTTGAACCAGGACCTGCTGTTTCAGAAGTAGGAACACCACTACTCGGGTGGCCATTGACATAGGATCAGCAATTATTTCTGTAGGGTACTTTCATGGCCCACAGAGTTTCTGATCAGGACGGCCTGCTGAATCCCCAGGACGGTTATCAGGGATTATCAGGCAATCAGGCAGGTAGAGGAATTACTCACTATGAAAAAAAAGCTACTGGGAACAGAAAGAGAGCTTTAGCTGGCCATGAAGTTGTTGGCTTGCTCACCGAGCTGGCTGGTTATCGTACAGGCGTTTCATCACCATGCTAGGTAACATCATCAGTGCGGCTAGATGTTGTTCAACTCCGCATTGAATTTATATACCTGATCTGTTAAGTTGGTTTGTTTCATTTCCAGTTCTTTTTTCGCATGGGTTTGTAAATGGAGTCTAATTCCACACCTGTTGATTGCATTATGGGTTGAAAACCTGGCCTCTAGGAATTCCCACGCATGCCTGTGGTTGGCTTGAGCCAGGATTGTCACATTGTTCCAGTTAAATTAATGGCCTTCATTGTCCAAGTACACTGAGATGAGGGAAAGTTTGTTGTATCATTTTGCTGCCAGGGACAACGTGGCCATCCAACCTCAAGCTCGGCAAGCAAGCTAACAACCACATACACAATCCAAGCTACAAATCTTTGCAAGAACATTAGTTGACCATGTTAGTGACTCAATTGGTCACTGGGCAAGAGGGCTAAGAAAATGCCATGACAAGGAGAAAGCTACTTTAATCACTGCCCTCTCTTATCACTTTGCAGCCCCATTCAAAACTTAGCTAGCTAGAAGGCTGTAAAGTCACCAAACAACCACAACACTTGCATTTCAGACTTCTGAATGCAACACAACCCCATCACTCAGCCATTGCAGCTTCTGTCACTCAGGTTTAGTATTCAGACACTCCAACTCACCCTCACATGCCTATGAATGTTCCAAGCCTCACACATACCTCTCATTGCCTTCATATGCCTCTAGCTATCCAGCTGAATCAGACATATCTCACAAACAGAACATTACACACTCATTAACATTCCACCCTCTTACACAAAAAGCACAGTTTGACAATATTATGCAGTGCTTCCAGATACTTTACAATCGAGAAATTTCCAAAGAAGTAAGTGACTGACAAACAAGGCGTCTGGTCCTTTAAATAACATAATCACAGACCTTATAATGCACTTCACATTTGTTTTGTTTTGAGTAAACTATGTAGATCCCAGCATTCCTCAAACTTGGGATCTTAGCATTATAACAACTGGTTGAGCAGTGTGACTTTGTCTTGGTGCTGAATTAGAAATTGAAAGAACTGTAGAGAAATGTAAATCAGGAACAAAAACAGAAGTTGCTGGAAAAGTTCAGCAGGTCTGGCATCACCTATGAAGAAAACTCAGAGTTAATGTTTCAGAGCGGGTCTCTGGACCTGAAACATTAACTCTGATAGCTTCTTCACAAATGGTACCAGACCTATTGAGCTTTTCCAGCAACTTTTCTGTTTTTACTATTGTTATTGCTGGTGCTGAATTAGAGCTTCCTAGTATACAGAGTTTATCCATGGCCCTGGAGAAAGCTGCATGGGAGCAGACATGGATAGAGTTATGCATATTTTCCAGTAGTGGTCCCACATGGGACAATTTCCCACAATGAATGTTCAAAAAGATCATCAGAGTTCCTCTAAACAGAGAACTCTAATGAGTTTTAAGAACTTTTTAAAGATCATGTCCAACAGTTATAAATGTAATTTTTTGAATAATAGGAAATACTGGTGTAGTTTGGTGGGTTTTTGACCTGGAAGCAGCACTGTCTATAAGCAAGTTAAAATTTGGATGTAGTATGGCTAGTTTCAAGGGAGTTACAGGAGATGAGAGAACAGAAAAGATACTTTTACAATGAGTTTTGTTATCTCTACTACCTATAAGACATGTCTGGAAAGCATGTCCGTTTACAAATCAGCCACCCTGTCTGCAGTGATGCTACTGAGCAGCTTCTGATGATAGACATTGAAGTGACCTACCAGATTACATTACGTACCCTGTGCCCTGTCAGTGCTACCTCCAACTGGTGTTCAATGGGAGGAGACCTGATTCATTAGATGATTAGGTGTTTAGGATATCTTAACTTTGCGTGAAGTATATCAAGATCATCTGTTAATTTTGCAAAGGTGGTTATATCTGAGCTGTTCAAACATTGTAAGTTTGTAAGTTTTAAACCTATTGCAGTATTGAGAAGAACTTTGACTCAACTTTTAAGCTCTTATCATTGCTTCTACAAAAGCAAATACTACTGAAATAAAATAGAAAATGGAATACTAGCAGGTCAGGTAATCCATGGGTGCCACCACCACCCCCCATACACAGTAAACATCCCATCTAAGACCATTATTCCCCACATAAACAGTAATCACCCCCTATGCTTTGCCCTTCTCTTTTTCCCTGAAACTTGCCAACCTCTCTCTTGATCAGAATCAAAATAACCCAGGTCTGCAGACCAGTCACTATTAGAAATGCTTCCTAAGGTTAGAAGATGATTTGGGCCATTGTCTGCTCCTTTGTTGTTGGGTGATGTTGATCTGGTCCATCTAGTGTTGTCCCATCAGAGTCTCCAGTCTGAGTTATTCTCTCTCCACTGTCACCATTGGCAGCTGAGGAGCTTGTGACCCCAAATTCTGTGACACCGTTGAGGATTGCAACCCACAGTTTGGAAATTGCTGCTGGAGATATTGTGAATTCTGAAGAGATCTGAAGAGCATATAGTCCTTTAAAAAGATCTTCCAACATCTTTATTACTGTGCTATTTTCTTCATTTAATATTTCTACTCTTTGATCTATGCTGTTTATTATCAGGAAATTAGCAAAATCTGCCTTTAATGCTTAGCCTTTTCTGCTTATTGACTGAAAAGAGAGAAATATTTCTGTTATAGATGGACTAGGTTATGTTTTGAATCATTATGCTATTTTTCTTCTTTGGGAAATTTATGTTTAGAAAAAGAAAATAATAAAAGGCACTAGAAAATGTAACTATCCAAGGAATATTTGAAATATATTTTTGTAAGTTAAAAATCCCAGATGCCATAACTATGATCTTGATGGTTAAGAATTTTATCTCAATACTTTCCTTTTTGTGTTTTCTAAATTGTCTGAAATATGTGTAATATACCTTCCTTTGGGACAACAGATAATACAACTTGTGGCCAGCACCACAATATTGGGATGGGGAAACATTTTGGGGCCTTTGAGTAAAAATGATTCTTTTTTAAAGCCATATTCTAGAAAAACCACAAAAGTATTTATTGATAACAAAAAAAATCCAATTCTCTGTGATTTTGCTGTCAAGGCATCTTTGAACTTTCAAACTACGCAGGATTGTGTGCAAACCCTGTCATTCTAAACATACATACTAATGAGCATTAGCTCAAAATTAGAACCAGAAAATAAGGCAGGGGGTGCCATTATATCCTTTCCTGTTTGTTTGTGTCTGTGGTCCAATCTGGTGTTTCTATGCCCTTTTTCTTTAACAGAGCCCAGGAAGTACTTAGACAAAGAAATAGGGCAGGAACTCAACAATTTGGGTGTTCCCCCTTTTTCGCTTCCTTGCATACAGGGCTACCACTTTCTACTGTGTACAGTGTCTTCCTTGATCGACAGAGTTAACTGTGATATTGAACTCAATACAAATAAGAGCCTTCTGGTGTAGTGACATGACTGACTAAGGTTTATGTCTTGAGACTCTTAGAATTCTCAATAGGCTATGCCTTAATTACTGTGCTGTTGGATAAAACAATACAACATTTTTCAAAAACATGTGTTGTAAATTATTGGTGACTTGTGCTTCATTCGATTTAGTTTCATTAAACATGAGTAACGATGGCTTTCAATGATCAAAAATAATGTGTCAGAAATATCATTAAAAGCATAGTCATCAAATAACATGAAGTCTTAATTTAACTAGTCACAGTTGTGCTGAAAGGGACCACCACACCTCCTTCCTCACCCCCATCCCAGGCTCCAAAATGACCTTCCATGTCAAGCAGATGTTCACCTGCACATCTGCCAATGTGGTATATTGTATCCATTGTACTTGGTGTGGCTTCCTCTACATTGGGGAAACCAAGCGGAGGCTTGGGGACCGCTTTGCAGAACACCTCCGCTCGGTTCGCAACAAACAACTGCACCTCCCAGTCGTGGACCATTTTAACTCCCCCTCCCATTCCTCAGATGACATGTCCATCATGGGCCTCCTGCAGTGCCACAATGATGCCACCCGAAGGTTGCAAGAACAGCAACTCATATTCCGCTTGGGAACCCTGCAGCCCAATGATATCAATGTGGACTTCACCAGCTTCAAAATCTCCCCTTCCCCCACTGCAACCCAAAACCAGCCCAGCCTGTCTCTGCCCCCCTAACCTGTTCTTCCTCTCACCCATCCCTTCCTCCCACCTCAAGCCGCACCTCCATTTCCTACCTACCACCTCATCCCACCTCCTTGACCTGTCCATCTTCCCTGGACTGACCTATCCCCTCCCTACCTCCCCACCTATACTCTACTCTCCACCTATCTTCTTTTCTCTCCATCTTCGGTCCACCTCCCCCTCTCTCCCTATTTATTTCAGAACCCTCACCCCATCCCCCTCTCTGATGAAGGGTCTTGGCCCGAAATGTCAGCTTTTGTGCTCCTGAGATGCTGCTTATCCTGCTGTGTTCATCCAGCTCCACACTTTGTTATCTTGGATTCTCCAGCATCTGCAGTTCCCATTATCACTCACCAATTCCAATAATGATTGGTTTAGTTTCAAATAATTATTTTCAGTCATGATTCTTTGTCAGTTAATACTTGGCTGCAAATATTTTACAACTGGTGTTCAAATGTTTAGATTCACTCGCTGCACACAATATGTAAACCTGCAGCTGTAAATACATCCTTTCCAATATAACTAATGGAGTTATCAGAAAACTGCTTACTCTGGAAACATTGTAGTGATGTGAATACAATATGAACTTTATACTGGATTTTATGTTTGCTGCCAGAAGAGCTTGTAGAATCTAGTCATTTTTTTGGAACAATTTTTTTTCACAACTAAGTGATAACTTACATCACGATGTTGCTTGGCCTGCTGTGTTCTTCCAGCTTCACACCGTGTTATCTCTGATTCTCCAGCATCGGCAGTTCCTACTATCTCGATAACTTACATCACTCCACTTTGGAACAGTGATATTGGTGTAAATCTCACATTATGTCAGGTGTGTAGTCTGATCATAGGGAGATAATTAATATTCTTCTCTGCATTGAGCCAAGATGGTTCTTGTGGTTAATTGATGTTAGCATATCTCTACCTGCACAACTAAATTCAGAATATCTATAAATATGTAAATCAAAGATGTCTCAGTCTAGAATTTGTGTGTGTGATACTCATGTCAGCCCACAAAACGAATGGACTATAATCAGCATTACAATCAAAGTAGAATAAGACAGAGTTTTAATCTTTACAGTTTGGAATTAAGGGTAAAGAAGGGCGGTCAGAAATTTGTAGCCAAGGCTTCAACCAGATTAACAATGGTCCTATTGAATGGCAGAATCAGCTGAATGGGACAAAGGGCCTACTCCTCTTTCTATTTCATATGGTCTTAGGGCTTTAGAATATAAATGGATTGGCAAGTTTTCAGATTTGGCACATGAATGGCTCTCCTACTCTATCATCAAGAATTTGTGATTAAAATTCCTCATGCAATCTTTTCTTGCATGCAGCACATACTTTGTTTAGCTGATCAACTTTACCACACTGATAACATGTCTTGGGGATTTCATACACAGTGAGGCACTTGCTTCAAGGAAACTGAATTTTAGGTTTCAAACAGACAGGTTCAGACTTGTTTCAGTAATGTGCGGACAGAAGCTGTTGCAAGTATTTGTAGTATTGGGTAGGCATGAAAGCATCATTTAACTTGTTAATTGAATGTGTCATGTTGAAATCTGCTCATCAAAACTGGATTGGAGTTACAATTTCTTTTGCTGAATATAATCACTCATTCAGTCCATTCCACTCATTCTTGTCAATTAAAATTCCTGCCCTCCCCAGCCACCTAATAACTTCATCTGTCATTGGCTAATATCTGCATTTGTACAAAGTCATAGCCATTGATTTATTTTTTCTTTCATCAGCTTCATTAAAGTAAGTATTTGAAGGTCTACGCTGTATTTTGTCAATAATGGTGCTACTTTGCACTTTGTTGTCGCTGCAGAGATTCTCAACTAGGTAGCCAATCAGTTGGATGGAGGTTTTTTGTTTGAGTTAAAATCTTTTTAGTTTTCGAAGTCATTGAGCATTACTTTCTTTCTAGTTTCATAGGGAGAAAGAGACAGATCTGATTTGCTTGAAGGCCATTGGAGGTCTGAGTCAAACTACTTGCTCTCTCAGAATTCTGACACAAAACTGCTATTTAAAATCAACGCAAGACCTGTTGCTGGGCATTTTCATTTTGTTCAACTCAAAGGCACTTAGTGTCAGTTCCTCTCTCAAAAGTACAAATCCAACTTCAGCAAAAGTTACAACAAATGAACACTTTGGTACTACGATAACAAAGTGTAGGGCTGGATGAACACAGCATGTTATGCTGCTTGGCCTGCTGTGCTCATTCAGCCCCACACTTTATTATCTTGGATTCTCCAGCATCTACAGTTCCCATTATCTCTGGTACCACTTTTAGTTTGAATTATATATAAGAAAAATCTTCCTCCACAACAAAGAAGCCTAATCTTCAATGTTTCACTTTATATTTCATAAAGTATATGTAGTCTTTAAAAGAGTTATATTTAATCATGCGTAGTGGCGACCTGCACCTGTCCATACTAAGTGACCTGTACCTACTTTGCACCAAAGAGGCCCACATTTGAAAGACACAAAATGGCCGACAAGGATTAAAACAAAATGAGACCGCCTGCTCTAATATTTAAGTGAAAAACAATGGTACTTTTGAACAAGACTACTCCAAGGTCAGCAAAGCAGCCCTACCGCCAACCATTCAAGCCAGTTTTGATGACAGAACGCCTAAGAACAGGCAAATGATTAATTCCAGCCTCATCAATGAAAGGATGATTGTGCCAGTCTATGAATAACACCAGGTACAGGTCTCAGCCCATGAACCAGCCAAGATTCCCTAAACAGCTGCAAAGACAACAGCTAGATACGATATTTTTGTAATTATTAGCTTTCTTCCTACAATATTAAGAAACAGGCTTTAGTTAAAGATTTTTCAGATATTCATAGTAGTACTTTTAACATATAATCAAAGCATAATGCAAGCATTGGGGAAAACCATTTAAACATTGGTGTGAAAGTTAATTAACCTAAAGAAACACGTTATCTTATGCCTTGAGCAAGATAGATTGTTCATAATCCATTAATTACAAAGTGCTAACAGTAGAAGGAGCTATACAACTTTACATTTTATAACTAACTTTGTAACAGAAATTAACCTTATAGCAATTAGTTAAAACTGTCTTTTGTATTTTTACACATATAATTAGGACTGTGAAATATAAGAGCAATGGTTGAAATTGATAAAAGAAAGCACATGTAGAACAATGAATAATAGAATTCATACTGTCCTTAAAGATAAGCAGCCTGAGTTAGATCTGAAGGAGTGCAGCTAGTAACTTTGGAATGCTTAGGATGCATATAAAGGTCCCATGTCTGGTAAACACTTTAAGACCAAGGGATCCATAGGTTTGCCCATCATTGATGAGGTGTCCTACAGGATTGGGTGTATGGATTAAGAGGGAAGGACAGTGACTGCATGGTATTTGATTATTGTAACAGAAGAGGTATAAAATTTTGCATTTTCCCTGTAAAGATTAGAGTGTCATTGATCTCTCTTCTGATCTGAGCCAAAGATTAAGGGAAAAATTGCTTTCTCTCATCGAGGCCAGATTTGGGGAAGATCTTTTGGTCCACTCCCTGCATTAACTGTTTTCAGCTTGAATAAACATCTTCCACGTGCCTGAATCCTGAGTTTTTGTCCCCAAGGGGTATGCTCCTATATCACGGAATACAGTCCAATACTTGGACTTTCAAACGATGATATGTAAAAGTATATGCAGGTACTCAGGAAGTAGTATTATTTTTATTTCTTATCTTCAACATACATTACAATGTAAAGGATGAAACAAAATAATGTTCACGTACTCGAGAAAATAAGACTCAACATCTCTTACATTTCCCCTTCTCCTGCCTCCAACACACCCCATCCTCCAGGACACGACCCCAAGGCCTCCTATCCTTCCTGGAGCTCTTCATTCCCAACTGCCGTCGTGACATCGATCGTCTCAACTTCTCCAACCCTCTCACTCATTCTAACCTCTCCCCCACATAATGTGCAGTCTTCCGCTCCCAGCTTAACCTCACCATCAAACCCGCAGATAAGGGAGGTGCAGTTGTGGTAAAGCACACTGACCTTTACATTGCCGAGGCCAGGTGCCAACTCTCTGACACCTCCTGCTTCTGCCCCCTTGATCATGACTCTACCACTGACCACCAAAACATCATCTCCTAGACCATTCATAACCACATCACCCAAGGCGACCTCCTGCCCACAGCCTCCAACCTCATCATTCCCCAACCCCGCACCACCCACTTTTATCTCCTTCTCAAAATCCACAAACCTGACTGCCCTGGCCGACCCATTCTCTCTGCCTGCTCCTGCCCAAGTGAACTTATCTCCGCTTACTTTGACTCTAATTTCTCTCCCAGTCCAGGAACTCCCCACAGATGTCCAGGATAGCACCCATGCTCTCCACCTTCTCCAAGGCTTCCAATCCCCCGGCCCCCAACACCTCATCTTCATTATGAATGTGCAATCCTTATACACTTGCTTTCCCCACGCAGATGGCCTAAAAGCCCTCCACTTCTTCCTCTCCTGCAGGCCCAACCAATCCCCTTCCATCAATACCCTCATCTGCTTAACCAAATGCGTCCTTACCCTTAACAACTTCTCCTTCAACTCTTCCCACTTCATACAGACCAAGGGGGTGACCATGGGAACCCACATGGGCCCAAGCTATGCCTGCCTCTTTGTACGATACATGGAACAGTCCCTCTTCCATAGCTACACTGGCACTATTCCCCACCTCTTCCTCCGCTACATTGATGATGGTATCAATGCCCCCATGTGCTCCCACGAGGATCTTGAACAATTCATCAGCTTTGCTAACACCTTCCACCCCAACCTCAAGTTCACCTGGACAATCTCCGATACCTTTCTCTCCTTCCTGGACGTCTCTGTCTCCATCTCTGGTGACAACTTCGAAACTGATATCTATTTCAATCCCATTGACTCCCACAGCTACCTGGACTACACCTCCTCTCACCCACCTTCCTCCAAAAATGCGACCCCCTACTCCCAATTCCTCTGCCTCCACCATGTCTGCTCCCAAGATGAGGTGTTCTACTCCTGAACATCCCAGATGTCCTTATTTCAAGGAATGCAACTTAGCCCCTTCAGCGGTCAAAAATGTTCTCGACCGCATCTCTTGCATTTCTCGCACCTCTGCCCTCACATCCCCATTCTGCATCATAAACAAAGATAGAATCCCCTTTGTCCTCACGTAACACCCCACTAACCTCTGGATTCAATGTTTCATTCTCCACCACTTGCAATCCGGCTCCACAACCAAGGACGTATTTCCCTCCCCACCCTTACCTGCTTTCTGTAGGGCCTTTCCCTGCAACCGCAGGAAGTGCCACACCTACCCCTACACCTCCCTCCTCATCTCCATCCAAAGACCTAAAAAAACCTTCGACATCAGACAGATTTCACCTGCACACAGGCTAATGTGGTCGAATATATCCACTGTTCCCGATGTAGCCTCCTCTACACTGGTGAAATCCACCAGAGGCTCAGAGACCGCACTGTAGAGCACCTGCACTCTGTTTGTGACAAACAACACCACCTTCCAGTCGCAAACCACTTCAATTTCCCCTCCCACTCCCTGGATGACAAGTCCATCCTGGGCCTGGGCTTCCTCCAGTGTCACAACTATGCAACCTGGAAACTGGAGGAGCAGCACCTCATATTCTGCCTTGGGACCCTCCATTCCAATGGTCTCAATGTGGACTTTAAGAGTTTCAAAGTCTCCCCACCCCCGGCCTCACCAAGACCTCTCATCCCCACCTCCTTGATCTAACACAACCTGGCTCTCCCACCTATCTGGTCCTCACGCTTAAGTGACCAACCCCCACCACTGCCTACCTGCACTCACCTATCACCACCCCACCTACCTTCCCCAGCCACACCCCTCCTCTCTCTATTTATTTCAGAGCCCCCTGCCCCTCCCCATTTGTAAAGAAGAGTCCCGACCCAAAACGTCATCTTTCCTGCTCCTCTGCTACCTGGCCCGCTGTGTTCCTCCAGCTCCACACTGTGTTATCTCTTACAACTGTCCCTGACGATGTAGAAGACACAGGAAACTGGGCCCTAGTACATCATAACCTACACATTGTAAAGATTATAAATTACATTGGAGGCTGCTATGAATGGAAAGAACAAACAATGGCATGACTGGAAGATGCTGAGGTGTACGGGGATAAGAGGATCCTGGGATATCTTAAGATTCTGCAAAGCTTATGAATGCCTTTTGCTTGGTACGTTGATAATTTCCAGTTAGGAATATATTAGAAATTCCATCTGGTACAGAATTCCAGTTGGTAAACTGCCAGATACTGCTTTACATTGTCCACATCTTGCAAACCTTCGGTTCCAAACTTTGTATTTCTTCTCAAGAATTCCCATTCAGAAATACAAGGAATTCCACATTTTTTCCTTTCTTTTACATAAATCACTTCAATGCTGATTTCTCTTCCCCATGTTTGCTCACATCTTTTAACATTCTATATAATAATAAACAAAGAAAAATGTTGCACAAAATAAGACAATGCATCAGGAAATATTTCACACACACCAATTTGTCATCTTTGGAATTGGTGTGCTGGTGTACGATAGAAGCCATGAGAGACCAAGAAATACAGACTTTTCCAGCTGCAGAATCGTCAGAAAACTCCCTGCTAATCCATTTGATTCCCTGCTATTTAAATGCAATCTCTCCTCATAATTAGTTGACAATGCTTTACCACAAAAATAGTTAAAATTGCACTGGCTATTGAATATCACACACTAACTTATCTTCTCCAAGTCCAAGGCAACCTGAAAAAAAAACATGTACATTTATAACATGCCTTCACAATGTTTTATAAATTTTACAATTTCAAGGGATAAGTATTGACCAAGATAATTTCTGCAGTCCTCTTCAATTTGGCATGATGAGATCTTTTGCACCCACCTGACAGGATACAATGAACCTGTTTTAATGTATCTTTCAATAGATGACACGTCTAAAGGTGTAGTATCAGCCTTTGCTCTCAAATCTTAGATTAGAACTTGAGCACACACCTTAGAACTCAGAGGCATGAGTACAAACAATTCAACCAGAGATGCAGGAGAGAAGAAAACAGAAATAGAAACACTCAGCAGGCCAAGCAATATCTGTGGTGAAACATTTTGTTTCGTTTTTTCATGAGATATTAACATCATTTGTTGTTCATTCTTCATTACTGTTGGAAGTGTCAACCTCCAATATGGCAAATAGGAAAATAGAGGAAGTAAATTTCCAAAATATATTATTCTGAATTTTGTATGGGTCAGTCTTGCACATTGTTAGGAAAGCCATATTGTTCTATTTCAAATATGATGCTGTCCAAGAACAGGGAAGACTCCTCCGTTAGGTCCAAACCATGACAGTCAACCCTGGTCAATTACCAATTATCAGTCCTGTAATTAACAGTAAAATGATGAAAAGATCCATCAATAGTGCAGTCAATATTTTATAATTGGTTCAGGTTACTCTTAAGTTACTAGCTCCAGAATATATCATAGCTTTTATTCAGATATTGACACAAAGGTTGAATGCGAGAAGAGAGTGAAAGTAGCTTTGCAGTAAAGCAGTAGAGTGTAGCCAAGAATGCTTTGTGTATTTAATGTTTCTTGAATAGTGTTTTAAAGAGTCTGAGCTAATAATGGAATGATTGGCTTAATTTTGTAAACCATGATAACATGGAGCAATGGTGGGAACATCAAGCTACAATGAATCAGTCCTTCAGTTACTACTACACTTGACAGAATCAGAAACAAAGTAGAAGGAAATGGCTTAATGGCATTATCGCTGGACTGTTAATCCAGAGACCCAGACTATGTTGCGGGGACACGTGTTCGAATCCTGCCCTGGCAAATTGTGGAATTTGAATTCAATATATATCTGGAATTAACAATCTAATGATGATCATGAATCCATTGTCAATTGTTGGAAAAAGCCATCTGGTTCACTAATGCCCTGTACGGAAGGAAACAGCCATCCTTACCTGGTCTGGCCTCCATGTGACTCCTGACCCACAGTAATGTCTTTGACTCTGAACTGCCCTCGGTGGAATTAGGGCTGGGCAATAAATGCTGCCTAGCCAGCAACACCTTCATCCCGTGAATGAAATTTTAAAAAACGCTCTTTTCAAGCACAAAATCCTTCACATCAAGCATAGTGTAATGTTGAATGGCACATTTTCACAAGCTGTAATTAACCTTTAGTTCAAATTAGCAAATGTAATAAAAACAATGACTTTATTTCAGTTCCTCTTTAATTTGTTATCTTCTATATTGTAGCTCATGATTAGCTAGTAGAAATTTAATTCACGTGTAACAAATAACCTGCAAAGAGCATAGCTTGATTGCTATGTTATGAATACTTAACCTAGGTCCAAATAATTGGCTTTCTTTAAATATCCCAGCTTATACTTTGCAAAATGACAACAAATTAGGATTATAACATAACTTCAGCATCAATCAATTTAGAGCTTTTCTACACAAGACAAAATTTATGCTTGTTTGTATTTCAAGTTTTCCTGGAACAAATGCTGGATGGCTAAAGCTCGTGGGATGCTATTTCATCAAGCATGATTGACCAGGAGTGTCTCCTATTCTTCTATAAGACAGATGCTGGGAATCTGAAGTCAAATCAGAAACTGCTGGAGAAATTCAGCAATTCTGGCTGCATCTGTGGATAGAGAAACAGGATTAACATTTCAAGACCAGTACAACTCTTCACTGGAACTCTGTTCCTTCCCAGTTATATTCAGGATTTTGAATCTTCTGACACTTTATGTCTATTCCACAATTTCCAGTTTTTTTAGCTCTAGTTATCTCTTCACCATGGACATCAACACTCCATGAGGGAGAGTCTGACAGCTCTTTCTTTGATACGTTGATGATGTCTTCAGTGCTGCTTTCTGCTTTCATCTGAAATTTGAAAAATTAATCCATTTGCATCCACTGTCCATCTTTCCATTACCTTCACATCATTCATTTCTGACTCTTCAGCAGACCTGAAACACAGTGCTCCAGCGAGGCTTAATGCAAAAGCTGGAGGAATAAAACCTTGTCCTCCATCTAAGCATTTTACAGCCTTCAGGCTCAACACCAAGGTTCACAATTTCAGAAAACAATCTTCCACGCCAGTTAATCTGCACCTACATCCTTAGGTCCTGCATTGTGTGGGTTGCACCCTGCATAGCTAAGACGTTTTCAACTATTCAAACTTCCTGTTACTATTCCATACAGCATATAGCTCTCTCTTGGCTCATAATCAGCCAACTTTAACTATCTGTTTATTCCCCCCCAGCTCCATCTCCATGTACTCTATTTGTTTAACCACCCCTCTTCCTGACCATGATCAGCATAAATAGCACCCTTTTCCAGTTATTTCAGTTCTGATGAAGGGTCACTGGACTCAAAATGTTTACTCTAATATTCTCTCTAAAGATACTGTCAGACCTGCCGTGTTTTTCCAGCACTGTTTGTTTCAGATTTCAAGCATCTGCAACTCTTTGCATTTAAATCCTCAATTTTTTTTGGCATAAAAGGATTGCCAAACCACTATTCCCACAGAGATAATGGGAATTGCAGATGCTGGAGAATCTGAGATAACAAAGTGTGGAGCTGGATGAACATCTGATGAAGGGTCTAGGCCTGAAATGTCAGCTTTTGTGCTCCTAAGATGCTGTTTCGCCTGCTGTGTTCATCCAGCTCCATACTTTGTTAGCTCACTATTCCCACAGGATTTCTTTTAAGATTTGACTAACATCGGTTTTAAAGTCCAAAGGATCATTTCAAATATTTGGGTATTAAATGGTGGCAATTATTGAAGCCTGTTGCTGGTAAAAGGCATGATATCATGGGACATAAAGGATACAGTATTCAGGCTGTGGATAACCTATGATAGCTGGGGTGTTACTGATTGTCTTTTCTGATGGCAATTGACCAGCCTTGAAATTCAATTTATTTCGAATTTAAGAAAGACTGAATGAAATCTGAAAGATATGCTCTTTAAATGCGTCAATCAACATAAATGATGTGACCACCATCTTCTGTATTTTATCAATGTTTAAATTTGGTTCAGGTATTATATTAGTCAGCAGCACAAATAAATCATGGGTTCAGTTTTAACAAAGAACCAAAGTGTGCATATGACAGAATACATTATGCTAGCTTCACTCTTCAGTTTCTGGGTCATCAGTTCTTCTGGTGTTTGGCAATGAAATGATCCTTAGCATTGTTATATGCAAGAATGTCCAAGAAATTATTCTATTTTGTGTACATTTACATTAAGGCAGACGGATTCCTGGGATGACAGAACTGATGTATGAAGAGAGACTGGGTCCATTAGCATTACATTCACTGGAGTTCAGAATAACGCTGGGGTGGGAGGTTATCACAGAAACCCACACAATTTGAAGACGACTAGACAGGACAAACGCAGGAAAGATTTTCCCAATGATAGTCAGCTAGGACCAGGGCCATGGTTTAAAGATATGGAATAGGCCATTTAGGGCTGAGATGAGAAAAGCTTCTTTGCCCAGAAATAGAAAGCAATTGATGCCAAAACACTGAATGTTTCCAAGAAGTTTAGATTAGTTCTTAGGGCTAAAGGAATCAAAGGGTTTGGGCAGAAAGCAGTGTCAGGGTAGTCAGATAATTGGCCACGACAGTAGTGAATAGCAGAACAGGCACAGAGCCAAATAATTTACACTTCTGCTCCTATTTTCTATGTTTCTATTAAATCAAGTATCAAAGAAAGGTATAACCAGAGGGTTGTAGTGAGAAAGACATCCACTGAGGTCTTTCTGGAGAGAGGACGACAACGTCAAGGTGGGCATCCTTGAAAGAGGCTTCACAGTGGGGTTATAATTCACACAGAGATAGTAAGAACTGCAGATGCTAGAGTCAGAAACAACACAGTGTGGTTTTCGAAGAACACAGCAGGCCAGGCAGCATCAGAGCAGCAGTTGATGTTTCAGTTTTGGACTCTTCTTCAGAAACCCTATCCATGTGACCCTGCATTTCCCATGGTGAATCCACCTAGTCTATGCATTTCTGCACACTATGGGCAATTAATCTTTTAAAATCATAAGCTTGTTCAAGATACAAAATAGCTGAATCTATCGGTTGCAGTTAAGTGTTGTGATTTACAGGCAAACCACGAAACAAGGAATGATCTACCTACACTTCTCCTAATGCATGTCAATAGAGTTATGGTTTGGTGTGGCAATATAAGACAGACTCATTTTCTTTCTGCATGGCAGTCCTTGCACTGCAAGAGGTGAAGTACTTTGAAGCAATTTGCAATAAGAATATGAAATGTAAATTAACACTAAATCTTGTATTAAAAGACACACACGTAAGAAGTTCAATTTATTTGATTGAATACTTTTCTACCAAAAATTCAGAATGTTGCATGTGTTGTGTGCCTTGTCATAAAGATGTACGACATAAAATAACTGAAATATGAACTTTAAACTGACAGACTTTTAAGGCATAGCAATGTAAATCAGTAAAGCTTTCAATTTAATTTCACCCAGTTCCACATCATTTGTAAGATGTGTTAAAATTACACTGTCCCCTCTATGAATACAATCTTTTTAAACAAAATGTTATCACTGTCATAATTTGATTGTGTACCTTTTAAAAACTCAAAAGGTAATATTTGATTGATATTCATAGTATAAAATATTGACTAGACTGTATATTAAAAATAAATGTAACAATCATTGCTGATTTTAATAAAGCTATTTACGAGATTCCAACACATACTGCATTTCAGTTAGGCGAATCTATTTTTTCCGACCAGATTTGATCAAATACAAATACGACGAATAAACTCCTTTCCAGAACTGTATCTCATGAATCACTCCTCCTAAATTAAAAATATTTGATATAATTTAAGTACTCACACAACTTTATTCATTGAAAGAAACGACTTTAAAATCAAATAAGTCTGTTCACTCTCATGCACTGAAATTCTCATAAGAGATAGTAGGAACTGCCGATGCTGGAGAATCTGAGATAACAAGGTGTAGAGCTGGATGAACTCAGCAGGCCAAGCCGCATCAGAAGAGCTGGAAAGGTGACATTTCAGGTCGACACCCTTCTTCAGAAATGGGGGAGGGGAAGGGAATTCTGAAATAAATAGGGAGAGATGGGGAGGCGGATAGAAGATGGATAAAGGAGAATATAGGTGAAGAGGAGACAGACAGGTCATAGAGGCAGGGTTGGAGCCAGTAAAGGTGAGCGTAGGTGGGGAGTTAAGGAGGGGATAGGTCGGTCTCGGGAGGTTGAACAGGTCAAGGAGGTGGGATGAAGCTGGTGGGTAGGAGATGGGGGTGGGGCTTGAGGTGGGTAGAATGAGTAGGGAGACGGGGACAAGCTGGGCTGATTTTGGCATGTGGTCGGAGGAGGGGAGGTTCTGAAGCTTATGAAGTCCACATTGATACCATTGGGCTGCAGGGTTCCCAAGCGAAATATGAGATGCTGTTCCTGTAGCTTTTGGGTGGTATCATTGTGGCAATGCAGGAGTGGGAGGGGGAGTTGAAATGGTTCGCGACTGGGAGGTGTAGTTTTTCGTTGTGAACTGAGTGTAGGTGTTCCACAAAGCGGTCCCCAAGCCTCCGCTTGGTTTCCTTGATGTAGAGGAGGCCACAACTGGAACAGCGGTTACGGTACACCACATTAGCAGATGTGCAGGTGAAGTCTGTTTGATGTGGAAGCTCTTCTTAGGGCCTGGGCTGGGGGTGAGATGGGAGGTGTAGGGGCAAGTGTAGCACTTGCTGCGGGTGCAGGGAAAACAGCCGGGGGTGATGGGGCTGGAGGGGTCTGGAGCGGACAAGGGAGTCATGGAGAGAGTGGTCCCTCTGGAAAGCAGATAAGGGTGGGGAGGGAAAAATATCTTTGGTGGTGTGGTCAGATTGTAGATGGCGGAAACGTCAGAGGATGACGTGTTGGATTTGGAGGTTGATGGGGTGGTACGTGAGGACGAGGGAGATCCTGTTTTAGTTGTTATTGTGGGTAGGGGGTGTGAGGGATGAGTTGCCAGAAATGCAAGAGACATGGTCAGGAGCGTTTTCGACCAATGTGGAGGGGAAATTGCAGTCCTTGAAAAATGAGGACATCTGGGATGTCCGGGAGTGGAATGTCTCATCTCTTGAGCAGATGCAGTGGCGGCGAAGTAATTGGGAAAAGGGGATGGCCTCTTTGCAGGAAGGTGGGTGACAGGAGGTGTATTCTAGGTAGCTGTGGGAGTCAGAAATGGATATTGGTTTCCAGGTGGATGCCAGAGATGGAAACAGAGAGATCCAGGAAGGAGAGACAGGTATCAGAGATGGTCCAGGTGAACTTAAGATTGGGGTGGAAGGTGTTAGTAAAGTGGATGAACTGTTCGAGCTCCTCGTGGGAGCACGCCGATAGAATCATTGATGTAAGAGGAAGAGGTGGGGGATAGGGCCAGCGTAGCTTTGGAAGAAGGATTGTTCCACGTATCCTACAAAGAGGAAGGCATAGCTTGGGGCCATGCGGGTACCTATGGCCACCTCCTTTGTCGGTAGGAAGTGGAAGGAATTGAAAGAGAAGTTGTTAAAGGTGAGGACAAGTTCGGCTAAGCGGATGAAGGTGTCAGTAGAGGGGGACTGGTCGGGCCTGCATGTCAGGAGGAAGCAGAGGGCCTTTAGGCCATCTGCATAGGGAATGCAAATGTGCAGGGACTGGACGTCCATGGTAAAGATGAGGTGTTGGGGACCAGGGAATCGGACGTTTTGGAGGAGGTAGAGGGCATGGGTGGTGTCACAGACGTAGGTGGGAAGTTCCTGGACCAAGGGAGAGAAAATGGAGTTGGGACAAGTGGAGATGAGTTCACTGAGGCAGGAGCAGGCATAGACAATGGGTCAACCAGGGTAGTCAGGTTTGTGGATTTTGGGAAGGAGATAGAAATGGACGTTGTGTGGTTGGGGAACAATGAGGTTAGAGGCTATGGGTGGGAAGTCACCCAAAGTGATGTTGTTGTGGATGATCTGGGAGATGATGGTTTGGTGTTCGGGGTGGGATCACGATCCAGGGAATGGTCGGAGGTGGTGTCGGAGAGTTGGACTCTGGCCTTGGAGATGTAGAGGTCAGTTCGCCACACTACAACTGCGCCTGCCTTGTCCCGGAGGTTTTATGGTGAGGTTGGGGTTGGAGCGGAGGGAGCGGGGGGATGCACGTTCTGTGGGGGCAGAGGTTGCAGTGGGTGAGAGGGGTGGAGAGGTTGACGTGATTGATGTCTCAACAGCAGTTAGAGATGAAGAGGTCAAGGGAGGGTAGGAGGGCTTGGGGTCGTGTCCAGGAGGATGGGGTGTGTTGGAAGCGGGAATAGGGGTAGGTAGAGGGAGAGTTAGGCTCCCAGTTAAAGTAGTAATTGTGGAGGCTGAGGTGGTGGAAAAACTGTTCAACATCCAAACGTGAGTTGTATTCGTTGATGTTGGGTGGAGGGGGACAAAAGTGAGTACTTTACTGAGGACTGATCATTCATCCTCAGTAAGGGGGAGGTCTGGGGGGATGGTGAAGACTCGGCAGTGATGGGTGCTCCCATCTCCTCTGGAGCTGCTGGCTGTGGAGGTAGTGGGCGGAACAAAGTCGGCGGTGGGAGGAGTGACAGAGGTGGGCAGAGCGACAGCAGTTATTTTGAAGTTTGCTGTTTATTAACAATATTGTTTTATCAAATTAAATATGGAACCATAATAATTTAACTGTATTTTAAACACAAAGTAACTCAGAACTGAAATTGTCTTGACAATCTTTACATTTCAATATTGTTTTAAATCGATAGAAAACTGCTTTATTAAAATTTGTATAATTGTAAGTACAGATCCATTTTCAATAAGAGGTCAAAGCTTATTTTGACCAAGATATGATGTCACTGCGAGATTGGTACCTCATAAACAATTGATTGTGATAATCAAAAATATGAAATAATGTTTTGAAATTTATCATTGACTTATCTTTTACAAAGTGATACCAAAATTTGCCAAAAAAGAATAAATGCTATGACTGTGAGAGATAAATTTCATTCTTATTTCAAAAATTATGTAAAACTTATGAAACTAAATCAATGCATCAAATAGCACAATACAGCAAATGAAATGCACATGCAGAAGGAAGGCAAAGGAAAAATAACATTCAAAATATTCAATTTCACATGAATAAAACAAAGATTAATCCACATTAAATTTATCAAATCTCCTTTTTTAATCCTCAGAGTACCTCTTCAAACAAAACAGCCAATTACACAAACTACGCATCTTTTACTATTATTTTGTGTTGAACATAATTACTAGTAATAATACTAGCATATGTTGGTAGAAGTAGTTTCAGCAACATACAAGTATAAATGTACAACAGCTCTATTTGAAGGAGAAAAGATCATGCTTGGCGATGTTAGAGGATCTTTGGGTAAATAACATGAATGTAAAAAAATTCTTCTGGTATTGCATTAGGCAAGATCATGCAAGTAACAAAACTCAAAGGGTCACAAAGTACAATTTCATGTAAAATTTTCTAACACATGTATTTGCTTTGGCATTACTGAGAATATGATGAATTGACAGGACTTTCTCTTTTATACCTTACTATTCTAAATCAGTACATTCAAGTGATCATTGGAAAATGGAAAGTAAAAGACAAAAAGATATATCATATAATGGCTCATAGCTTAATTTTTAAAAATTTATGCATATTCAGCCAAATTAGACAATATAAAATTTTTTAGTATCATTTTGATTACCGAGATACACGTTAAATATTCAAAACCTATAGGTAATGCAGAGATGATACAACTCTAGCATTATCTGATTGTAATGGGGAAGGCTGGATAAATTTGTACTCTTCGGTCTTCAAAATAAACTGAAAAAGTAGCTTGTATAAGAATGTGAAACTTAAAATGACAGAGGAAGGATTTTAAGTTCAAAGTGGTGAAACAAAAATTTAGACTGATTTCAGCAACAAAAGAAGTAAATGAATTTCTGGATAGGGTGGGTGAGGCAAGACAGGAGATAATTATCAGCTATGATAACAAAGGGCTTCAAAATTTTTCTTGGAAGTTGATCTAACATGAGTTGAATGACCATTCACATCTGCGTGTACCTTCAACTTTTCTTTTGATGAAATTCAGATTTTAAGGTACAAAATATCCCATTTGGAGATTGGTTTATAAAATATTGGAAAAGAGAACAGTACAAGTATTCAGAGGAAGGGCCACTGGACCCGAAACAGTAACTCTGATGGTTTTTCATAGATGCTGCCAGGCCTGGTGAGCTTTTACAGCAACTTGTTTTTGTTCCTGATTTACAGTATCCACAAGTCTTTTAGTTTTTATTTAGTACAAGTATAATCTGTAATATTATTATAAGGCACAGATCTCAAGTGACAACTTTTGAACAGAACATCTATTCTGGATTGTGTTGCCAGCAGAAAACATGTTGTTTACTAACAAACAAATTTTCTTGTTAGTTGTTCGTGTACATATTGTGGTTGGTTTATCATTATGAACGACTGCTGAAGCATTGCACTTACCCCAACCAAATATACAAGATAGAATTCCGAACAGCTCAAAAATTCTGAATTTCATATTTACAAACATTCCAGTGTTAATTCTGAAATTTCTTATAATTTCAGGCATTATATTGGCTTTTATTCACGATCTCATAAATCACAGAATTTCAGATTTTATGCTTATGAGATTTCACTTTCTCAACAAATCCAATATCTCACATGTAAGAATGTAATACACTTTTGGACATAACCATAACTTAATGTTGGGGATTAGTCATTAAACATAACAAGGAATCAACTGCCCTTATTAATGTAAAGTTTAACTGAATGAAGTTTACACCTTCAGTCCAGTCTCTCAACACTGTTCATCAATTCATTGAAAGACTAACAGTATTTTAAGTTAGGCAGTGTGGCAGATAAATTAAACCTGGAATTACATTATTGTAAGGAAGCAGTTTGTTGTCACTTTATTTTTATTGTTAATTGAAATATTTTTAACCTTTTAGAACTTCGTAAATTTTTCACAAAATTAAATGAAAATATGTTTTCCACGTTGGGCATAAGTTTCTTTTTATGTTCTTGCAGTTATTGCAACTCAACATGTACAATATGATCTTCAAACAGCTCTTTAGAGAACGTCAGTAGGTTACAGGATCATCTTAATTGAATTCTGAATGTACTTATCTCCATTGGATTCAGTTCTATGTCTCTAGTATTATTGTGATTTTGTGTTTCATGCATCAAAGTCAAGGTTGATGGTGTTAGATGTTGAATTCTTACGTCTCTGAAGAGATTGTGCACAGGAATCTGTAAAAAAACAATTCAATAAGTTGAATAGAATTCAAGATACACATAGTTACAAATTTTCATCATAATTGCCACAGGAACAGGGATGTGACATGTAACCCGAATATTTTCCATTGGTGCATTTCTACTTCTTCAATCTGTGGATGAATAGTAGTTAAAATTTTCTGAAATAATGGAAATCTCAATAACCTTTCTAACTGTAGAAACATAACTATTTTAACATTACCTTGCCCCGAGTGGTGGAACAAAATAGCCCAGTATTTTGGTTTGAAAATCGACAATCAAAACCCTTTCTGTGGATGATCAAGGCTGCTTCAACTGATGGAGTCCCATCGACCTGCAATGATATGTCATCATTTTATTGAATCCAATTGTTTGTCCGTGTGACGGTGACAAGAATATTTTGCATTCAGTAAAAATGCTACTTAAAATAGATCAGAATTTTTAATTCTTTAGTATTTACAGTATTCCTTATATATTTAAATTAACTGAACTTGCACACACAAGTAGTTTACCTCCTAAACTTGGGGAATAAAGATAGAGATCACCGAGATATTGCTGATTAAATGTACCCCATCAAAGTGGTTTATTTGGAATACATATTGTTCAACATCAATCCAACAGGCTTAATTCTGGGATTTTTTTCATCTTTCTGACAGGAGATGGCATTGAATGCTAAGTATTTTTCTGTCTTTGTAAAAGCTCTTTAAAACACAAGACAATTTTTTAAAAAGCTACTCCTCCACATACTTGAAAAATCAACTCATCTCATCAATTCCAATCTCAGAAATTGTGGGCAGAAACTTAGGGGGAATGATGGATAGAAGAAGACCGCAGAAGAAGTTGGTGTGAGCCAATAAATGCAGAAGATATTCTGCACCACAGCCATCAAACACCACAGGCAGGCTAAATTAATACAGAGTCTTGTCAGTGCCAGAGCACCATGGTGAGCACAGTTGCATTAAAGAGGGCCATGACAGATTGAAATGTGGATCCAGATAAATAATGGGGCTTTGGATGGGGATGATTTGCCCACCTTAATGATAGATATGCAGAGAGTGAGTTTTAACTTACAGAAGTAAAGAAATGGGGTTACTATCTACTCAGGTGAAGGCTGAGGGAGGTACCCCAATGGTGCTCTTCCCAAAACAACTGCCCTTCCATCCTGCCATTTAATAAACTTAACACAGAAACGAGCTACCCACTCTAGCCTGACTGTCTATGGCCGCCATATTAAGGCAGGCGTATAGTAATTTTAGGGTCAATTGAGCTTCAACAACCTCTGTAATTTTATCCTAGTAAATTAAACTTCATGAATGAGCCTATTTTTCATAAAACAAACTCCTTAATGTTTTTCACAGCTGGACAAATAAATTTTGGTCAAATAACCCACACTAACTTTACGTGTAATTCATCTTATTTTTAACACTACTCTGGGTGTGCAATCTTAAATTGAAATAGACAGATGTGACAATCACGTTTCCATTTTTCAAAAGCAGGCTGCAGATGTAACACCATAATCTCTCAGACTTCCACAATTTCTCACGAACTAAAATTTCAGCCTACTTTCTGACATACTTTCCAGAGGCTATGCTGTGTAAAGCAAGTCTGAGAGGGGTTTCCCAAGTGCAGAAATTATAAAAGTAGCACATGCCACATTGTCTGACAGAGTGGGTACCTGGCCTATGGCCAGGCAGTAGTTGGATGTCAAGTCTCTACACAAAGCAAAGTTAAGATGCTGTTGCGCTTTGATACTACTGTTCACACATTATCATGTGTCAAGTCATGATTACACTGATTAAAACAACTAGTATCACCAAAAAGACGTCATTTGAATGATTTCATAATTTGAAAAGAAAGAGTGAACAGGTTAATTAAGTAATAACTGGGCAGTAAAATTTAAATATCCAGTTGAGAGCCTACTTATGTTCCTATTTCTTACAGTTCCTTCTCTACCCAATAAAAATGCAATGACTTCTCTAAAAATTATCTATTTATTAATGTACATGATGGAAACATTTTTAAGCTCAGAGCCTGTTTAATATAACCACTAACTGTGCAAAACTGTTATCTCCAGTTGGGTCTAGTCTCCAGTTTTAACCTTGTGTATTACAATGTAAGTTCTCATTTGTCATCCATTTTCATCCTTGAATCCTGTTATCAATACAAATTCTTTTTTCCTTCAGCAAGTAAGTAAATTCTTACAACCTAAAGGTCAACATCCTCAATTCATACATACTGCCCTAAACGCTTTGATATTTCTTTACCCCTTTATAGGTGCGGTGCTCAAAACTGAATATGCTCATTGCAAATATGGACTCACTATCTTTCTCCACAAAATCAAAATAAATTGCTTCAAGTCAACTGAAAATGAGAACTAGAGAGACATGTTGATGTGGTAGTAATGCCACTAGACTAGAGATCCAAAAGCCCAGATCAATTTTCTGGGTCCTCAGTTCAGATCTCACCACAGCAGCTGGTGGAATTCAAATTCAAGTATTACAATCCGGAAGAAAAAGTTAGTTTTAATAGTGGTGTGATAAAACTATTATTGCTTGTCATTCAAATCCATCTGGTTCACTAATGTCCTTTAAAGAAGGAAATCTATTATCCATACATGGTTTGGCTGACATATTGATCCCAGACCCACAAAAAATGTGGTTCACTAATAATTCTGACTGTCCTCTGAAAGTGCCTAGACAGCTATTCAGCCAGCAGCAACCACATCCTCTGAGGGAATAAAAAGTTAAATGTGTTAAGAGTTGTATTTGAAATGTAACTGTATATATTAACATTTTTTATTATAGCTCCTCCATGAGGTAAACCTCTTGTGGGCAAAGCAGCAATTTGCAAATATTGCAAACACAAATATTCATGTACAACAAAATAACTCCATCTACTTTTGAAATGACAGCTTTTATGTCTGACCTGCCTCACTCCGACATTTGATAAAATCTGGTGTCATTTCTTAAATGAAATCCTGAAATATTGCCAGAGTTGGAGTCTGTTCTAAGAATGAGGCACACTATGTTTAGGATTGAATAAGTGCTGAAACTGGCAGGGTCAGTTAATTTATTGGACTGATTTTTTTTTGGAATGGAAATCTCACAAGAAGTGCCCCTCTACCCATTCCTTTAAATTAAATGAGAGTTCCCCACACTTCTGACTGGACATTCTGAACATGGTGCCCTCAGAAATGCAGAGATATAGTTTCATTCTGACAGTTTTCTCGTATTGCAGTACTGCTCAGGGGAAAAAAAAGCCATATCCTTTTTCCATAGCAGCCAACTGCTGGATTTCGACATTTAAAAATCCAAAATCACAGACAATCACTTTGACAGCTGACCTTCATCAGCAAGTACGTAAGTGTGAGGCTAGGGTGCTGGGAGGGTAGAGTGCCAGCTGTGTAAAGAATGGGCTGCCAGAAATAGGGCATAAGGTGGTTGGGAAAAATCAGGCCCAGCAGTGGGGAAATATGCATCATTCCTGGTGGTTGTAGAGGCAGATAAAGCCTGCAGTGGAGTAGGAGGGGTTAGGCAAGGGTGGCAGTGGTGGATGGGGAGGTGCAGGGGCTGGGTGGTGGATGGGGAGGTGCAGGGGCTGGGTCTGAGTGGAATCAGGTGGAGCAGGGAAGGAGCCACTGAATCCTGGGAAGGTGGAGGCAAATTGATTCAAGAGTGAGAGGAGGCGGCAACCTGGTTTGAAATAGGGAAATGGGAGATCAGATCCAGAATGAGTGAAGGGTGGGGGATATGGGGATCAGGAATGGGTGAACCCTTCTGTCTTGTTGGAGGTAGTCATTACCTGGCAATTGTGTGGCATGAATGTTACTTGCCACTTTTCAGTTCAAGCCTGGATATTGGCCAGATCTTGCTGAATTTGGACATGGACTTCTTCAGTACGAGCGGTTGTAAGTGGTTTTGAAGAATATGTATCATCAGTGAATATCCCCACTTCTGACTTTATGTTGAAAGGAAGGTCATTGGCAAAGCAGCTACAGATGACTGGGCCAAGAGCACTATCTTGAAGAAATCCTACAGTGGTATCCTGGTGATGAGATAATTGATTTGATTTGATTTCATTGCTCTCTAACAATCAATCAATCTTTTGTGCAAGGTATGACTCCAACCAGCATAGAGGCTAGTGATTTGCGATAGAAAATGAAAAATGAAGCATCTACATGTAGAGTTGCATCATTCTCTTCACTATGTGAACACTATGAACACAGCAAACCAAGCAGCGTCAGAGGAGCAGGAAGGCTGACATTTTGGGCCTAGAACCTTCTTCAGAAAATCTCCTTTGCATCCTCTCTAAAGCTTCCACATCCTTCCTGTACCTGTGTTCAGGTATAGAGAGATCTATACCTGCTACTTCTCCCTCAGATGAAGTGTTGCCAGTAGTTTCTCTTCTCACCAATATTGCTGACAATATTGAAAGTGCTCCTTCTTCCGATGTTGTCTAATCATTTGAAACAATACCACAATGACTGCAGCCACGGCGATGCCCATGTCATACGCTTGAGGTGTTGTGAAATCTTTGTGAATGTCACAAAGTCAAAACTGTTTCACTGCGAAAGGTGATGGAGCATGGAGGCCTAACAGTGCTCTGTGGAGATTTTGCTATGAAGTTAATTTCACGCCTCGATAAGGAGCTTTGGACTATGTAACCTTAATCAGAGTATTGTTACCACCCCAGAGCAGCAAGCCAAATCAAATCACCCTAACCAACATTGGATTCATAACACAATGAAATTAAAGCATTCGATGACCATCAAAATTCCTCAATTGCTCCTAATCAGACTTTACAAATAGCAGATCAAGAACACAGTTTATCATTTTAACAAAAATTAACATTTAATAATAATAATTAACTTTAGTTGGACAAGATGAACAACAATCTAATTAATATCTAAGCCCAATTTTAGATATAAACCCCCACTCTCACGCCGACAGAAAGACAGAGCAGTTAAGGGATAAATTAAAAAGAAAGAAAATAATAGAATCATAATTTGCCAGGTTAATAGCCATTTTAACAGTGAATACCAGGCCTTCATAAAATCCTTTGATGACATGTTGTATTATTGGCGTGTAGAATGCTATATTTTGCGTGATTTCAGAAGGCACCGGTCAATGGAAACGGCTTCTGCAGACCTCTGAAAATTTCTACTTATTTCTAATAAACTGGGGCTCCTTCCTTAGAACCTTCAATAATAAATAACTTGAGAATAATTAGACAGAGCAAAACCAAACAAACAAAAAAACAGCTTTCCACTCTGCAGCTTCTAAAGCAAAACTGTCTTCTGCCCAAAAACCATTGAACATCACAGGCCATATCCCTGCATACTTAGAGTTCAGTGTACAAATTCCTTCCAGTGAGGGTTATGGAATGCATTTCAGAAATGCCAAACTCAGGTCATGCTTTTTAAGTTAGTGTCATATTACATTACTCAGCTAAGGGGGAGATCTTATTCGCCCTCCCGGGGATCATTATGTATTCCTTTGTCTGTCCAACTGTTCTCTCTCTTTAGCCTCTATCCCTACCTATCATTTAACCCTTACCCTTTCCCCTACCCTATCTTTTTCATATAAACTAACACATTTGTAGCCACAGAGATAATGGGAACTGCAGATGCTGGAGATTCCAAGATAATAAAATGTGAGGCTGGATGAACACAGCAGGCCAAGCAGCATCTCAGGAGCACAAAAGCTGACGTTTCGGGCCTAGACCCTTCATCAGAGAGGGGGATGGGGGGAGGGAACTGGAATAAATAGGGAGAGAGGGGGAGGCGGACCGAAGATGGAGAGTAAAGAAGATAGGTGGAGAGAGTGTAGGTGGGGAGGTAGGGAGGGGATAGGTCAGTCCAGGGAAGACGGACAGGTCAAGGAGGTGGGATGAGGTTAGTAGGTAGCTGGGGGTGCGGCTTGGGGTGGGAGGAAGGGATGGGTGAGAGGAAGAACCGGTTAGGGAGGCAGAGACAGGTTGGACTGGTTTTGGGATGCAGTGGGTGGAGGGGAAGAGCTGGGCTGGTTGTGTGGTGCAGTGGGGGGAGGGGATGAACTGGGCTGGTTTAGGGATGCAGTAGGGGAAGGGGAGATTTTGAAACTGGTGAAGTCCACATTGATACCATATGGCTGCAGGGTTCCCAGGCGGAATATGAGTTGCTGTTCCTGCAACCTTCGGGTGGCATCATTGTGGCAGTGCAGGAGGCCCATGATGGACATGTCATCAAGAGAATGGGAGGGGGAGTGGAAATGGTTTGCGGTTGGGAGGTGCAGTTGTTTGTTGCGAACTGAGCGGAGGTGTTCTGCAAAGCGGTCCCCAAGCCTCCGCTTGGTTTCTGCAAAGCGGTCCCCAAGCCTCCGCTTGCATCCCACTGCATCCCAAAACCAGTCCAACCTGTCTCTGCCTCCCTAACCGGTTCTTCCTCTCACCCATCCCTTCCTCCCACCCCAAGCCGCACCCCCAGCTACCTACTAACCTCATCCCACCTCCTTGACCTGTCCGTCTTCCCTGGACTGACCTATCCCCTCCCTACCTCCCCACCTACACTCTCTCCACCTATCTTCTTTACTCTCCATCTTCGGTCCGCCTCCCCCTCTCTCCCTATTTATTCCAGTTCCCTCCCCCCATCCCCCTCTCTGATGAAGGGTCTAGGCCCGAAACGTCAGCTTTTGTGCTCCTGAGATGCTGCTTGGCCTGCTGTGTTCATCCAGCCTCACATTTTATTACATTTGTAGCCACCATCAGACTGAAGTAGGGTCACTTGAACCGAAACACTAACCCTGATTTCTGTCCACAGATACTGTCAGACCTGCTGAGATTTTCAAAGACATTCTACCCAGAATTATAATTTGGAATATCCTTTATTGTCATGGGTACTCAAGTACAGAGTACAGGAGTACATTGAAAAGTTTACTATATCACCCAATATGGAGCCATCTTAGATACAAAGTAATGAGGTATAGATCTTGTACAAAATACAGAAATAAAGTGAAAAAGAAAGGAAAAAAAAGTTACATCTCTTACATAACAAGGTGTAGAGCTGGATGAACACAGCAGGCCAGGCAGCATCAGAGAAGCAGGAAAGCTGACGTTTCAGGTCGAGACCTTTCTTCAGAGATAGTAGGAACTGCAGATGCTGGAGAATCTGAGATAACAAGGTGTAGAGCTGGACAAACACAACAGGCCAAGTAGCATCAGAGGAGCAGGAAGGCTGATGTTTCGGGCCTAGACCCTTCTTCAGAAAACAGAGGAATCTTGGGGGCCATGTCCATAGGTCCCTTAAAGTTGCCACCCAAGTTGATAGGGTTGTTAAGAAGGCATTTGGTGTGTTGGTTTTCGTTGGCAGGGGAGTTGGGTATAAGAGCCACAAGGTCATACTGCAGCTTTATAAAACCTGGTTAGACCACACTTTGAACATTGTGTTCAGTTATGGCTGCCTCATTACAGGAAGGATATGGAAGCTTTAGAGAGGATGCAAAGGAGATTTAGGAGATTTTCTGAAGAAGGTTCTACGCCCAAAATGTCAGCCTTCCTGCTCCTCTGATGCTGCTTGGTTTGCTGTGTTCATCCAGCTCTACACCTTGTTATCTCATCCTCCTTCAGAGATGTTGTGCCAACCCATTATCCTACTCTAAGATCAAACCCTGAAAACCCTACATTTTACTATCATCCATGTGCCTACCCGCGAGTCACTTAAATGTCCCTAATGTATCTGATTCCATTACTACCGCCAGCAGTGCATTTCATGCACCCACTACTCTCTGTAAAGAACCGACCTCTGACATCTCCCCTTTACCTCCCTCCAACTGCCTTAAAATGATGCCTCCCCATTACAGTCATTTCCGCCCAGGGAAAAAGTCTCTGGCTATCCACTCTATCCTTGCCTCTCATTATCTTGTACACCTCTATCAAGTCACTTCTCCCCCTTCTTCACTGCAATGAGAAAAGCCCTAGCTCCCTCAACCTTTCCTCTTAAGACCTGCTCTCCAATCCAGGCAGCATCCTGGTAAATCTCCTTTGCATCCTCTCTAAAGCTTCCACATCCTTCCTATAATGGGGCAACCAAAACTGAACACAATATTCCAAGTGTGGTCTACCCAGGTTTTACAGAGCTGCAGTATAACCTCATGGCTCTTATACCCAACTCCCCTGCCAATGAAAGCCAACACACCATATGCCTTCTTAACAACCCTATCAACTTGGGTGGCAACTTTAAGGGATCTATGGACATGGACCCCAAGATTCCTCTGATCCTCCACACTGCCAAGAATCCTACCATTAACCCTGTATTCTGCATTCAAATACGACCTTTCAAAATTAATCACTTCACACTTTTCCAGATTGAATTCCATCTGCCACTTCTTTGCCCAGCTCTGCATCTTGTCAATGCCCTGCTGCAACCTACAACAGCCCTCCACACTATCCACAACTCCACCATAATTCATGTCATTGGCAAACTTACTAAACCAACCTTCCACTTCCCATCTAAGTCATTTACAAAGATCACAAAGGGTAGAGGTCCCAGAACAGATCCTTGCAGAACACCACTGGTCACCGAGCTCCAGGCTGAATACTTTCCATTTACACCACCTTCTGTCTTCTATTGGACAGCTAATTCTGTATCCACACAGCCAAATTTCCCTGAATCCCATGCCTCCTTACTTTCTGAATGAGCCTACCATGGGGAACTTTATCAAACATCTTACTAAAATCCATATATGCTACATCCGTTGCTCTACCTTCATCAATGTGTTTTGCCATATCCTCAAAGAATTCAATAAGGCTTGAGGCATGACCTGACCCTCCCAAAGCCATGCTGACCATTTCTAATCAAACTGTACTTTTCCAAATAATCAAAAATGCTATCTCTCAGAACCCTCCCCAATAATTTGCCCACCACAGTAGAAAGACTGACTGGTCTGTAATTCCCACGATTATCCCTTTTCGCTTTCATGAACAAGGGAATAATATTTACCACCCTCCAATCATCTGGTACTACTCCAGTGGACAGTGAGGACACAAAGATCATCGCAAAAGGCACAGCAATCTCTTCCCTCGTGTCACATTCAACCTTGGGTATATACCGTATGGCCCAGGGAACTTATTTATCCTCATGTTTTTCAATATTTCTAGCACATCCTCCTTCTTAACACAACCTGTTCGAGCATATAAGCCTGTTTCATGCTGTCCTCACAAACATCAAGGTCCCTCTCTCTGGTGAATACTGAAACAAAGTATTCATTAAGGACCTCTTCTGACTTCATGTACTTAGTTCCCTCCACTATTCCTGATTGGCCCTACCCTCACTCTGACCATCCTTTTGTTCCTCACTGAAGTATAGAATAACCGCCAAGGTTTTTCATATCCCCTTCTAACTCTTCTAAGTCTATTCTTCATTTCCTTTTTGGCTATCTTGTAATCCTCTCGAGCCCTGTCCAATCCTTGCTTCCTCAATCTTAAGTAAGCTTCCTCTTTTTCTTGAATAGATGGTCCACATGTCTTGTCATCCAAGGTTCCTTCACCTTACCATCCCTTCCTTGCCTCAGTGGGACAAACCTATCCAGGGCTCGTAGCAAGTGCTTCCTAAACAACCTCCATATTCCTGTTGTGCATTTTCCTGAGAACATCCGTTCCCAATTTACGCTCCATAGTTCTTGCTTAGTATCATTGTAATTCCTCCTCCCCCAATTAAAAGCTTTCCCATACTGTCTGCTCATACCCCTCTCTGTAACTATCATAAAGATCAGGGAGTTGTGATCACTATCACTGAAATGCTCTCCCACCGAGAGATCTGACACCTGGCCTGGATCATTGCCAAGCACTGAATCTATTATGGCCTCCCATCTAGTCAGCCTATCTACATAGTGAGTCAGATATCCTTCTTGGACACACCTGACAAAATCTGCTCCATCCAAACTGTTTGCACTTAGGAGATTCCTGTCAATATGAGGGAAGTTGAAGGTACCCATGACAACAGCCCTGTTACTCTGCACCTTCCCAAAATCTGCCTCCCAATCTGTTCCTCAGTTGTTGCTATTGGGGGGATCTATAGAAAACTCCCAATAAAGTGACTGCTCCTTTCCTGTTTCTTACTTCCACGCATACTGACTCAGTAGACAAACCTTCCTCAACAACTTCCCTTTCTGCAGCTATGATATCATCCCTGGTTAACAATGCCACCCTCCCACCTCTTTTACCTGCCTCCTCATTTCTTTTGAAACATCTAAACCCCGGAACATCCAACAACCATTCCTGCCCCTGTGTTATGCAAGTCTCCATAATGGCCACAACATCATAATACATCCAAGTACTGATCCATGCCCTAAGTTCATCACCCTTATTCCTGACACTTCTTGTGTTAAAATAGACACACTTCAACCCATTGCACTGACTGAAACTTTTCCCTATCAACTGTCTATCCTTCCTCACAGACTCTCTGCATGCTGTATCTGCCTGTATACCAGCTACCCCATCCTCTGATCCATAGCTGCGGTTCCCATCCCCCTGCCAAACTAGTTTAAACCCTCCCAAAAAGCTCTAGCAAACATCCCACCCAGGATATTGGTGTACCTTCAAGTTCAGGTTCAACCTGTCCTTCAAGTACAGGTCCCATCTTCCCCAGAAGGTATCCCAATGATCCACATATCTGAAGCCCTCCCTCCTACACCAGCTCTGTAGCCAGGTGTTCAGCTGCACTTTTCTCTCTATTACTAGTCACACTAGCCCATGGCACCAGTAGTAATCCTGAGATTACTACTCTGCTCATCCTACCTTTGAGCTTCCAACCTAACTCCCTTTATTCACTTTTAAGGACCTCGTGCCTTTTCCTCGTTATGTCACTGGTACCAATGTGTACCATGGCTTCTGGCTGCTCACCCTCCCCCCTTAAGAATCCTGTAGACTCGATCCAAGACATTCCTGACCCTGGCATCCGGGAGGCAGCATACCCATCTGGGAGTCTCACTCAGGGCCACAGAATCTCCTGTCCATTCCCCTAACCATTGAATCTCCCATCACTATCACTCTCCTATTCTCCCCCATTCCCTTTTGAGCCACAGAGACATGCTCAGTGCTAGATACCTGGCCGCTATGGCTTTCCCCGGTAGGTCATCCCCTAGTAATGAAAATATGCTCAAGCCTTGCACATTTTCTGAACTTCCCAGAAGTTTGGGGACCCCATAATTCCCCACTGCTTTCTCCAAAGCAATGTTTAAAGTCGACTTGCCAAACAATATCATTTGAAATTTGTATTTTTCTGTTTGTCCTGATGACAGCAAAATCAAAAGCTTTGGCAATGTTTTAGCAATATTCATGCTTTGACTCAGTTCAATAATATTATCAACCAGTACGAAAGTGCTACTTCTCTGACTTGAACTAATTTCTCAGGATTCAGTTTATCTTTCTTTTCAGCAATAATAAAATTCTTTATTAACAAGCAACTGTTTCATATTTTCCTCTCAAATATGCCAGGTAGCACAGGTATTGTTGCCACAGGTGCTTATACATGAGTTTTCTGTGGATGCATTCAAGATACCAAAAAAATATAAAATGATTCATCATTCAAATATTATCAGTACTTTGAAGTATACAAAAAACATCAGCCTTACCTTTCCTTCTATAGTTCTCAGGTTAAGTATATGCATGTCACATGGCATGGATGACATAAGGGGGCTGTATAGGTTCAGTAGTGGAGGAACTTCATCAACGTTCAGGTTCACAACCATTGGAAAAATTGGATGATTCAGATAGGAACATATTTTGTGGCTCAACAAGGAACGATAATTCACTGCCTTATTACTTCCATCATGCTTTAAGATAAATTGCATTGTATGAAAAAATGAACAGCATATTCAAGCCACAATCTCAACAAGCAAAATAAAAGGAACATCACTGTATTTACATGGAATATTTACTTGGAATTTGAAATTCTTAGATCAGCAAACACTAGGGGAGGCAGAGGTATTGTTGGTCATATCACTGGTCAAGTAATCTAGATTCCCAGGCTAATGTTCTGGGGACATGGATTTTAATTATGTCATGGCAGCTTTAATTGAAATCTACAATTAAAAGCTGGCCTTTATCTTAGAGAAACTGTCTTAAAAACTTAACTGGTTCACAATTTCCCTTTAGGGAAGGAAATCTGCCATCCGTACCTGATCTGGCCTGCATGTGATTCCAGACCTACAGTAATGTGGCTGACTCTTAACTGTTCTCCAAAATGCCCTAGCCAGCCACTAAGGGAAAATTAGGGATGGGCAAAAAACACGTCTGTCCAGCGATGCCCATATTCCATGAATGAATTGAAAAGAAGAGAAACTGTGCAAATATCTAAAAAGCTGCTTTTACCATTTGTCAAGGGGTTCCATGTATCTGCTGTAAAAGTACTCAAGCGAATCAGGAGACCCTTTCAAAAATTCAAGTGCAAATAAATTGTAGCTACAATCAAAAGGGAAGCTTTAGCATAGCAGAAACCCACAACATTATGCAGTATTATATATATTCAAGTAAATTAAGATTCCTGAGCTCTTCTGTTACTTGGTTTGGTTTGCACTTACTTGTTTGTAGCATTATTGTTGTGTGAGATATTTAAAGAAGATGATTGATTGTGTTAATTGCAAAATAGGTAACTAAATTTAAAGTCAATACAAAAGGAGAAAAGGACATTTTTAAAAAATTAAATCATAAAAGTGGAAATACAGTCAAACAGCATCTTAAATGATTTTTCAAAATATAACCTTATTAAAAATTGATGAAAGGAATGAAATTGATTGACTCAATATACTAATTCATATTTCCATCTAAACGTTGCCTAGGCACATAAACACAAGGCTTTAACTATGTGTAAAGATTGTTTCACCAAACTGAATTGAAGATACTAAAAAATGTACACCTTTCACACGTGGATAAGCACACGATCTTGATGGAAATCTGCCTCAGGAGTAACAACAACTTCCCCTGAAAGAAGCATTCCCACCTGGCCATACATTCTTCAACTCACGTCCCCCAGTCTATTACAGTGGCAATGCTGCACTCATTACCAAATTATAGCTTGGCCTGTCCCTATTTCTTCTGAAACTTTCTTCTTGTTTACACTTATCACTATGTTCCATTCCTTTCACCCCATATTTAAAATCTTCATTTTCTGCCATAAATACCCGAGTACCATAATAATATTTCAACAAAATGTCTTCAGTTCTTTCCTTCTTCAGCCTTTGCACCAGGTGATTGTTTATCCTCAGTGATTTCAGTCTACATCACAATTCATTGGGCTTTCTCTCTTCAGTTCAAAGCCCTTCTATCTTACTTTAACCTCTTTGTCTCAACTCTCTAACACACATTCATTGCCACCTCATTCACCTTGACACCTCGTGTGACGTTGCTACTCCAACAAGTTGATCACATGGAATGATTTCAGTTCACTTCCATGTATCATTCTGATCTGATTGTGGTCTCAATTCCATATGCCTATCTAATCTTGATAACCATTGATTCTCTTATTAGACAAAAATATATCCATATCTGCCTTGAAAGTATTCAATGACTTTGCCTTCACCATTCTCTGAGGAAGAGAGTTCCAAACACTCTCAAACTTCTGACAGAAAATAATTCCCCTCCACATCTTCAGCTGAAATTGGAGACCATTTATTCTAAAACTATGCTGATTTCTTCCCTTTCTTAAGTTCAACAGAGGACAAGGTGTAATGCAGCATGGCCAACTGCAAGTAACCCTCCAATAAATGTCAGCTCTCTCAGAGACCGAAAAACAGATGGAAATCAGATTGGTGCCCACCTCTCTTACAATTTACTATCTGAATTCTTTCAATCAAACTTCTGACCCCCCTCAGTATTAAAGAGCTATGAACCAAAACGACAGGTAACATTTTCTGTGAGGTGAAAAGATTGCATGATCACTTATTCTCTTCCAGGTGGTCCATGTAACTTTCAACATGTAAAACCACACCATTCTTTTCCAACTCAATTTCTATGTTGGCTAGTTCCGAAATGGTTTCTCCTTCAATCCCTGCAATAATTTACCCATCATTATAAGATGTACAAGCATAAAACTCATGAAATTTAATGATTTAAATATATGTATCTGATTCTATCATTTCTAATTGGCTTTAAATAAAAAAAATGTTTCCAATAATACTTAGTTCTTAGTTTGTCTTATTTAGAAAATAAATTCTGGCATTGCATAATTAGTCTTACCACATCAACTCCAATTCGTTTCTCCAACAAAACTCTGAACAAATTGGCTGTAATTTTATTGTCCTTGAGACCTTGGCCAAGTCCACGGTTATCGTCTTGCATCAGTCTGCGATCCAATATAACTTCCAGCTGGCCTGTTAAGTAAATTGCATGATTTAACTTACCACTGCTTTTAATCTTTTCATGGATTCTAATAAAACAAATGTATTTAATAACCCTTTGGACATCAAGGGGCCAATACATACTAATTATTATGCTCAAATCACGTTGAACAAAATGTGAAAGTTGGCATATAAGATGGAATTTGGCGAAGTGTATGTACTGAATTCTTTAATTATTAACTCCGCAAACTTTTCCAAGTGGATTACTTAAATAATACCTACAATACAAGTGGCACTTTACATTCACAATATTTACACTTGTTCTACTGATCATGTGTCTGAATGAAAGCATGTTGAGTCAACTTCAATCCGCACTCTATTCCTCTCCATCCACAAAAATGGTATGTTGAACAGACAAACATATCATACTGGATAGTTCTCCTGTTGGGTAAAGTTGCAATTGATAGGCCTGGACCAGAGGCCAGTGAGCAAGTTTCCATTAATTCTAATTGATGGTGCCTGGGAATTAAGGAGTGGTTTGAAAATTAATCTAAATGAGTGTAAAACAGCCTTGCTTCCATTTGCATCCATGAAATATTGAATTCCTAAGTCAGCATCAAATCCATATTCAGAAGTTGGTAGAGGAGTCTTTCAGGTCATCAGAAGAAATATCTGTGGAAATGTTTACACACATCTGTTCTGCTTTGGCCCTATCATTCAGTCTTTTTTAAATAAAAAAAAAAATTGTCTGTTTCTTGCACTGGAGCAGTTCACCCAAGCCCTGCCAACTTTCACACCCATTGTGCAGCAAATACCTTACGGAAGTGAAAGAATACAACTGCCTCCAAAGGTTATCATCCCAATTGATGTTAATGTTGTAACATGCCAGATCCCAGAGTGAAACCTAAACTCTAATATTATTTCCGTTTTATAAAGCTGTGGAGGCCAGTTACTGCATTCCTAAGAGTCTGTCACTGTACATTAACACAAAAAGCAATTCATTATTCAATACTAAAATCATGAATTATTATACTGTGGACAAAAGGGTTGCAAAGACTTATTACGAACAACAGAAAAAAAAATTCAAACTCTCAGTATTCCTTATATCATAGCAATATGCTCACAAACATTAAAACTCCAGTGAAGACTTACCACTGTCCCCACATCAAGGCTTCTTACTGAAGCTGACATAATTGCAGCTGGTTTCCTTCCAGTGAATTTCAGTGTGTTCACTAGGTGCTTCTTCTACAATGGCTATTTCCCCAACACATCAAAAATGAACTGCAAACTGAACTCATAATAACATTCACTTCAGAGTAAACACATTAGTTCCCGAAGTTCAATTCCCAGCAGTCTTATAGGATTTCTTGCGATAGAGTTTAATATACTCTACTTTCTGGTGTACGCAGTTACACTGATTCTGTTTCTGTGTGCCACAGAACCACTGTTGCGAGGCAAATGATGTAGTTTCTGGGTAAAAAATCACTGGCAGTATGATATGGTCTGAGTATTCCTTACATATTAGTCCTTATTAATCACGAAGACTCAGTTCTTATTGATACAGCTGTCTTGAAGGTTATTAACAACACCAACTACTTGCACTGCTGTAATAAATATAAATAACTAAATATAAATTTCAATTTACTGGGTTCTGTTTTTACTGACTGCATACTGAAAAAAATAAAGTAATTGCAATCAGGTTCTTATGATTATTACCTTTAGTGCTGCTCCTACTGTAACTCCTGACAATGAAGGTGAGGAGGGGTAGCTTTATACTACAACATTACATATCATGTCATGAGTCTTAAAGGTATGATGCCTGTCAGGTGTGGGTTCTGTGTAATGATGCAACATCTGCCTCTTCTTTTAAAGAATAGGAACCCTATTACAATAGACACATACAATGATGCATATAGATACATTCTCAATGTATTAAGAGAATGCCTTGGCAAACATGACGGGTCTCATGCAGCACAGAAAAAGGCCCTTCAGCCCATTGAGTTGCCAGTCAAAAATCACCATCTAACTATTCTAATCCAATTTTTCAGTGCTTGGTCAACAGCCTTGTACTCCTTGGCATCGCAAATGCGCAACAAAATACTTCTTACATGTTGACGGTTTATTCCTCTACCACCCTTGTAGGCATTCAGTTGCAGATTCTCACCGCCTTCTGAGTAAAAAACATTTTCCTCTCATCCCCTCTGAGCATCCTGCCCCTTAGCTTAAATCTATGCCCCCTAGATACTGACCCCTCCACCACAGGGAATTGTCCATTCCTGCCTATCCAGTGTACACCCCTCATAATTTTACACATCTTAATCATGTATCCGCCTTCCTCAGTCTCTTCTGTTCCAAGGAAAATAACTCCAGTCTATCTAACTTCTGTTATAACAAAAATTCAACAGCCCAGGCAACATCATAATAAATTTCCTCCACAGCCTCTCCACATATCACATTCCTCCTATAATGTGAATTTAGAATTTCACACACTACTTTAGCTGTGGCCTAACCAAAGTTTTATCCAGTTCCAACTGAACCTCCCTGCTCTTAAACTCTAAACCTCAGCTAATATGCATTCCTAAACACTTAAACTACCTGTTCTACAACACTAAGGGATCGGTGTACATGCACACAGAAGTATGCCACCCGGCTCTTGGAGACTGCTCTACAATTTAATAGGATCACGGCTGATCATCCAACTCATTACCTTGCTCCCGTTTTCTCACCATACCCTTTGATCCCTTCAGCCCTAAGAACTATATCCAACAACTTCTTGAAAACTTTCAACATATTGGCCTCGACTGCTTTCTTTGACAGAGAATTCTACAGGTTCTTCTCTCTGAGTGAAGAAATTTCTCCTTATCTCAGTTCTAAGTGGCTTACCCATATCCTTAGATGCGACCCCTGTTTTTGCACTCCCCAGTTACTGGGAAAATCCTTCTTGCATTTCCCCTTGTCTACTCCTGTTAGAATGTTTTGAGCTCCTATGAGATTCCCCTCTCGCTCTTCTAAATTCCAGTCAACATGACCCTAACGGATCTAGTCTTTCTTCACATGCCAATTCAACAAGCAGTTCAGCCATGAGTTTATTAAACGGCTGAGCAGGCTTGAACGGCTAAATGGTCTTCTACTCCTCCTTGTTCATTTGCTCATACATGCATTCAATAATACCCACTTGTTGATCCAAAGGAATAATGTTGTTCTTAACGGGATTTGAAAGTCAGCTAAAAGTAACTGGAACTGACCATTCTGGAGTCTATTTGGTTATGTGTTTCTAAATTGTACCACTGTATATTCACAAGCTTGTTGAATAGATATGTGTAAAATAGCTGTGTTCCAAAAACTAAAGCAAGAGTTTTCCTTTTAGTGTTGCTGTACTGAGCTTGCCTAAAGCCCTTGGGATCAAACACAATATGCTTGCATCTAATTCCAATGTGGTAAGGTTGTGGGGATTATTATATTAAAGTACATACTTCCTGCATGATAAAGCATTTTTGAGACATTGAAAAATATGTCGGTGATCTTCCTCTCATGTATATGGTGAATGAAGAGCCCAAAGAGGAGAGACATTGGTTGTAAAATTCAGAATATATGGATATAAAAAGTTGAAACTGTTTTGTGATGTCGGCATTTTCCGTACATCATCTATTTGGCAGGATTAGGTACAATATCAATTGATGGGTTGATTGACCCAAACAAATTAATTTGGCTCATGATATATTAATCTGACATATTTACTGTTGCAAACAAGGCCACTTTTCCCTGCCACTGCCATGACCTGATGGAAATCATAAGATCTAGGAGAAGTAGGCTCCTCAGCCATCGAATCTGCTATTTGATGAGATCACGGTGATCTGATAATCCTTATGAATTCTGATGATCTGACAAATTCACTGCGGAGCATCAGTGTTGCTCAGCAAGTCATGGATAGCAAGTTCATTCTGCAGGTGCATTTCGAAAAGACAGAAAACATAAGAGCAACCACCAGGCACAGTAGAGGAAGACAAGTAGTGCTGGAGTGTCCTTTTGGCCATCACGCTTTTTAACAGATTGACTGTTTTTGTATACTGTTAAGGATATGACTTTGCAGAGGAAAGCAGTGGCAGCCAAATGGCTGGAGAGATGTTGCAGGAGGGAGGACTTTAGATTTCTGGGACACTGGAACTATTTTGGAGGATGGTTGGGCCTGTACAAGGCAGATGGGTTGCACCTAAACTAGAATAGGACCAGCATCCTTATGTGGAGATTTGCTGGTGCTATTGGGGAAGGTTTAAACTAATTTGGCAGCCAGGTGGGATCCAGACAGAACATTCAGCATGGAAGATGAATTGCCAAAACTAGAAGTAAAAGCAAGTGGGTCAGGAAGGCACAGACATTATAGACCAGCTAAGGCACAAGGAAGTTTGGCAAAGTCAAATATTTATATTAATGCAAGGAATCTGACAAACAAGGCAGATGAATTGAGGGCACAAAGTAGAACATGGGGCTATGATGTCATGGTTGAGACAGGCAGGATTGGCAGCTCAATGTTCCTGGATACAGGGTCTTCAAGTGAGATAGGGAAGGAGGTAAAAGAGAGGGAACTGTTGCAATTTTGATCAGGGAATCAATTATATCTGTAAGAAGGCGTGACATTTTAGAAGACCCCTCCAATGAAACCATATAGGGAGAACTAATAAACCAAAAAAGAGCAATCACATTGCTGGGCACATACTATAGGTCACCTGCCAGTCCTAGAGAAAGAGAAGAGCAAATTTCAGGGAAGTATAAAAGTAGTAGGTTAGTGATACTGATATGGTTGACAGGAAGGAATGTTTCCTCTTCATGGAGGGATCAGTGACAGGGGGTACAGATTTAAGGTAAGGAGCAGAAGGTTTAGAGGAAATGTGATGAAAAACCTTTTCATCCAGCGGTGCCTGTAAGGATGGCAGGGGAAGAGATCCTCATAAATTTTAAGCATTTAGATGTGCACTTCCAATGTCAAGGCGTACAAGGCCATTGGCCAAGTGCTCATAAATGGAATTAGAATATAGTTGGTGTTTTGACCAATGCAGACATGACGTGCTGAAAGGCCAATTTTTCTGTGCTGTAGATCTCTATGGTCTATGCTCAGCACCACTTTCCTGTTTTATCCACATAATCTTTGATTCTCTTACTGATTAAAACTATCTATTTCATCCTTGAAAAACTTAACAACCAACCTCAACAGATCTCTTCCAAACTCACAACCACTCTCTTCTAAAAGTGCAAGGTTAACATATACATAGGAACACCACCACCTATGAGTTCCATCCAAGCCACATGCCATCCTGACTTGGATACATGTTGTCATGTTGCAAACTCAAAATCATGGATTTCTGTCCCCAGCTGTACTGCAGATGTATCTACTTTAAATGGCAACTTTCCCCTATCTTCTCAATGGCAATTAGCATGGACAATAAGTGCTGGCCCAGCCAGTGCAGCCCATATACCCTGAATGAATTATTTAAAAATTCAAACAATAATTAATATTTTCACATATTCTCAGTCTGTCGTAATCTTGAAAAACTCTATCAAATGTCCAATCAATCTCCTTTGCTCCAAATAGAACACCCCTACCATTTCCAATCTAATATTATAAGAAAAATTCCTAAAATAATTCTGGTAAATATCCTGAGAAACCTCACAAAGGCTTTGCATTCTCTGTAAAATGTAGGAACTAAAGCTGGGCACAATATGCTACTTGGGCCCTAACCAGAGTTTAATTTAGGTTCATCATAACTTCCCTGATCTTGTACTCAACTCATCTATTTATGAAGACTAATATTTCACATGTTTTTTCAACCGTTCTCCCAATATGTTCCAGCACCTTCAAAGATCAATATATATGCACTCCAAGGTCCCTCTGTTCCTGCACGCCCAGTAGCATCTAAGTAATTTAATTTTAGCAAAAACAGCAGTAGTCCTAATACTGACTTGGGAAGAACCAGTGTCTACCATGCATCCGCTAGAAAAAAAAATGAATCATCTAACATGACTCTCTCCTTTTTAAATTCTATTCAATTGCTCACTGGCTATTCCACTCACTAAGCCATGGTTCTAATAACCAGCTTTTATGAGCTACTTTGTCAAATTCTGTCTTAAAATCCAGACAGATAACATCCATTGCATTCCCTATATCAACATTCTCTATTACTTCTTCACAAAGAACAGGTGGCATAACTACTCTGAGCATAGCCAGGCTTTACAGTACCACCACCTCCTTAATTTTCACACTATCCCTTGCATCCACTATCACCAAATATAACAATATTTTACAAGATGCATCTTACTTGCTATTTACATGCTTAGTAGATTTTTGTATCCCTTTATATGTTGATGACTGTTCTATTCTCATCACCTCTTCTTGCCAGTCTTAGTTTCCTATTCACCTCCCCTTTCAATCTGATCAACTTAATTCCCACTTACATCACACACCTGCCTGGTAAACAAGGTTCTAGATTTTCATGGGGTCTCTGGAGCACATTCAAAATGATGGAAAGACCCTGGATCCAGAGGACCTGCCACATACCTGGCAGAAGCCATTTTTGCTGGGGTTGGGGGGAACATACAGGTGGAAGAGGGATGGGATTTGACTCACCTACATTACCATCTTGGTCAAGAGTCGCAAGAATAGTTCCATCAGCCACAGATCAATTAGTTCAATACAGATAAGTAAGAAAACTTTCACAAATACTCCATAAGATAAAATGGCCTGTTATTCAGACAAATTTTCACTAATGAAGGAAAACCAGCACAGATCTGTTAAGGGCAAATCCTGTTTAAGTAATCTGCTTGAGTTTTCTAATGAGATAGCAGGTGAGGTTGATGAGGTTAATCTAGTTGATGTGCATATATAGACTTCCAAAAAACATCTGTCAAAAGTATCATTTAACAACCTTGTCCACAATATTAGAGTCCATAGAATGGGAAGGACAGCAGCTACAAGAATATAGAGTTGGCTGAGTGTTGGAGATAAAATGGTAATGGTCCATTTTAAGTCAGGTTGAATGATGATAATCAGGATCTCCAAGGGTTGGCATTAAAACATAATTATATGTTAGGGACCTAGACTTGGGTACAGATCAGATCACCAGAAATGGAACAGGAGTAGGCCAATCAGTCCCTTGAGCTGCTCCGCTGTTGTGCAGGATCATGACTGATCAGACATTCCCCATATCACTTCCCTACGTTTTCCTCGTAACGTTTGATTCTACTTTTGATCAAGAATCTAACTATTTTAGTCTTAAATAAGCAGAAGGACACTGCCCCCTCACAGTTCTCTGTGGGTAGGAGTTCCAAAGAGGGTCTACCCTCGCAGAAGAAATTCTTCCTCACATCAGTTTTAAATTGGTGTCCCTTTATTGAGATTTCGCCCTCTGATCCTAGACCCTCCCATCCGTTGAAACATGAAATTCTCAGCATTCACCCCGTCACACCCCTTAAGAATCCTATACATTGCAAGTATATCACTTCCCATTTCTCTAAATTCCAGCGAGTAGATCCCAACCTGTTTAGCCTTTGCTCCTACCAGGAATTACCTTGTCAACCTCTGAACCATCACAAATGAAAAGCCATCTTTCGTTAAATAAGGGGACCAAAACTGCTCAAAGTACTCTAGATTTGGTCTCACCAGCACCTTATGCAGATGCAGTAAGAATTCCCTACTCTTATACTCCAACCTCCTTGAAATAAGGGTCAACATTCCACCTGCGTTCCTGATTACTAATTGCACTGTTTGCTGGCTTTGTGTTTCATGCACAAGTAGACCCCCTCCACACCCCAACAAGTCCCACTGTGTTGCAGCTTTCTGTTATTTGTCTCCATTTAAATACTACTCTGTTCTTTTGTTTGTTCTCCCTTCCAAAATGAACAGGGCACAAATTTTAAAAAATTCCAGATGACATAAAATCTGAAAATGCTGTGAAGTGTGGGAAGAGAGATATGAAGTTAACCGCGCATAGGTAGACTGTTGGGAAGGGGTACAAGTGGCAGATAAAATTTAGTGCAGTTATGTGATGATAGTCATTTTAGTATGATGAGGAAAGAAAAGTAAACATACCACTCTTTAGACTAGCGACTCCCAAAGACTGAGCTGAGTGCAGGGTCAAACGAACATCATTGTCCTGAATATATGCTGTTGTCGTCAGAGGATAAAAGTTAGCTTGAAGAGGCAATTTGCTTAAAGTTTGCCTTGGCTGTATCTAGAATCATAAGTTGAACTTAATTAGCTTTAAGTACATTTTAAAATACGCTTCAAATGCTGAATGAATAATTTATTAGTAAATAAATGCCTGGAGAGATTTTTTTTGATGAAAAAGTTCAAGGGCAAAAGTTTGTAGATGTCATAGCAACAGTGATAACAATGGGTGTTTGCTTCAGTGAAAACTGAAATTCAGGGACTAAATATTTACATAAGCTACAACTTTCTCAAAGTAGAAATTCAGTTCCTGTTCCAGCTAAAGCAAAAATAAGAACCAAAAATACTGCTGATGCTATAAATCAGGGACAAAAACAGAAGTTGCTGGAAAAACTCAGCAGGTCTGCAGAATCCGTGAAGAAAAAAAATTAGAGTTAACGTTTCGGGTCTGATGATCTTCTTCAAAAACCAAAAATAAGGTTCTGATGCTTCTTTAGAAACAAGAATTGTGTATCCTTTACAGGAAGACAGTCTACATATTCTCCCAAACCAATAAAGGATACTTTTGCTTTGAATTTCATTGTGATTTCTTCTGCTGTAGGGTTCAATTGAGGTTTGACACAAATCTCATACAAGCTGAGTTGCAAAGCAGTACAGGGTGGGAATTAAACTGAGCAATTTAAAAATTATTTCCAATGAGTAAATTAAGTAAAGTGTAAATTACTCTGACGTAACAACTATTATTTCCTCTTCCCTATACCCGTGCCCAGCTTGGAGCTGTCAATTGCCACCAATTTACTTTAACTTGCTTCTCCGCAGCTTGTTGCAACAATTGGAGAAGTATAAGTAAAAACTGACAAGACAAGATTTTGGAGTTAATCACTTAGGAAAAAGTCATCTATTAGGTACAGAGGATTAGATTAGCACAGCAAATTTGCCTTGGTATGACATTTAAGTATTAGGTGTAATTTAGAAACAAAAAAAAAGTGCAATGGCACACACTATATGCGAGGTTTCTAATAAATTGGCACTTGCCTGTAGTACTGCTCATGGTGAGTTCAAAGGTTTGTTTTTTGAAAATAGAGATGTTACGCAATGGCCATTGATTTATGTTATTAAGTCAGATTCCAGTTATTCTACAGAGAATTCTAGAATTTTGGAGATCAAGTTTTGAAACACTGACCATTATTCCATCAACTTGAAAATGTATATTTACCCACTAATTTCTTAGATCTCAAGGAAATAAATAAATTTGGCATGTAAGAACACCTTGAATTAGGTAACCGGTATTTTTCTAGAATCTCGTAAAATCTATCTTTTCTATTTGAAAACAGGAAGATACCTAGGCCACTAATCAGCTTCAAACTTCAATATACATTTTAACTGTCAAGAACCAGAGCATCAGCTCAGTTTGTATTCACATTTACCTTCTATGTAAGAAAGCAATTTTATATATACTCTTTCTGTTCCCACACGTTCTTAACTCCCTTCCATATAACCAATCTAATTCGAATATTGAGTTATTGGGTTATATCATTCTGAGTCAAAAATCTGCTAAGGGGTCTCTATATTGTTATAAACCATACATATTACTGAAGATGTGCATCAGGGCTCTGTGAAAATCCTGACGCACCAAACTTTGTGGGAATTGCCCGGATTTTAAATTTCCAGTGGGCAATTCCTCTGCTCTCTGGGATGCTTCGTTAATATCACCAACTCTGAGCTAGACTCAGAAATATGGGACAGATCTCGTACTTACCTGGATAGTTAACCAGGGAATGTTATACAATTCAAACCAGAATCTACTCCATCTATTCTTTTAAGAAATTTCCGAATTTCTATGAAACCACCTCCTATTATTCTAAACTCCAGAGAATACAGGCCCAGTCTCCTCAATCTCCCTCGTAGGACAGTCCCACCAATCTAAGAATCAATCTTGTGTACTTCTATTGCACTTCCTTAGGCAATGGGATCAGAATTGCACATAATAATAATCCAGGTGCGATTTCACTGGTGAGCTGTACAAGTGAGGCAGCACTTCATTGTTCTTGTACGTAAAACCTCTAACAATGACTAACATTTTCTTTGACCTCTGAAACACTCACTACACCTGTGTGCTAGCTTTCAGTGATATACGAACAAAGACATCCAGATCCTTTTGGGCATCAACACTTTCCAATCTCTCACCATTTAAGAAATACTCTTTATCTTCATTCCTCCTACCTAAACTCACACTTAGATTCATATAAAACTATGGTATGGAAAGAGGCCCTTCGGCCCAAGTTGCCCATGCCACTCTTCCTAACAGCACTGTAATGTCCCTAAACCCAAGGATGGCAGCAGTTCAACAGGCAGCTCTTGATGACCCCCATCTTCTCCTAGGGGATTTATGGATGGGCAATTAGTACTGGCCCAGCCAGTGATATCCATGCCTCAATGAGAAATCCTTAAAAATCTTAGCACATTCTTCTATGCTTTCTCCTTTACTTGCTTTTCAAATGCATGTAAAACTCGATTCCTAAAGAACTTACTCCTGAGTTTCATCATGGATGGCATTTTTGTGAAAGAGAATCATAAGATAACTTCAACATACTCCAGAAAGTAGCAATTTTAACATTTTCAGTGAAAAGCATTGCACATCTAGTGTGAGTAATACTGAGTTTAGATTTTAGTTTAAGATTTAATCAGGCAATCTTAGAAGCTTTTTATAAAAACATATCTTTTGCTAAGTTTCATAAGGAAAAGAGGCCATTATTTAATTGTTTGAAAAGCAGCCATTTTGTACTAATAAGGTGCAAATTTGAAGCTTCTTTTAATGACATGTATTATTATGGTTTATTACATAATTAGGAGCCAGCAAAAAATGTAAGATTAACCAATTAACATACTCAACCGCATTTTAGTTGACAAAACGTTAAAAGTAATTAAGTAGCTATTTTAAGGCTGGCTATATTTTTTAAAGCTTATAATTTAAAAGTACAAATTTGCTTTTATAAGGTTATACTGCTTTGGAAGAACATCAAGTCAGATACAATATGCATAGCTTAGCTTTAATCTTGCCTTATTAGCTCAGTAATGAAATTGGACAATAAACGGCAAAAGATACAACAGTGAAAAATGTTTATCTGAAAGACAACATATTCATCTGTAAAAGCAAAGTACTGTAGATGCCTGACATCCAAAATAAAAACAAAATTACAAAGTGGTAGAGAAATTCAGCAAGTCTTGTAGCACCTGTGGAGAGTTAACATTTTGCGTCCAATATGACTTCTTCAGAACCAACTACAGTGTACTTCTTTCAAAGATCCAAATTGGACATAATAAAATTAAGTTCTTGCTCGTGTGCTAGAAATCTAGAGCTCAGATTCTGATCCATTACAGACCCACCGTATGTTTATCATATGTCATATGTCTTGTCAACTATAGATACCCCATTATTCAATGTAATAAAAATATTCAAGTTAGTTACATTAAAACTATCACATTCACCTTGTGCCTTTATTCTAGACTGTTTAGTCAATTGCATGTTACTTTTTGAGTTGTCAACTTATTTGTAGCTCTATCAGCTTCTCTGAAATTGTTCATCAGCCAACTGATAATTAGATCAATGTATGACGTTTTACTGTATAATAAAGACAATGAATGAGTTTGTCATTCCCTTATTATCATTACTGCATGTGGGCAACTTGTTGATTACACTCAAAAAACTGCAACAATAATACTCATGATGAGTATTTGTGATAATCTACAAATATTACAGCCAGAATTCTATTAACTGAAGTGGGTAAAACACATGCTCAGTTCAAGTAAATTAAAACAAAAATGCCATCAGCATTCTAATTATAAACTTATAAGCAAAACCAGTGAATGCTGCAAACATTTAAATTAAAACTGCTAACAGATTTCACCAATACAAGACACCATGACTGCCTTGAAAGTAAACTACATATGTTTAATAACATTTAAGATTAACCATTACTGTTGTTTGGGCAGAGTTGCTTTTAAAGCTATCTGCACACATTTCAAATGGTGTAAGTACCTGGAAGTCATTCAGGTCAGTGTAGAATTGATTGTTGCTTTTGACATCTGTGGTCAGCCTCATGACAATTTCTTGATTTATTTCACCCCTAATATCGACAATATTAGAGATTTCCAATGACAGTCCATCAATCCCTGTATCAGAAAAAAATAAGTTGAATACACATATTTACAAAAACTAACAGTAATTCTGCATTGCTGTTCTCCAGATTTGTTCCACATCAAGCACCAAATATCTAGTAAATGCCATCTGACGCACAACATTGCTCTGTGTTGTTTTGGAGGATATATATAAATAGAAAGCGGGACATAACACCAGCGCTTCGTCGGAGGCTCACTGATGATGTTACCTAGAATGGTGACAAAACGTCTGAAAACGAACCTTCCAGCTCAGCGAGCAAACTCACATCCAGAACCTCAACCTGAGCTACAAATCTTCTCAAAACTCGCGAGGATATATATGTTCCTTTTAATAACTAATGAGAAAACACACTGTTTGTTGACACTTCCTGTTAGCAATTTTTCCAGGCTCTGTAAACTTGCATGCAAAGTATCTTTCTGTATAATGATCATACAAGAACCAACTAAACAAATATGAAACCTCTTTTAAATTATAGCATCATACAAGACAAAATGAAGCCATTTTGGTCATCATTTTTTTTTGAGCTGTTATATTAGATCCACTCCTATACTCTTTCTTCACACCCTTGACCTTTATACTCTTAATTATCTGTAATTTAAATATACCATTTATAACATTATATATCATCTACCAGTGTTTCTTCAACAGCATCTTCCAAACTTAGGGCCTCTAACACATAGAAGAACAAGGGCCACAAGTGACTAGCGCTGCTGTGTCAGAGGCAAGTTGGTTTCCTGACGGCATCCGTGCCTAGTGCAGATTCAAGGAGCTGGGGGAAATCAGTTTGGTATGAGACCCAGCAGCATCAGCAGCAGCAGCTGCATTGGCGAGCAGCCCCGAAGCAGACTCATGGCAATGGCAGAGTCGAATTTGGGTCAGTGCAGTACCAGGTAGCATGGGTGGCATGTGCATTGGCAAGATCCAGCAAGGGCTCACAATGTGAGGGCATCGGCGGAGGCAAGATGATTCCAAAGAGTAGCGACTGTCATTCCAGCGGCAGCAGTGTGGCGAAGGAGACTCACGCCTGACAACCAAGCCCCTGGCCTATGCCAGGGCATTTACCAAGATGGAATGTAAAGTTGGGCACTTTTTAAAATTCTTCATTTTTCAGTCTTATATTGTATTTGGTTTATTTTTCTATATTTTTGGAAAGTGGCAGACAGCAGTGACACCATACAACATTCTTCACTGCATTTTTGTAGCAAGACACAGGTGACAATAAATAAATTAAACAAAAACTGGGAACACCATCATCTCCAAGCTTGCTGCAATAAATTACACATCACCTAGATTTGGTACACATCACTATTTTTTCATTGCTGCTGGGCCAAAACGTTGTAACTGACAGCATTTTAGGTTTCCTACATCGATCATACAGACTGCAATGTTTCAAGAAGGTAGCTCATTATCACCTTCTCAACAGCAATTAGCGATGGACAATAAGTGCTGACTTTGACTGTGATGTCCACATTCCATAAATGAATAATTCTTTGATGGTTAAATTATTTTTATGTATTGTTTTTGTTACATAGTTACAACAGATGAACAACTGCGTTGACAGAAAGCATACCCAACAATGGATGCAACAAGATATAAAACAATACACAAACAGAATGTTTGGAATCTTTTCTCTCTCATAGGTTTTAGCTTACACTCTCAAAATAGTGTGATCATCTGGAATTCTTATCTACTACCACTCATCTACTTTTTTGTTTACTGTTAAATTTGGTCTCTCTGCCTTTTTTCTCGATCCCTGAAGTGGCTTGTATCCAATGAGGAACAAAGGAACAAGAGTAGGTCATTCAGCTCTTCAAGCCTGTTCTGCCATTCTGAGATCATGACTGATTTGTGGCCAAAACCTAGATACTTGCCTTTGGTCTATATCACTGAATAACTTTACTGAACAAACGTTTATCTATCTTTAAGTTAAGATTAAGAACTGATCCAGCATCCATTGCTGTTTGTGGGAGAGAGTTCCAAACACCTATCACCCTTGTGTTTGCAAAGTACCGTGGATACTGGAGATCTGAAATAAAAACAAACAGTGCTGGAGAAATTCAACAGGACTAACGGCATCTGAGAGGTGAGGAATAGACTTAATGTTTTGAGCCCAATATATCTTCTTCAGAACACAGAATCTAGGCAATCAAGAGAACAAGGAAAATCAAAAGACAGAGAATATTATATGAAATTTCAAAGCATTTCTAAATATATTTCCAGTACGAAGATGAAAATAGAAACTACTGGACACCCAAGTGACTTTTAAAATTTGTTCTTGGGGTATAAATGATCGGTCACATTTTCTCTCATCTCTTAGTTCCACAAACTTTATCAGAGCCTCAACTCATACTCTACATTGAAATGGCTCCTGGATTGACTCGCTGATCATATCGGGCAGTGAATCTAGATATTTAGATGAACACGTCTACTTATATCTTATCCTCTATTTACCATTATTAGATCTCAATGAATTTCTACTATACCTATGTACAACAAGATCACAAGGAATCAAATTCAGATGACGTGAAACTCAGTTGCGTTGATATTTTCAACTATTCCTATCAGCAGAACAGAAATAAAATGAAGTCTTTGATAAGCCAAAATGCTCCACATTAGGTACAGCTGAAATATTCTCATATGAGCAAGTTGTCCAATCAGAGTAGATCTAGATGGCACAAGGGAGCAAAATCATAGCTGGGTAAACTATCAATTGCGAGCACCTGATGAAAGGAGCAGAATCAGACTGTGACTAGATGTGTGAGAAAGTTTTGTTGTCAATCAGAGCAGGTGAAGTTGGTGCAAAATCATGACATGAAGCTAAAGTGGAGGATTCCACCATCAAGTTTGTCAACCATTCTGAAACACAATGTGAACATCTTCAAACAATTTAACAAGCTAGTCTCTGTGGCACAATTACGTAGCGCGTTCAGCTGCTAACCAACATGTTGGCAGTCTCCGAAGAAACGTCAGAATGGTGTGCTGCCTCCCCGGTGTCAGGATCAAGGATATCTTGGACAGGAAGCAGAATTTTCAAAAGGGAGAGGGTCCAGCAGGAGATTATTGTACATATTGGAACTAATGGCATAGGAAGATAAAAGGATGAGATTCTGAGGAGAGAATATAGAAAATTAGGCAGGAATTTAAAAAGGAGGTCCTTGAGAGTAGTAATACCTGGATTATTCCCAGTGCCACAAGCTAGTGAGGGTTAGGACTAGGACGATACAACAGATGAAAGCTTGGCTGAGGAGTGGGTGCAGAGGAGAAGTATTCACATTTTTTGATCATTGGAATCTCTTTTGGATAAAACTGACCTGTATAAGAAGGACAGTTTGCACTGGAATTGGAAGGGGACTAACATACTGGTGGAGAGATTTGCTACAGCTATTCAGGAGAGGGAGACCAGGGAGATAGTGAGAAAAGAGATCAGTCTGAGACTGGTGCAGTTGGGAAAAGGAGCGATTCAGTCAGGGCAGGCAAAAACAAAGCAGTGAATGAGGTAAGACTGATAAATTAAACTGCATTTATTTCAACGCAACAGACCTACAGGTAAGGCAGATGAACTCGAGGCATGGTTGGAAACATGAGACTGGGTAATCATATAGCGATTACATAGGCATAGGCTCAGGGATGGGCAGCACTGGCAGCTTAATGTTCCGGGTACAGATACTACAGGAGGGATAGAAAGGTTGGGGGTCGGGGGGGAAATCAAGAGAAGAGAGAAAGTGGTGTTCATGATTAGGGATAACATTACGGCTGTACTTAGGGAGGATGTTCCTGGGAATATGTCCAGGGAAGTTATTTAGGTGGAACTAAGAAATGAGAGCGGTAAGATCACCTTATTGCGATTGTACTATAGATCCCCAACAGTCAGCAAGAAATTGAGAAACAAATTTGTAAGGAGATCTTAGTTATCTGTAAGAATAATGGGGTGGTTATGGTAAGGGATTTTAATTTTCCAAACATAGACTGGGACTGCCAGCGTGCGAAGGGCTTGGATGGAGAGGAATTTGTTAAGTGTGTATAAGAAAATTTTCTGATCCCAGTATGTGGATGCACCTACTAGAGAAGACACAAAACTTGACCTATTCTTTGGACATAGGGCATGTCAGGTGACTGAGGTGTCAGTGGACAAGCGCTTTGGGGCCGGTGACCAGAATTCCATTAGTTTTAAAATGGTGATGCAAAGGGATAGACCAGATCTAAAAGTTAAAATTCCAAATTGGAGGAAGGCCAATTTTGACAGTATTAAGCAAGAACTTTCAAAATGTGATTGGGGGCGGATAGTCACAGGGAAAGGGGCAGCTGGGAAATGGGAATTCTTCAAAAATGAGATAACGAGCATCCAAAGACATTATGTTCCTGTTAAGGTGAAGGGCCAGGCTGGTACATATAGGAATTGCTGAATGACTAGAGAAATTGTGCTTTTGGTCAAGAAAAAGAAGGAAGTATGTGTCATGTATATACAGCAGGGATCAAGTGAATCCCTAGAGGAATATAAAGGCAGTAGGAGCATACTTAGAGAAATCAGGAAGACAAAAAGAGGACATGAGATAGCTTTGGCAAATAGGGTTAAGGAAAATCCAAAGGGATTCTACAAATACATGAAGGACAAAAGGATAACTAGGGAGAGAATAAGGCCCCTTACAGATCAGCAAAACTGTGTGCGTGTGGAGCACAGGAGATGAAGGAGATTCTAAAAGAGTATTTTGCATCAATGTTTGCTGTGAAGAAGCATATGGAAGATAAAGAATGTGAGGAAATAAATGACAATATCTTGAAAAATGTCCATATTACAAAGGTGGTGGTACCAGATGTCTTAAAATGCATGAAGGTGAATAAATCCACGAGACCTGATCAGGTGTATCCCAGAACTCTATAGGAAGCGATTGCTGGGCTCCTTGGTTAGATACTTGTACCATCAAAAATCACAGGTCAGGTGTGGAAGACTGGGGGTTAACTAACATGGTGCCACTAGTTAAGACAGGTGATAAAGGAAAAGCCAGGGAACTATAGATTGGTGAGCATGACATCAGTTACGGGCAAGTTGCTGAATCCTGAGGACAGGATTCATGTGTATTCTGAAGGGCAAGTACTGATTAGTTAACATGGCTTTGTGAGTGGGGAATCATGTCTCACTAACTTAATTGAGTGTTTTGATGAAGTAACCAAGAGGATTGATGAGAGCAGAGCAGTGGATGTGATCTATATTAATTTCAGTAAGGCGTTCGACAAGGTTTCTCATGGTAGACTGCTTATATCACATGGAATACAGGGAGAACTAACCAGTTGGATTTAGAACTGGGTTGAAGGTTGAAGACAAAGGATGGTGGTGTAAGATTGCTTTTCAGTTGTATTTCTCACTAATCTGCAGGGATCATTAATCTACGTATCTATGGATTCTATTGAATGCTGAACTTTTCTGATAAATCTTTCTCTTTCAATAATTTTATTTGCTCTGGGATGAGAATAATTGACAAAGACTTTCAGTAGCTCTTCATAAGTATCTGTTTCTTCCTTCACACCTTGACAAGTTACAATGTCATCAGTTATATTCTCAATAGTAAACAGAAGTGTATTTACTTGTTCATCTGCTGGTTTAGTATCTGATTTACTATTCTGTATCTTAAGAATTATCATTTCCATAATGTCCAAATCAATGTTCTGTTTGATTCGTCTCTAAAATTGAATTTTCCTGACAAATTTGTTGCTGGTGTCATGTTTTCCCAATATAGTTTTTTATATCAACAACACTGACAAGTTCTGATGAAGAGTCACCGGACTCAAAACGTTAACTCTGCTTTTTGTCCACAGATGCTGCCAGGCCTGCTGAGTTTCTCCAGCAATTTCTGTTTTTGTTTCAGATCTCTAGCATCTGCAGTTCTTTATTTCACTTTATGATTTTTAGTTCCCTTGCTTACAGGCTTTTAATTTGCAGTAATGGCATGTTGGTGATGGTAGGTTTTCCTGTGTTTTAGCAGTCAAAAATGTCTTTCATAGGTATAATGAAGCATATTTTGCAGTTTTTCCTGATGCATCATACTACTGCAGCCTAAATAAATGATTCCTGTTTTCTGCTCAACTGAATTAATCCGACTGCCTTCTGGCTGTAATCATAATATCTGTTAAATCATTTTCTTTCAGGCTGATTCTTGCAATCTGAAAGCTCTGATAACAATCCTCATTTCTCCTGAATGACTTACACCGTGTGCAGCTGGAATAAATGCCTCCAAACCTTAGCACGGTTTTTAGTAATGGACCTCCCACATTTTCAGTAATCCTCTTAAAGTCACCTTACTTCCTTCCTCCATTAAATCTTGTCCATTAGGCTTTGAATATGCCCGTTTATCAGTTTAACTCTTGCTTTGTGATGCCCATAGGTCTCCAACTTTGGCTTGAATTACTACAGTAACATTTGACTTCTCCTACTGAAAGCACATATCATTGTGTCTGCTGCCAAGGTGGTGACACTTGATCAGAGTTGTAAGCATTTTTCAATAGTTCTAACATTTCCAGCTTGTAATTCTGCACTCCCTTTTAAAGCTTCCCTTTCCACCAGGGATTTTAATTTGACTTGCTGAGCCTCAGATGTCTATGATCTCTCTGCCTGAACCCCGACTCGGGATGCATGCGGTATGTAACTGTGTTGGAATGACTAATGTACCAACTCTGGGAAGTTCTTGAGATGCGCTGAAGCAAAAAAAAGTCAACAGTCGAAGTCAGCTTACCATATCAATTCCACTTTATTGAATCTTGCCAGGAAGTTTTCTTCAGTATGGCTCTTGAATGTTCAGCTTTTCCTGCTGCTGTCAGCATGAATAGGATCCTTAAAGCCATGCCCAAAGAAATCTTCAGAATTGAATCACTGCCAGAAAGAAGCCTAAGGCAGCTAAACATTTTGACATTACTGTTCACCACCTTGTACTGGAAATCTTTACTGGTAATCAATACATTGCATGTGGCTCACTACTCTGCTGCTCACCAACCAGCAAGTTCTGTCCATGACAATACTGGTAAGAGTGACCAGTGCACAGTCCGTGTGGAGAAAATGTCCCGCCTTCACACCTCCATTGTGTTAGCAGTGCGAAATGTGAAAGACTTCAAGCAGATCTAGCAACAAGACTGGGCATCCACGAGGTGGTGTTGGCCATCAGCAGCAGTGGCAGAATTATACTCCAACATAATTTGCAACCTCAAGGCCCAGTATATCCCCATTCAACCACTACCATCAAGCCAGGTGACCAGCCTCGATTCAACAGAGAGAATTGTGTAAAAATGCAATGTTGACCCGGTGAAGTTACCAAACATTCCTACTTGCATGCCAAACAGCATAAACAGCAAATGACAGTCAGAGTCAAGCAATCCCACAACCAATGGATCAAATCTTAGCTCTGCAATCCTGCCACATCCAATCATGAATGGTGGGTGGGGCAATGCTGGAGTCTGAGATTTCACAGCGTGGAGCTGGAGGAACACAGCAGGCCAGGCAGCAACAGAGGAGCCGGAAAGCTGATGTTTTGGGTTGGGATCCTTCTTCAGAAAATGGTGGAAGTTCCACAAATATCCACTTCCTCAATGATGCAAGAGATCAGCCATCAGTGCAAGAGACAAGGCTGAAGCATTTGCAGCAATCTTCAACCAGAAATAGCATCGCAGCCTCCTCCAGTGGTCCACAACATCACAGTTACCAGTATTCAGGCAATTCGATTCATTCTACAAAATGACAAGAAACAGTTGGAGGCATTGGATGCTGCAAAGGCTGCAGGCCTTGACAACATTCCAATGGATGGCTGCAATTGATCATCCACTTGGCACTTCTAACTGAAGATTTGTGCTCCAGAACTTGCCACATCCCTAGCCAAGCTATTCCAGTACAGTTACAGCACTAGCATCTACCAAGCAATTACCTCCTCATCAGTCTACTCTCAATCATTAGTAGACTGATAGAAGGTGTCATCAACAGTGCTATCAAGCAGCATCTGCTGAGCAATAACCTGTTCAGTGATGCCACCAGGACCACTCCTGATCTCATTACTGCCTTGGTTCAAAGGTGGACAAAAGAGCTGAGTTCCAGAGGTGAGGTAAGAGTGACAGCTCTTGACATCAAGGCCACATTTGACCGAATGTGGCATCAGGAGCCCTTGCAAAACTGGAAACAATGGGTATCAGAGACAAAGACTCTGTTGGTTGGAGTTATACTTGGCACATAGGAAGATGGTCATGGTTGTTGGTCAATCATTTGAGCTGCAGGATATCTCTGCAGGTGTTCCTCAAGGTAGTATCCTAGGCCCAACCATCTTCAGCCGCTTCATCAATGACCTTCCCTCCTTCCATGAGAAGTGGGAATGCTTGCCAATGTTTGTATAATGTTCAGCACCATTCATGATTCTTCTGATACCGGAGTAGTGCATTTTCAAATGCAACAACATCTGGATAATATCCAGGCTTCAGCCAAAAGGTGGCATGTAATATTCATGCCACAAATATGCCAGGCATGGACCATCTCCCTTGACATTTAATAGTGTTACCATCATTGAATCCCCTGCTATCAACAACCTGGGAATAACCATTGACCAGAAACTGAACTGCACTTGCCACATAAACACAGTGGACACAAGAGCAAATCAGAGACTAAAAAAATGCTTTGACAAAGTGTGTGTTTTTTGTAGCACTACTAGAATGTATTATGAAGCAATTAATAATAAGTTTTAGAGTCAAAGAATCAGGAATTTATAATAGACACAAAAATTTATCAGAACAGTAGTTATTCTTACCATGCACATTACTGAGCCGTACTGAATGCGTGAAGTGTTGGTAGATACATACCACCTCTGAGAAAAGTGGGCCACGAGTTATTCTCAAGATAGGAGGTTCTGAAGGAACATACAGCTAGAAATGAAGGTTCAAATAATTTAGATTAGTGTATTCTAAATTACTAAGTAGCATTCTAATGTACATTTAAAGTTGTGTGTTTTTCAAAGATTCACTATTGTCACATTAATACACCTGTTCCATTCTTGAATGTAATGGAGGACTGCAGATGATAGTAAGTCAAAAATCTTGGAAAAGTTATTCAAGGGCAGGGAAGATGTGTTTGGTTATATATTTGTCAATGATATTTTTGCATAAAGTCAATTCCTCCTTCTATGAGCTATGTTGTCGAACATAGAATATACTAAAACAAGTGCTGATAAGCAAGGCTGTCAGTTTGATGCATGTTTTCAGTTAGGACATGTATGATTAAGCTTGTATGACAAAAATTTGTACAACTTGTGTTTTGAAGATTTTAATATAAAAATTTGCATCATTTTTGACCTTTGATGACAAAAAGAGAATTTGGAATATGGGTTTTGGATTTGGATGATCAAGTCTATTCATATAGAAAACGTTCTTAAACTATTTTCGCAGAATCATAGAATCCCTACAGTGTGGAAACAGGCCCTTCATCCCAACAAGTCCACACTAACCCATAGAGCATCCCACCCAGAACCCATTCCCCAGTAAACTCACCTCATCTACACATGGGAACACTATGGGCAATTCAGCATGGCCAATTCACCTAGCCTGCACATCTTTGGACTGTGGGATGAAACCGGAGCATCTGGAGGACACCCATGCAGTCACGGTGAGAATGTGCAAATTCCACAATGACAGTGGCCCCAGGGTAGAATCGAACCCGGGTCCCTGGCGCTTGTGAGGCAACAGTGCTAACCAGTGAGCCACTGTGCCGGTGCTTTGCCTTAGCTAACAAAGTTGGAGTTATGTAACGTGTTTATTACTCTTTGAAGAATTTACCGAAATCAATTTTAAATTTCCCTCTCTCTGGCTGAAACATAGACAATTTGCTCATGTTGTTTCCGTGGATCTGAAAATTTATTAGCAGGATTCTATTAGACTTCAGCATTATTCCAGAAAGAGGCCTGCAGGGCATCTGTGGGATTTCAGCCCTATTGTCTCTGATATATCTTTTACCATACATCCAGTTTATACCACAAATTGAATAATTGATAAAATATGGTAATTTTCTGGTGTCAATTAATGAACAGCGACATTGTTCCAACTTAGGGTAGTGTTTGGACAAGAGGGAATTGCAGGTGGTCGAGGTCAAACAAATGGAAAGTGCTGTCAAAGGAGTTTTGGTTAGTTCTGGGAAAGGGTCACCAGACCTGAAACATTAATTCTGACTTTTCCTTCACAGATGCTGCCAGTCCTGCTGAGCTTTTCAGCAACTCTGCTTTTGTTCCTAATTTACAGCATCTGCAGTTCTTTCAATCTTTATTGAGCCTTGGTTAATTGCTGCAATGCATCTTGCAGATGGTACACACTTGTGCCACTGTGCATTATTGGTGGATGAAGGGAATGTTAATTATTTAAAATATCAGTTTACAAAAAAAAGTAAAACTAAACCTGGGAGTAGACATAGGTTGTAATTTATATTACAAGGCAATTATGGTGCAGTTAAGAAGCAATAGATCGATTTAATTCTTCAAGTTCCTACTTCAATTACTTTCACATTTTAAAACTATTCATAGGTTTGGAGGAGAAAAAAAAAACTTTACATTCAATTAAGCCCACTCCCTATGCTCTTTCCCAATAGTCTCAATCTTCCTTTACAAGCTTATCTCACCATTGCCTTCCACCACCATTTATTGCTTATTCCTTAGTCACCCTTGAGTAGATGTTCATGGGTTGCCTTCTCAATTAACTGCAATCCATTTGTTGTAAATGCTGCTAAGTCTGCCAAGCTTTTCCAGCAATTTCAGTTTTTGTTTCTGATTTACAGCATCCACAGTTCTTTCAGTTTTTATGCCTTACATCATCATTCCCTTTGTCATGGAATTAGTCCTGCCATTCACTGTTCCACAAGAGTTTCTTTTATTTTGTTACTTGGGTCTGTATTTGTTTAATAACAGCACACCTCTAACATTTTTCAACAGATCATAGCTAAAGCCATCAAACAACACCATTTTTCTTTCCAGAAATGCTGTATGGGTACAAGCATTTCCAGTATTCCCAGTATTTTTGCCTTTATTAAATTTTAAAAAAATTGTTTTACCTTAGCTTCTCCATTAGGCAAGAAGAGGTAGGCACCACTTTTATCCCGGTTACTTGTGGTTCCATACCACCAAAATTGAATATTTATCTGATGTTCTCTCTTATCCTCCTTGGTGTTTATTTTCTAAAATGAAAGGAAGGGAATGTGAATATTTTATCACCCTTAATAGTTTTAAAATACAATTTTAGACTATTTACCCCATTTAGATAACTTTTTGACTTTTTTCTTCACCAAAACAAGTACAGTCGTAACAAATAAGCAAGTGGATCATGAGATCCCCAATAAAATGTTACATCAATAATCAATAACATGTGCACTGGCTGTTGGTCAAATTTTCTTCTTCAGAAGAAATAACATTCATTACATATAAATTGCAGATGTACAAGGAATATTCATAGTTGAATACATGATCTTATAGAAACATGTACGATTATGAAAGGAATAGATAAAGTGGAGGCAGCGAGATTGTTTCCGCTAGCAAGTGAAACGAGGACTAAAGGGCATAGTGATAAAATAAAGGGAAGCAGATGTAGGACTGAGGTCAGGAGGAACTGCTGCACCCAAAGGGTTGTGAATCTGTGGAATTCCCTGCCCAGTAAGTGGTTGAAGCTACCTCACTGAATGTTTTTAAGGCAAGGTTAGATAAATTTTTGAAAGGTAAAGGAATTAAGGGTTACAGTGTGTGGGAGGGTAAGTGGCGCCAAGTCTCAAAGACCAGCCATGATCTTATTAAATGGCAGGGCAGGCTTGAGGGGCCAGACGGCCTGCTCATGCTCCTAGTTCTTATGTTCTTATGACTCCCAGACTGAAGCATGATTATACCACAGGTTTAGATGGTCTCACTTCTGTGTACGTATAGGTGCAGAAATTGGTTTGGGTTGTCCATTATTATTCATGGTCCAAAAAAATCATAAATTGTAGGAGCAGAAGTAGGCCAATTAGCCCCTATTGTTCTGAAAAGCATAAAAACCTAATTTTGAATGAATTGACAAATAAAGGATTCCTTCAAGTGTTACAAATTTAGATCTTTTAAATTTCCAGATTTAACAGAATCACAACACTGTACTAAGAGTATCTTATTTATGTACTTCATACTCGTTAACTGATGATCACAATCCCTACTTGTTGCTCAATGAACTGGACCTAGGGTTTATCAATAACTAGCTTGCTATTTCTTTCATACAGTACATATGTGACAAAGTACCGTGTAAAAAGCTAGTTACCAAAATTGAGGCTCCTGGAATAGGAGGGTCAGTGTTAAATTCAAATAGAAAATCGGCTTAAGGACAGAAAACTGCAATTTATGAGCATTAGTCATTTTTCAGAAAACAGAACGGTGGATTGCAGTGTGCACCAAGGGTCAGTGCCAGGACCACTGCTTTTTTGACATACATATATTTATAAATGACTTGGATGTTGGATTACAGAACAAACTGTCAAATTTGTAAATTATACCAAACTTGAAAATGTGGCAAAGATATACTAATTGACTGCAGCAGGATGTAGGTGGGCTACTGGAATAGATGGACAAATGGAAATGGCATTTACTTCAGAGGAGTGTGAGATGATGCATTTTGGCAGAAGAGGTGGGCAATTCTGACTAAAAGGCAGTTTTAACGCTTGTGCAGGAACAGAGGGACCCTGGGATTCACATGCATAAACTCTTGAAGGTAAAATACAGGTAGTTCTGCTGTAACACTTGTTTCGTTAACACAAATTGGTTGTAAAGTGATTTATGAATAGCGGATGCTGTCTAAATAACACAAACTTTTAGCTGCAGGTATAGCGATTTCCCAAAACACGATTTTCTACGGCAATTTTCAATAGCGCGAGGTCACAGAAGAACACAACTATTGCACTATAACAGAACTACCTATGCATGAGGAGTGGTGGCTGGCAAGCATATGGGATCTTTGGATTCATAAATAGCAAAGGCAGGCAAGTTATGCTGTATCTTTGTAAACCTCTGGTTTGACCATTACTACAGTAATGCATTCAGAGCTAGTTACCAATCTTAGGAAGCATGTGAGGATCCTTGACAGGATGCAGAGGATATTTACCAGAATTGTTTCAGGGAGGGCTTTAAGTTACAAGATTAGGCTGGAGAAGTTGGGATTTGAACAAAGCTGACTTGTTGGAGGTGTACAAAATTATGGCAAAATACACAAGTAAAACTTGCCCTAATAAGCTGATGGTAACATGTGGACATATATTTTGAGATTTTGGCCAACAGTTGCAGCAGAATTGCAAACATTATAGACTTATTCAAGAAACAATGTAATGATAATCCCAGCAATTACAGACCAGTTAGTTCAAATTTGTTGATTGAGAAACTTCTAGAAACAATTACACAGAATGGCATTAGTAGCTTGATGAAAAAAGGCAGTCTGATTAGGAAACACAAGCACAGATTTCTGAAGGGGTAATTGGTTGTAACTAACCTGCTAAAGAGTTTTGAAGAGGTAACAGAAAGGGCTAATAAGGGAATCACTTTTGATGTGGTACCAATGGATTTCGCAAGACGATAGGCTTGTGAGGTAAGTTATTGGTCTTGATATAAAAGCGACAACAACAGGGGTACAAAATTGGCGAAGCAACAGGAAACAGAGTAATGATCAACGGATAATTTTTGGTCTGAAGAAAATTTGTAGTGGAGCTTCCCAAAGGTCAGTATTGCAATCTTTGCTTTTCCTGATGCACAGGGGATATAAAACTTGCAAAAATTGTAAACTGTGATGGAACTCCAAAAGGACACTGGCAAATTGGTGGAATGGGTGGATTGGTGGCAGATGAGGTTTGCATGAAAAAACTGCCCCTTAGGTCCCTTTTATATCTTTCCCCTCTCACCTTAAACCTATGCCCTCCAGTTTTAGACTCCCCTACCCCAGGAAAAAGGCCTTGGCTATTCACACATCATGCCTCTCATGATTTTATAAACCACTACTATGTCACCTCTCAACCTTCAATACTCCAGGGAAAATAGCCCCCAAACCTATTCAATCTCTCCCTATAGCTGAAACCTTCCAACCCCAGCAACATCCTTGTAAATCTTTTTTGCACTCTTTCAAGTTTAACAATATCTTTCTTAATTCAGCGATACCAGAATTAAATGCATTATTCCAAAAGTGCCCTAACCAGTGTCCTGTACAACCACAACATTACATCCCAAGTGCTATAATCAATGCACTGGTCAATAAAGACAAGTGTACTAGAGGCACAGAGTATAAAAGCAAGGAGATGATGTTGTAAGGCACTTGTTAGACCTCAGCTGAAGTACTGTGTATGGTTGGGGGTGTGGGGGGGGGGGGGGGGGGGGGGGGGGCGCACCTTGCAGGAAAGATGTGAATGCATTAGAGAGAGTGCAGAAGAAATTTACAAGAATGGTTCAAGGTATGAGAAACTTCAGCTATAAGGATAAATTGAACAAATTGAGACTGTTGTCCTGGAGGGAAGATTGAGCGGAGATCTGGCAGACATCTTCAAAACCATAAGCAGGCTGGACACAGTAGATAAAGAGAAGCTGTTCCCACTCGTAAAAGAAAAATAACGAGAGTGCATAAATCTTAAGCGATGTATCAACAAAACAAGAGAGATGTGAGAATTTCTTTTTCATAAAGTAAGTGGTTAGGGTATGGAATGCCCTGCCTGGAAATGTGGTGAGGGCAGGTTCAATTGAGGTATTCAGCAGAGCAGTGGATGATTAACTGGATAGAAATGGTACGCCTGGATATTGGAAAAAGACAGGAGATTGGCAGATAGTTATTGAGCTGAACGGCCTCCTTCTGCACCATAATAATTCTGAGAACGTCAGGAAGAACAGTTTTATACGGCAGTGGTAATGGCTTGGAACTTGCTACCAAGATGCTAGAAACAGAAGTATCAATGATTTTAAGCATAAATTGCATTGGAATCTGAAGAGAATAAATTTTGGGGTTGGGGGATAGAGTTGAGAAAAGGTCTAATGGGTTGCTCAATGAAGAACTGGCATAGACTCAATGGCTGTAATAACTTCCTACTGTGTCTTAACTGATTCCACAAGTGTACGCATTTTTAAATGTCTCTGAGGGATCAAATTTACATTAGATTGCCAAGGTTTGAGTTCATTCATCAATTTCATATTTCCTCACACTGTTGCCTCTGTAATTAACCTACCTATATCTTTTTCCAGCCTCCTTATGTCTTCTTCACAACTTACTTTCTTACCAATCTTTGTGTCATCAGCTAATTTGGCAACTCTGCTTCAGCGTCTTTGACCATGTCACTGATATAAATTAAACAACTGAAGTTTGCAGCAATGTTTCTTGTGGCACACCATATTATATCTTGCCAACTAGAAAAAGACGCATTTGTGCTTCCTGTTAGTCCGCCAATCTTTTATCACTGCCAATATGCCACTCCCTACACAATGAGCCTTTATTTTCTGTGATAACCTTTCATGCAACACTTTATCAAATGAATTTTGGAAATTTAAGTACACCACTTCCACCAGTTCTCTAGTCGATTACCTTCAATGTATCTAAATGCCTTGCTACAACATGGTTCATGACTGGGAATTGTTTGGCGGGAGCTGAAAGTGTGGGCTGTGTGCTGCAGCGACAGCAGATGAGCGTGGGCCAGCGTGATGGTGGCAGATCAAGAGTAGCCTGGTCCAATGTTGAATGCAGGCTGGTGAGGCAATAGCGGCGAGTGCAGGCTGGTGAAGTGGTGCAGTTGGCGGCAAGAGCAGGCTGTAAGATGGCAGCAGTTGGTGGTAAAAACATGCCTTTCGCATGGCGGTGGTGGAATGCATCTCCTGGGTGTCTAAGCATTGGAGCGGTGGCTGTACCATTGTGGAGATGGGACTTGAGACTCTGATTTGTGTACTTTTCTTTTTTCTTGTTTACCTTCTGGTTCTGTTAAATCTTTTAATTCTGGTTTTTGTAACAAAGTGAGTGCCAATGAATGTGACTTTGAGCACTTTTCACTGTATTTATGTATTCTTATACTGAGTACGTGACAAATAAATCTAAATCTAAACCTTTTCATCTCGTAGATTCATTTAGTACAGAAGACACTCTTCAGCCTTTAGTTCACATTGACTAAACTATTGTAAATCTACACTAGTCCCACTTTCTAGCACTTGGCCCATAGCCTGGAATATTGTCACATTTTAAGCGCTCATCCAAGTACTTTTTGAAGGTTATGCGGGTTCCTACCTCAACTACCCTAGCAGGCAGTGAATTCCAGACTCCTACCACCAGTATTTTCTTCAAATTCTTTCTAACCTTCTGCCGTTCATCTTGAAATCATGACCTATTGACTCTTCAACAAGGGCGAGCAGTTGCTTTCTATTCATTGTCTATGCCCTTCATAATCCAACACATCTGCATCAGGACCACATCTCAGCTTTCTATGCTCTAAGGAAAACAAACTGAGCTTATTCAGCCTCTCTGCAGAGCTAAAATGTTCTAGCCCAAGCAACACCCTGGTGAATCTACTCAGCACCCCTACCAGTGGAATCACATCCTTCCTATAGCACAGTGGTCAGAACTAAACATAGTACTCCAGCTGTGACCTCACCAAAGTTTTGTTTAGCTCTAACATAACCTTCCTGCTCTTATAATCTATAACATTACATCTCTGCAAGGCATTTCTTTTAACCTAGTTTGCCAATTCATTTCAGCCAACTCTGCTTTCATACCCTCATAATCAAGAGGAGATGGTGGCAGAATCATGCTTCTGTTTGCACTTAGAGAAACAGATCCCGCAACAGAGTGGGGCAGTTGAAAGTGTAAACATGAGAATCCATCATTAGGAACAATCAACAACAATTAATGCATCTTTTAAAATAGGGCTTGCATCTGTGCTAGTGAACACAGCAATGGTGGGCCAATACAGAAGACTGCATTAATGACTGAGTGCAAGAACAAAAATAACTTTCACAAAGGGAAAAAAGGGAATCAATATGTCAAAATTTAACTCATGTTTTAGTTCGACTTATTTGTTAATGCAAATCTGATATAAAACAGCAAAGAAGCTTCAGTCAACTAGGTGATAATTTATTTTACAAGTTTACTGAATTACTGTGATAGTTCTATTTAAACCATAGAAACATATTTCTACAATTTTATACCTCCAAAAAACCTTCAGTTCCTGAAAACCAAGCCTTCAAATTTAGATTTTCAATAGTGATGTCACCAGTGTAGCTTTTCAGTGTGTCAATCTTGAAAGGACTGTCTATGCTTATTTCTTCCCTTCCACTCTGGTACACAGCATAATCAGTGAGCACAGGTTTGATGTCTGAAGCCTTCACTAACTGGTAGAGCCCCAATCCTAGTGCTGGTACATGTGCCACAAAGGAAATCTGTTGGAAGAATAAAAAAATTTTGAAATATATCAAATATAAAGCTTAAATTTTGACTCATTTCACTGATAGACATAATAACTTTAATATTCACAGTGTATTTCAAACATAATCATTCTACTAAGCTGAGCTTCTGAGAAGTCCTTTGGAAAAAAATGGATTCATTGCAAGTTCTGTAGAAATACATACAGCTATCTATTTGAACGAGGTTAATGAATATTCACTTTGGGTATTGGACATGTTTTTTTCAAAACCAGCCTTCTTGGAATTAACATGAGTGGTGATAACTGTCTGCTTTTCTGTAAATCTCTGCTTGATGGAAACAGTGACTTGTTTGAAGAAGTTTCTTTTTTTTAAAACCTTGCTCAATAAGACATGTTGACTTCAAGGAAAGTCTGGTAAGAACAAGCTGAGTTTGAGAGAAATTTGCTTAGAACAAGCTGCCCAGCTGACCCCTGTCATTACTGAAAAGATAACCGTCTAGTTGAGATTAAAGGTGAGACATAGAATCCGTAGAGTGTAATCAGGCTATTTGACCCATCAAGTCCACACCAACCCACTGAAGAGAATCCCACCCAGATCCAAATCCCTACCCTACACTTCCTATGGTTCACCCACCTAGCCTGCACATCCCTGGGCTCTATGGACAACTTAGTATGGCCAATTTACCTAAACTGCACAATCTGAAGTGTGGCAGGAAATCACAGCACCCGGAGGAAATCCATGCAGACGTGGGGAGAATGTGCAAACTCCACACAGGCGGTTGCCCATGGACTAGAATTTAACCTGAGTCGCTGGTGCTATGAGGCAGCAGTGCTAATAGCTGAGCCACTGTGCCACCCTAAATTCTTTGTTTTGTCTTTGTGTTATCAAATATTTTAATCACATCTGCAATATAAAACATGTACAAAATACAACCCATTGTTGTAAGTATTAACTAACTACAGACATATTTGTTATTTTAAAAAAGGGATTGAAGCAACATCTCAAGATTGTATTTTCTAATCACGTTTTTGACAGAGACCACTGCAATGTGATGCCTGGCTTGACCAGAACATCAGAGCTACAGACTCCAAAACATTGTATGCTTTATGATTTTACTTTCAAGAACGACTTATTGGCCAACCAATTTTTCAGAAAGTCAATCCCTTCAGGGAAATTGCTTGCTTTCTTCCTGAAGAGAAAGCTGTGTGCTTAAGTGTGAGTTTAAGCAATAACCATTTACATTTGCATATTATGAATGGTAAGTGTTAACCAATTATTGCATCTTTACTGAATAAGCTTCATTCTGATAAGAAACCAACCATTTCATTTATTAAGAAATTTGATCAATACATCAATTAGTTTAACTTTTCTTTTGACAAGTTATTTAACCGGCCATCTTAGGAACTGGAAAAGGTACTTTAATTTTATGCTGTGATAATGGAGTTGTGGCATTAGGGTGAGAAACCAGAAAAAAATTGTGCATATTCCAGCCTCAGATATAATATTATAAATTTGGAGAATAACTTGCAACAATTGTAATAGCTTAACAAAAAACTGCATCAATTTAAGTTTCTAAAAGAAATTGCCACAGCTGGACCAATGTACAAATCAATGTAATATGGCATGGAGGCTCAGTGGTTAATTCTGCTGCCTCACAGTGCCAGGGACCTGGTTCGATTCCATGACTGGGCGACTGTCAGTGTGGTGTTTGCACTTTCTCTTCATGTCTGTGTAGGATTCCTCTAGGTGCTACATTACAAAGTCATGCAGGTTAGGTGGACTGACCATGCTAAATTGCCCATAGTATCCAGGGATGTGCAGGTTAGGTGGATTAGCCATGGGAAATACAGGGTTACAGGGATGGGGTAGGTCTGGGTGGGATGGTCTTTAGAGGGTCAGTGTAGACATAGTGGGTATGCTTCCACACTGTAAGGATTCTATGATAAAGTCCATTAAATGCAAAAGTTAGGAATAAAATTCAGTAATTAATTGCCCCATCTGCTTTATTTTTCAGCTGTCAGTTTTGCAAAGTTTTTTGAAGGATTTTTCACTGAGGTCTAGCAAAATCTCGCCATAGCTTCCCTCATTAATTACCTATCCTGCCCCTATGACACCCCTCTCATCTGATTCTAGCCACATTTTACCATCACTCATGAGGTATCCACCAAAAACCAGCATTTCTAGCACCTACTCCAAACGTAAAAGGCCACTGTACACCCGTACGAGCACTAAATTGTGAAGCTCAGCTGTTCGGTGACAGTTAAATGATGTTGGAGGAGGTGAAGATTGTGCTATACTTCTCTGACAGGGACCTGGAGGTCCTGGTAAAGAGATGGTCAAGTGGAAGAGCGTCCTCATCTTGGAGGACTGGCAGGGGAGAGGAGACCATAACTCCAAATTGCGACAGAGTAGTTTGATGTCAACACCTGGATCAGTGCAGTCTCTATGGTGTGGAGGAGCAGCTGGCAGCACCAAGGCTAAGTGCCACACTCTCTCTATGATGCCTCACACTCACCCTGCATCAATTCCCACAAAGGCTCACACTTTACCACTCTTACTATTACAAATGACATCTTCCATTGCTTAATTCTTTTTAAATTCACTCTTGGGATATGGGCCAGCATTTGTTGTCCAAACCTAGTTACCCTATAGAAAATGGTGGTGAGCTGCCTTCTTGAACTGCTCAAATCAATGGCAGACCCACAATGCTATCAGGGAGGGAGTTCCAGATTTTGACACAATAACACTGAAGAAACAACAATATATTTCCAAGTCAGGATGGTCTGTGGCTTGCAGGGGAATTTGCTTCCATTCTAGCAACCTCCCGCATCACTAACCATGCATGTCCTCTGCACTGCCTTCTGACCTGCCCAGGGCACCTCATTGAATCACCTGCACTAACACTATGCCACCCACTTTCACCTCACTCAGTCCTTCCCTTTCTCTCATTTTAGAAGATGACAGTCCAAATACGGCAGAAAGGGCCCCAATGGATGCCCAACGTCAGGCTCATTATCCACTCTCAGGAGGGAATCCTGTACCTTGGAGGAGAAAACCACGACTGCTCCTGCAGGAATGCTGAGACATCAGCATCTTACAAACCGTGTAAGTTTTTTAAAATTCATTCACAGGGTATGGATGCCACTGGCCAGGTCAGTATTTATTGCCCAGAAGACAGTTGAGAGCTACCCACATTACTGTGGTCTGGAGTCACATGTAGGCAGATTTCCTTCCATGAAAGTCACCAGTGAACCAGATGAGGAGTTGTTCTAACAATTAGCAACAGTTTCAAGTGATTATTAGACTCTTAATCATCAAGTTCAAATGCCACCATTTACAATGACAAGATTTCAACCTTGGTCCACGGAATATTACCCGAGTCTATGGATTAGCAATCTAGTGATAATACCACTCGGCCATTGGCCTCTCCATAAAACACCATTCTTCATTTCACTGCAACTTTCCCATTAGCCCCAGTCAGTGTCAATCACGCCACATTACTTCTAACCACAGGCTTCAATGCCTTCTCTCTCTCGTATCTTGCGGGAGACAGCTGCTGGTCGAGATACCCATGGCACCTGTGCAGAAAGGGCCTGCTCTACCAGAGGCCAACTGCTCATCTTTTGAAGAAAAGAGTACTGAATCTTCAGAGAAAACAGTTGCAAGACTACTTCCCCTATTCCCCATCATAAAATCATATAATCTCTACAGTACAGAAAGAGGTCATTCGGTTCATCAACCCTGCATCAACACTCTAAAGAGCAAACTATAAACCCTGCCTCCTCACCATATCTCAGGTCCATGGCACCATGAGGCAGCAGTACTAACCACTGAGAAACTGTGCCATCTCATTAACAAAGTTACTTAGAAAATCTGGGAGCAAATGCTGGTGAGTATCTCATTGTGACAGTTCTGTAGTTTGCTGAGGAAGAAGCTTTCCAAGCTGCTGGCACTCAGTTGACTACCAGAGACCAAGCACCTGCTCAGCCCCAAGCAGAAGAGGGCCCTGTGGTGTTGGCAACCATGGACCTTGTCCACGTATACAGAGGGCCACAGGAGCAGCAGACAGGAATGTGGGAGACAATGACTCTTTTTGCTTAAGGGACTGCAGGGTTGCAGCTTACACCTTGGGGACCCTAGCGCATACAATCTTCTGACTGCCTCTGTGGACATTCTGGCAAACCTACACTTCAATGCCCTTGTTGTTGGTCCTCAGGGCGAAGGCATGGCAACAGAGACCATGACATACATTTCAATATGGCTTTCCTCTCAAGAAGTAGGAGGCACAAAGCTAAAGGAGGAACCACACACAGGCTCATCAAAAACTTCCTCGCTGAACACTCCAGAAGTGGATAAGCCCTCCACATTCAATCTGCATGTCCTGTACCAACCCTTGGAAGTTGAAGCCGAGGAGAATCCACTTGCACCCCTCAGCATGTCTGGCCATCCAGCCGCATATGTCCCCGGGGTCGCCTGGAGCCAATGGACTCCACTGCCAAGCAGAATCGCTCCACCCCTGCTGTAGAACCTGGGACAATACCAAGACATAATGGAAGGGAAATAAAGAAAAAAAAACAATTTTGAGGGCACTTTAGTCAAACTTTTGGTGACAATGGACTGTAAGTGCACTATCATGTTTGGAAAATTTGATTTGTTTTGCACTACATCAATTTGCTTGAGTCTATGCGTAGCTCTGAATGTACCTGTGGCAGCTTGATGTCTGATTTCATGTCAATACAGAATGTACCATCAATTAGTGTCTTTGTTGAGCGCCTACTGCAGCATGTCGAAGCAAGATGACAATGTCACGTGTAGGGCAATGGAACCATTGCCCCTCATTGTCCGATATCCCTATTCTATGCTTAGCCTCTGAGTTCAAATGCATTGATGTGAAGGATGCATGGGACAAGAATATGTACAGCACAATGAATTAAGATTGTCAGGGATTGGGAAGCTGCAAATCTGTGTCCTATAGTGCATGGTGCTACATGACAGTGTGCTGCCCTCTAAACAGCCTCACATCGGTGGATCTTGGTGGCCCCTTCTGCATAGTTCAAGACATGTACATCACCACTCTGGGCGTGGTTGCAGCTTTTTTTTCTCACTACCGTGTACTTCGAATTTTCAGCTTGATGTAAAGTGACACCAAACATTTTTCAGGCAGTGGTTTCCAGCTTCCACTTTTATGAGTTGGTGAGGCCCCAAACATCCAGATCACCTTCCTAACAGTCCTTCTCATAAACCCCATAGGCTTCACACCACCCCAGGTCCCCACGTAAACTATCTACATGAGCCTACACCCAACATCACCTCCAGCCCTTGGCAAATGAGTTCATCATGTCAGGTGTAGTCACAGACTGCCAGGCTTGAAGCTAGGGAGCTGCCGACTTCAGACAAACACAAATCCTGTTCTGATCCATACCCTCTCGTTCACTCCAGCCTGAAGCACAATTAGGTTTCTGAGTCTCTTTCCTTTAGCAGCAGCCCACCTGGTCCTCCCTAGCCCTTTTCCCTTTAGTTTCTCTGGACAGACTCAATGGACTGATCTTGACCCATTGCCTTGAGCAACATAACAAGGCAGCCTGGGATCAGAAGTGTCCTTATCGATGCCTGTACATGGAGTTGTTTCAGAATTAGAGATTGGCCTTGCTGGATGCTTGGATTGCTTCTGTCAAATTTCTCACCATAACCCATGTTGTTCAAACTCTTGTTAGACTCTGTCCTATGTAACTAACCATTATTGTAACTTATCATTCTTGTTCAATTTCAAGTTCTACATTTTTGACTTAGGCCATGACAACACATCATTTTGCTTTGTTTTACAATGCAATTGCTTGAAACTATATGAAATATGGGCTGCATTTTGTACTGATTGGAAAGCAGCATTAATGATTTGTTTGACCTGTACCAGTGATACTAACAGGGTTCAATTTTCTACCAGTTCAGATCACCACAAGGCCTGATTTCTGAACCAAGGCATGGGTACTTCAGGTTAAACTCACCACCAGTCATCAACTCTCTCATTCAAATGACAGTACAGCCAATGGTCCTCTAGGACTATGGTAACTTTCAAGTTTTCACTTCACTGGCTTGGATGCAACATAAGAATTTGTTTACACTAGCACAATAAAGATGAACATAGAAGTCTACAAAGGATAAGCTGAAACAGAGCTGTGATAAAAAAGTGTCAGATTGTCAGATAATGAAGTTAACCATTGAGTAGTTAACCAACACACATTATGTAGACACCAAGATAACAAAGCGTGGAGCTGGATAAACACAGCAGGCCAAGCAGCATCTCAGGAGCACAAAAGCTGACGTTTCGGGCCTAGACCCTTCATCAGAGAGGGGGATGGGGGGAGGGAACTGGAATAAATAGGGAGAGAGGGGGAGGCGGACCGAAGATGGAGAGTAAAGAAGATAGGTGGAGAGAGTGTAGGTGGGGGGGTAGGGAGGGGATAGGTCAGTCCAGGGAAGACGGACAGGTCAAGGAGGTGGGATGAGGTTAGTAGGTAGCTGGGGGTGCTGCTTGGGGTGGGAGGAAGGGATGGGTGAGAGGAAGAACCGGTTAGGGAGGCAGAGACAGGTTGGACTGGTTTTGGGATGCAGTGGGATGCAAGCGGAGGCTTGGGGACCGCTTTCCTACCTACTAACCTCATCCCACCTCCTTGACCTGTCCGTCTTCCCTGGACTGACCTATCCCCTCCCTACCTCCCCACCTATCTTCTTTTCTCTCCATCTTCAGTCCACCTCCCCCTCTCTCCCTATTTATTCCAGAACCCTCACTCCATCCCTCTCTCTGATGAAGGGTCTAGGCCCGAAACGTCAGCTTTTGTGCTCCTGAGATGTTGCTTGGCCTGCTGTATTCATCCAGCTCCACACTTTGTTATCTTGGATTCTCCAGCATCTGCAGTTCCCATTATCACTTATGTAGACACCAGGTTGACTTATTAGTCTGTGCTGATCTCACTGATCACAGATGGGCAGTAAAATGGTGCTATAGTTGGCTCTCTGGTTAAGAAGGGTTGTCACTCCTGATGGCCATCTATTGAGGAGTGGGCATAAGTAAGAACAAGCAGAAAACTGTCTGAGGAGCTATTTGTAGCAATGTTAAGATGCATTCAAACAGAACAGGGTTACCTTAGCATTAAACACAGCATTTACACCTTGCTGATCTGGCTGGATCAGATCTTTCCATAACAATATTTGCTGTTGAATGGCCTCATTCACTGTTAAAGTATGCTTGAGAAAATTAACTATTGAACTATTTAACAGAGGATATCTGGCACTTAGGGATCTGCAGCTTTGCAAAGAATGAAGTTAGAAAAAGCAAATAAATGTGAATAATTAAATAAATTATAACTGACCTGGAAAAGGTTTTTAGAAACTGTGGTGGGTCCATCCCATACTGCACTGATTTGGGCTTCCACTGGCTGCCCTGAAGCAGTCAGCACTCTTACTTTGTGTGAATTTACTTGTACTGTTACAACAGAGATGCGATCCTGGTCTGTTGGGTTATAGAGCACAAGGAACCTGAAACAAGAACATTTCCACTCCTTCAGATATTGCCATGATCCTTCAAATGCTGTTGTGTTAATATAACGCACAAATTATTGCTTGATTCAGTGAACAGGTGCCAAAAACATTCAGTTTGATTAAAAACTCAAAATATATATATACACATGTCAAAAGCTGAAATCTTACCCAAATTCCTTTTGAAAAATGTTAGGTGTACATTAGTAGAAACTCAAAAATGCAGGCATCTTCCTCTTGTATCAAGTGTTAACCTAGCTCAAAGGAAAATTTTCATCCTTTTAAGACAATTTGAAGGTAATGACATTATTTCTCTGAACTCTTTGGCCTAACATCATGGATAATTTGGTGGCACTTTCACGTTTGAGTCACAGGACTGTGCATTCAAGTCTCACAGCCCCAGAGAACTGGTGTGACCTTGTTGGGCCAAATAGCCTGTTTCCACACTGTATTGATTCTATGGATTTGATGGATTATCAAAAGAAAGATATGACGGCATTGAAGGCAGTTCAGGATCACGGGGTGGAGGTCACGATGAAGATTGTCAGATCAACCATAATCTCATTAATGGTAGAGCAAACTTGATGGGCCTAATGGCCTGCTTGTGTTCCTAGATTTTATGGTCTTAAGGTCTTTAAAAGTAATGGACCATAAGTCAAGAATAAAGTACCGAAGGACGCCAGTGATCTTATTTGAGTATGCTGATTCCCAGGTAGAGTTTTCCAAACAAATATCACTGCCCTACACTCTCATCAAACATTTTAATATTTATCAATTTTTTACTTAAATGGTGAAAAGACCAATATTTCAATTATTTTATATAACAAATTATTTCAAACATTGACTGCTCTCAATACAGAGAAATTTCTCCAAAACTCTCCCCTTCTGTGTCAGTTTTAAAGTATTCATCCTTATCATATAATCTCCAGTCAAAAAAAATGATACAACCAGAAGCCTTTTTTTAAAAAAAGGCTGAGAAAATCTTTTGGCTTTTTTGATTCAACAACATAGTCGCTGCTCATTATTTTAACAGTATAACTACATCTAGAGAGAGATAAAGAACTTCACACATCAGTATGATTTGTGAAATGATTTGTACGCATTTTCTGAAATCTGCCTTCTACTATGTCATGTTTCAGTCCTGAATTTTCCTGTTGAAACAGCTCTGGTCAGGCCAGTTTTTAGCACCGGGTCAGGTTCTTCTGTCTTAGCGTCTGATATGGGTGGCAGGTAATGCATAGGAGCTTGCCTCTTGTGCCAGGAATGCCTCAGTAGAATTTCAGTGTCTTCTTCTGGCAGCAAAGGTGTTGAGGAGGCGACATCTATCATATCCACCTCCGATTCAAAGGACTCATCAATGCTTGATGGACAGGGTGAACCCATGGGTTCTAGCAGTCTTTCTGATTGTTCCAAAAGGCAGGATACATTCTGCTCCCACATTGTTTGCAAATTTGTAGCTTTCATCCATTGCATCTACCCGAAGTTTATACATCACTGGTCCTGACCTTGCCTCAACCGTGAAACTTACCCATGCAGGGCCATTTCTGGGATTCTTCCAGCATACTTTTCCCCCTGTATCAAACTCTCTCTCTCACTTGGTGGAGTCTTGCATCCAGCATTGACGACTCTGAAGCCCCACATCTGGGAATATCAAAATTAACCTGGTGTGAAGCCTTCTACCCATTAGCAACTCTGTAGTTGGACATAGGGTGGTTCTCTAATCAAATAAGAACCATGACAGTTTTGCATCCAGCGAGGCTGTAGGCTGTTGGCTGTTTCTTCAAGCCAGCTTTCAAAGTTTAGACTGTTCTTTCTGCCAGGCCATTTGATGATAGATGGGTATGGAGCTGTCCTTATGTGTTGAATCCGAATCGACCAAAGGTTATACCCAAATTCCCTGCTGGTAAACAATGGCCCATTATCTGTGATAAACACTTCCAGGATTCCATGTGTTGAAAAAGATGTCTGCAGTTTTTCTATCATCATGTCTGTGTTTGTTGAATGGACTCTGCACATCCAAACACTGATTAAGAACATTAAGCCCATACTTGACATGCGACTGAGTCCCAGGCTTATCTGGACATTCCCACAGGTGTGGGAGAGCTGCTAGCAGTAATTTTTGGCCTTGTTGGCACTCTGGGCACTGCCCCGTCAACACAGCCTAGTGACCAGATGTACCTGCTCAACAATATCTTCATTTTGGAGATCCCTGGATGGTCCTGGTGGAATTCAGTGAGTATTTGACAGCGACCTTTGCTTGGGACAATTACACTTGCACCACATAACAATATGCCATCCTCCACTGTGGCCTGGTCTCTGTGGATCCAATAAGGTTTCGATTTCAGTTGTTGCAGGCATTTATGAATGGATCATTCTGCGTCCAAAGTCTGATTGACAGCTGTGACTGGGAGTGTGTCCATAAAATTTAGTACCTTCACAGATTCTTCCAATGGTGGTACCACCGGTGGTGTATCTGTTAATGGGAGATGGTTCAAGGCATCCATATTCGCTACCACGGCATCCTGGATGCTGTTCTAACTTGTTGTTATAAGCACTTAGTATTACAGCTCACTGCTGAATGCGGCTTGAGGCTGTGTGTGGCACTGCTTTGGCTTCTTTAAGTAAGCCAAGTAAGGATTTGTGGTCTGTTATTATCATTAATCTTCATCTGTAAAGGTATTGGTGGAACCCCCGACTCCAAATATGAGGGCCAACTCTTCTTGCTCTGTCTGGGCCTATTTACACTCTACATTAGCCAAAGTTCTGGATGGATATGCTATTCTGCATTACTCTCCACTGGGTCACGTATGAGCCAATACCACCCAGATACCATTCAGGGAGTTATCGCATGTCAGTACTAGATATTTCCTGGGATTACTGTGTGTCAACACCTTGCAGGAAGGTAGCTTTTATTTTAGACTTCACAGAAAGCTAGGGTTTGTCTCTGAGACCATTTCCAATGCTGACCCTTTTTTAGGAGCTAATGCAAAGGTGCCAGAAAGCAGGCCAAGTTATGTATGAACTTTCTGAAGTAACTTACCTGCCCAAGAAGTGACCTAAGCTCCAGGACAGACATGGGAGCTGGTGCACCTTTGATTGCCTTTTTCCAATGGGTGGAACCGAGTTTTGTCGACTATGTAACTCATGTAGGTCACTTGGAGGGCCTGGAACACACATTTTTCCCTTAAGTGTACACCCACCTTGGAAAATGCCTTTACTATTTTTCCCTGTTATTAAATGTCATCTAGATAAAATGGCAACCTTAGGTAGAGCTTGCAAAGTGCTAAATAAAAACCAAAAGAACTGAGGATGCTGTAAATCCGGAGCAAAACCTAAGTTGCTGGAAAAGCTCAGCAGGTCTGGCAGCATCTGTGGAGGAGAAAACAGAGTTAACATTTCGGGTCAGGTGACCCTTCTTCAGAATTGATGGTGGCTGGGAAAACATCAGTTTATATGCAGAAAATAGGGAGGTGGGTGGGTTGGGAGTAAACGGTAGGATAGCGCCCAAAGAGATAGAGAGAGAGAGACAGTTGGACAGGCAGAAGAGTTGCTGACAATCAGGCTGGGAGGGTAAACAGTTGTTAATGGGGACTGTTAGTGCCTAACAACAGGGGGTGTGGAGTGGCAGGCCATGTGGTAACAAGGCCTGGTGTGTGGGGTGGGGGGGCTGAGATATGGGAGAGTTTAGTTTTAGGGCCTACTCTCCCATGTTGCAGCCCCCTACCCCACACATTAGGCCTTGTTAACACATAGTGCCTAACAACTGGGGATGTGTGGTGGCAGGGTAACAGTCCCCAATAACAACTATCCACCCTCCCAGCCTGATCGTCAGCAACTCCTCTGTCTGTCCAACTGTCTCCCTCTCTCTCTCTTTGGGCTCTATCCTATCATTTACTCCCCAGCCCACCCATCTCCCTATTTTCTGCGTATAAACTGACGTTTTCCCAGCCACCATCAGTTCTGAGGAAGGGTCACCAGACTCAAAACGTTAAATCTGTTTTCTCCTCCACAGGTGCTGCCATTCCTGCTGAGCTTTTCCAGCAACTTTATTTTTGTTCTTGCAAAATGCTCTCCATCATCATCAGCTACAGAAAGCAGTTTCGTGTTTGTTTAAAATCTTCACAAAGATGAACTGAGCCATCAGGCTTCACAGTCGGTATGAACGGTGCTGCCCATTCCACAAACTGGCCTGCTTTGTCGATTCCGTCATACTCCAGCCTCCTGATTTCTGCCTCTGCTTTTGCTTGTAAGGCAAATGGCACTGAGCGGGCCTTACATAATCATGGAATTACTCAACACACAAGGTGGCCTTGCCTCCTTTGACAGTCCCTGACCTTCCTGGAAGATTTCCGAGTATCTTAATTAGGACTTCACTTAGGCAGCCTTTCGCTATCTGAAAAATGTTGAATCAATCTAGGTGAATCTCTCACAACCAATATTGTCCCAGCAAGCTTGAGCCCAAGCCTCCAATCAGTGGTAACTGAACCAACTGCTTTACATGAAAGACTAGGATCTAAGTTGTACCGTTATTCTGTAAAGGTTCCCTGGTACAGATTCTCAGCTTAGCCAAGCCCCTGTGCAAAACTAAGTACTGAAGTCCCCAGTGAATTTTGTGAAAACTGGTTCTGTGATCACTGATATGGCTGTGCCAGTAGCGACCTCTGTTAGAAACAGATGACCATGTAACCAGACATTTAGTTTGATTGGCTCTGATTTGCATGTTGTTAAGCAATTTAACTGTTCCAAATCATATGTAGGTAGACTTTCCAGGGTATGAGCTCCTCTGGACACTATCCTATAAGTTATTTTGCACAATTCAGTTCTAGTAGGACTCTTTACCTGTCTCGAGGCCACATACCAGCAGCAACTACAATGGCTTGCCAGCAAGGATCCTGAAGACAATTTTAATTGTACAGCCAAGGCTTGGTCTTGTTCTGGAGTACTGCTGTGGGCTGACCAGAAGTCCTTATGATCAGGATATGTCCTGAGTGAGGCTATGCAATTGCCTGCAGTCAACTGGTGTCTCCCAAGCTCAGACAGACTGGCAAGGGTGTCCACTTCCATCAGAATACCCTGCAACTCGTATGATCCACTTGCCGCATTTTCCAGTGATAAAGCCGAGTTGTCATGACTGTTTCAGGTCCAGCTGGGCTTTAGCTAATAGGTACTTTTGTATAGTTCCATCATTAATCCCACACATCAAACAGTTTCTAAGCATTTCACTAAGGGCTAAACCAAAATTACATGCTTCTGCCAGTCATCTTAACCTATTTAAAAATCCCAAAATGGAGTCACCTAGTTCTCAAACTGCTGAATAAAAACAATAGCGTTTCACAATTAGAGGCAGCTTAGGGTGATAATGTTCCTTAAGTACGTGCGTCCTGAAATGCTGTAGTGTCTGGTACCTAGGGAAAGCTAGGCTCCTAGTAATAGAAAAGGACGTGGCTCCACAGGTTGTCAGGAGATGTTGTTTGTTGGAAAATGTAATGCTTTCCCCCTCGCCCCCTGCACACTGGGCCAAGTCCTCCAAGGCAGGGTTGACTGAAGCAAAATTCCCCTAACAAAGGTAAGACGTACAAAATGTTTATCCCAACTCAAAGATGACTGTTGTGAGTGAGTTTCTTTACAACTTGTGCTTTTCTGTCATCACCACTGAAACAACTCCATACAGTACAGTATCCCGTCACCAAGTCATCTTTATTTGTACTTGCACAGTCCTTGATTCTAATACTGCCTCTTCAGAGTCAGCTCTCAGAATGCCAGAATGTCTGACACTCCTCTTTTTGTCTGTCTGTCTGTCAGCCAGGGCTCCCTGTTTGGGCCAGATTAACAGCCCCAATCAGGGAGCTCATATTCTTTGTTGTCCGACTGGTGACTTTGTTACAATTCTGTAACGATGAACAATATAAGTTTATTCTCATCAGTTACAAATTGTAGAGAAGACAACCCTTAATAATAATAACAGAAATGTGGAATAAACTGCCTATTCAACTATGGAAAAAATGGAAGAAAAACAAAGAATAAAGATTAAATTGTACTCTAGTTCACTATATGCTTGGATAGCTTTATTAATGTAATCAGTATTGCAAAAGGCTTCAGGATGTGAAAATATCTGAATGCTAGGCAATAGTGATACAAGAGTTTTGTGGTAATCAGGGAATGGTGTGAGATGATGTCCTGAACATACAAATCCACGCACATGCACACATACAACAAGAAACAAGAGTAGGCTGCTAGGCCATCCAAGCATGCTGTGCCATTTAATAAGATCATGGTTGATCAGATTTTAACCTCAACTCTACATTCCTGCATATACCCAATAATTAAGAAATTGATCTACTTTTGCTTTAAAAGCATTTTAAGATTCTGTATCTGCTGTCTTTTAAGCTAGGGAGTTCCAAGACTCAACCCTTTAGATAGAAAAATGTTTCCTTATCTCAGTTTTAATTGGAGACCCCCTTTTGCTTAAGATATGACCCCTAGTTCTACAAGAAGAAATATGCTTTCAACATGCACCTGGTCGCGTCTGCTTTAGCACCAATTAAGTCACTGCTAACTCTGCTAAACTGCAGAGGATACAGGCCAAGACTTTCCTCCTGTGGCAATCCCCACATCAATCTGTCTACTGGGCAGGAATAAATCAGGATATTCAATAATTCGTTAGGCTCACAAAACGTTTCATTTCCAGGAGTGGAGGAAGCCTCTACATCCACACCATCTTACACCTACTCCTTGGGCAAAAGCAGCAATAGGCCTACTATATAGTACATGACAAAGTTTATATCCTTATAATGGTTTACTTCTCTAAATTTCCTATAGTTCAGCGACTTTGCAACATGAGTATAACGTTTACTAACATGATGACATCAGAAGTCACACAACACCAGGTTATGTTCAACAGATTTATTTGAAATCTCAAGTTTTTGCAACCTTCGGCTAGTCAAAGAGCAGCTCTCGAAAGTTTGTGATTTCAAACACACCTGTTGGCCTATAACCTGGTGACTTGTGATTTCTGACTTTATCCACTCCAGTCCAATACCGGCACCTCCACATAATGGCTAATATGATGAGCGCAATTTTCAGTTTATTCAGCATTCTTAGAAACCATAGAAATTATACAGCATGGCAACAGACCGTAATGCACTGGCAAACCATTTCAAGATACATATATTAAATAAGGAATGATCAATATCACATTATCACTCCACTATCAAATGATCTAACTGAACATCTGGTACGTACTATCAAATTAATCATCACTAGTTTGTCAAACAACAAAGCAACATTTTAATATTACATTGCAGCATTTTCATGCGATATGAATGGAGAAGGGGCTACCTTCCCCAGCGCAACTTATGTGAAGGCAAGTGTGAATGACTTTGCCCAGCAACCATTCCTAAACATTCTAAGACACACATGATTCTTCTTCTTAACAGACAGAACAGAATTAAAAAGATATACGACGAATGACCAGATAGAGAACTACCGAAACTGTTATCTGGGTGAAAAGTGAAACTTAAAAACAAAGATTTATAAAAAGTTACAATCAGTCCAGGTCATAAAAAATCATTGCCGATCATGTTGCTATGTCACAAAGGAACAAAAGCCAGCTTAGACCAACATGCAGCACATCAATCATGCATGACAGCGTGAGGAGGAGCACTCTGATGAAGATGATTGTGTTGAATGATAGTAACCAGTAGCAAGACAACCAAGTTGTCAGACAAGTGAAACAGAGAACATTGGGTACATCACCAGATGGGTATACAGTCAAGATAAATTGTCAAACCTCGAAAGCATCACATTGAACTTTGAATTCTGAAACTCTGTTTTACCTATTTGTGTAAGGATTAAACTGACTACATGTTACAACCACATATCTGTTTGAGATTGTTTTTAATCTTTAGAACATTGAAGATCTTGCATTATGTCTTATGGTCAGTATGTCCATAATTCTTTAACAGACATTCATAATACCATTATTGTATCATAGTGTTTGACCTGAATGCATAAACGTCTCATACTCTACATTACTCTAGGATCACTTGATATGCTACAGGGTGGTGGACCCTCTATATAATTTGTAAAGATAATACTATTATCATTTAGTAGGGTCTGGCAGGGATGCTAGAGACCAAACAGAACTATAAAACAGGTGATCATTACATGTTGACTAAGGGGTAATTGGGTGAGAGCTGGATGTATATATGGGGAAACAATGTGCTGATCTCATGATCAGAGATTTGGTATAAAACATTAACTAGAAAAATATAAACCAGGACACTGTGTGACCAACATTAAACACCAAGTGTTTAACAAGTTTCAGTCCAGATACTTACTTATATGTGAAGGTAATGCTTGTATGTAATAGCTAGTTGTATTAAACACCTGTTGGATTCTTCAATATCACGATATCCATGTCCGGTGTTAAGGATACAATGAGTAACGTAAAGATTGATGCATCAGGTAAATGACGCTGGTAAAGGCAGCTTTTTTTGCCTCTTTATTAATTCACGGGATGACAGCATCTCTGGCTAGGCTGCATTTATTGCCTATACCCCAAAGGGCAGTTAAATATGGGTCTGGAGTCACATGTAGGCTAGACCGGGTAAGGGTGGCAGTTTCCTTCCCTAAAGGACATGTGTAAACCAGACAGCATTTTCCAACAATTGACAATGGTCATCATTAGATTGTTAATTCCAGATATTTATTGAATTCAAATTCCACCATCTGCCAAAGCAAGATTCGAACCCAGGTCCCCAGAACATTACCTGGGACTGTGGATTAACAGTCCAGTGATAATGCCACTAGGCCATCGCCTCCCCTTAAATGATCACCTCCCATTCATTTACAGGGAGCAGTGGAGGCACCAAGCTATTTATCTGCCATTGGGCTTATTTAGGCCATAATAGGCCTCTTAAGAACCACACTATTTTATTTGTTTAGAGAATATGAGCGTCACTGGCTAGGTTAGCATTCGTTGCCCATACATCATTGTCCTTGGGAAGATGGAGGTATACTGCCAATGTCCTTCCAAATGGAAGTGACTGTGCGTTTGGAAAAAGAATTGATGAATTTCTGCAGAGCATCTTGTAAATGTACCTTGCTCCTACTGTGCATTAGTATTGGAGGGAATGAATATATGTGAATGTGACACCAATCAAGTGGGAAGGTATGTCCTGGATGGTATAAAGCTTCTTAACTGTTGTTGGAACTGCATTTAATTAGGCAAGTGGGAAGTATCCCATCACAATCTTGACTCTGTAGATGGCAGACAAGCTTTGGAGAGTTACGAAATGAGCTACTTGCTGGATAATTCCCATCTCTAACCTGTTTTTGTAGTCACACTATTTATTTGGTTGGTCCAGTTCAGTTTCTGCCCATGCTCAGTATTATTTAGTAGTTGCAAGAGAGGCATTCACCAGGTGAGTAGCTCAGCAGCTTTTCTTGGGTGAACTGGTACTGAGCAAGTCATGGGAAGTGGGGAAAGCAGTTTTGGGAACCACTTGTCCACCTTGGAAGGCACCTCTTACAGCCTTTCCAGAATGTTCTTTGAACATATTGAGTACAAAATCACTAACCTGGGTGTTAGGCTTAATTCAATGGTTGTTCTTTGAGGTAATGAGTCTTGTGAGGCTTGATTATCATCCTGAAATGAAGCAGACAGCATTTGAATGAAGTTGTAATATGTTGTAATGCCAGTTAGTCTATCTGCTTAAATCAAAAGCTATTCTTAACTAAATAAAAACAGCAAATGTTGGAGAAATGCAGCAGGCTTGGCAGCATCTGCGTACAGTGAAACAAAATTAACATTGAGACCAGTTCGACTTCTTCTGAAGAGAAAATATTAATCTTGTTTCTCTTTCCATGGACATGCAGAGTGCCTCCAACATTTTCTGTACTTACTTCAGATTTCCTGCATCTGCAGTATTTAGCTTTCGCTATTAACTTAGGTTGGTTACACAACTCTTATGGCAAATACTCAACATTCTCTTTGCAAAACACACTTAAAATTTCCAATTACTACATCTATGCATTCCTCAAGATCTCGTTCAATGTATCACACAGAACTGTTGGCTATGTGTAAACTTTGCACTTTATGATTTTCATACCATATGTTTCTCTGATTCACTTACTGTCCCAGTCAATAAGGAATTACGGCGAGATGCAGAACAAGTGTGGGACAGAAGAGAATTGCAAGACAAACACCAGCACCTCAAAGACTGGAAGAGAAACATACCTGGACATATGCAACAGCACCTAAAAGAGCATTCAAATCCAATTTGTGACTCTGGATCAGACTGATCACGTTTGAGAAAATCAAAGTGACATCACAGGAAAACAGGTTGGTGAGCATCCTTATAGCTTGCATTTCAAAATTCAGGTTTTTTAAAAATTCATTCATGAACTGTGGATGTCACTGGTTGTGCCACCATTTATTGCCAATCCCTGGTTGCCCTCTATGCACTCGTGGTAAGCTGCATTCTTGAACTGCTTCAGCCTATTTAGTATAGACAGATTCAACACTATCAGGGAGGAACTTTCAAGATTTTGATCCAAAAACAGTGAAGGAACAATGTTACATTTCCAAGTCAGAATGGTAAGTGGCTTGGACGGGAATTTGCAGTGGTTTTTCCATGGTTCTGATTCCCTTATTCTTAGAGATAGAAGTTGTCATGGGTTTAGAGGTGCTGTTTCAGTGAATTTCTGTAGTGTATTTTCTGGATGATAAGCACTGTTGCACCTGAGAGGCTATGGTTGAGGTGTGAATACTTGTGGATGTGGTGGCAATCATGCGGGACACTTTGCTGTCGATGGCATCATGCTTCTTGAGTGCTATTGCAGGCGCATTCGTCCAGGCAACTGGCAACTATTCCATCACACTCTTGACATGTAACTTGTATACGATGGATAGGTTTTGGAGAGTAAGGAGGTGATAGAGCAGTGGTCATTGGTGATGCAGCAGATGGTTGGGGTCTAGAACACAATGCTGAGGAACTCTTTCAGCAATGTCTTGGGGCTCAAACAACCTCTGACAACCAAATTTCCCTTGGGTGCATGGTATGACTTAAGTAGATGCAAAGTTTTCCCTGATTCTCACTGACTCTAGTTTTGCTAGGGCTTTTTGATACCATACTAGCTCAAATATGGCCTTGATGTCAAGAGCAGTCACTCTCAACTCACTTCTGGAATTCAGCTCAAGCAGACTTTACCAATTACTGCTAATGCTACTTGATATCTAAGTAATAGCTGGAACTGCAGGTGCTGGAGAATCTGAGATAACAAGGTATAGAGCTGGATGAACACAGCAGTCCAAGCAGCATCAGAGGAGCAGGAAGGGTCATTTTCTGAAGAAGGTCATACCATGCACCCAAGGGAAATTTGGTTGTCGGAGGTTGTTTGAGCCCCAAGACATTTCTGAAAGAGTTCCTCAGAGTAGTGTCCTAGGCCCCAACCATCTGCTGCGTCATCAATGACCAAGGCCCAAAACATCAGTTTTCCTGCTCCTCTGATGCTGCTTGGCCTGCTGTGTTCATCAAGCTATACAATTTGTTATCTCTGAAATCTAAGTAATCCTGCTTCGCAGCTTCACCAGTTTGATACTTCATTTTTAGGTATGCTATGTGCTGCTCCTGGCATGTTCTCTTGTCTGCCTATAATTTTAGAAATAAGGTCTACTTTTAAGAGTAAAGCTTATTAGATTAGCTGGTGAACACTTCCTATTTTTGTTAACCAGTAAAATTTCACTTGGGATAAGCACAGAAAGTACTAAAATATTAAAAATGTAACCACAGGGATGGCTAGACACATTAAATTTACATTTAATCAGTGAAATAATTAATTAAATACCATAAAGCTGGCAGTCTAGGTAATGTGTGGGAGCTGCAGAATGTAGTAACCTGTGCATACCACTTTAGCCAAACACAAATCTACAGCTGGATGAACTTGGGCTCAGTGTTTCAGAGGTGGAGGATGAGCTGCAGACACTGTGACACATGGGTGGTGGAAAGTTACCTCGATACTTTGCTCCAGGAGGCAGTCACACACTTCAGGATAGGGTTAACTGATTTGGTTCATGGTCAAGGAAAGAAGGGGTGACTGAGTGTGTCAAATATGAGGAGAGAAATGTGGTGCTGCAGGATTTATAAATGAACTGACCTTGTCACAATGGTACACAAAGCAACTTGAACAGAAGAAGTTAATAGGAATGCAGTGATAGCAGGCGACAATATAGTCAGGAGGATAAACAGAGTTCTCTGTAGTTGACCACAATCGTCTAGAAGGCAGTGTTGCCTGTTCAATTTCTGGACGTGGCCTGTCTGCTCTAGACTGGATTGTAAATTGCAGTGGGAGGCAAGGGTGCAATTGTTATTGTACAAATAGCTACCAGTGACATAGGTAACACAGGAAAGAGGTTTATATTAGATAGTATTAGCAGTTAGAGACTAAATTAAATAGCAGAACCACAAAGGTTCTTAACTAAGATTAAACATTAGTCTCAAGGTAGGTCAATTTACAGCAGAAATAGAAGTAAACAAAAGTATGGTCTAATTATGGGATGGGGTGACAAGCTGATCAAGATGGCAAACTGAACGTTCCAAGAGTATTCAATGTTTCAGATGGATAAGCAAAGAAGAGGAGGAGGCAGGATGGTGCAGTACTAAGGGGTGAGAACAGTACATTAGTGAAAGAAAATTGTAGATCAGAAGAACAAGATGTAGAAACAGTTTGGGTGGAGTTAAGAAAGGTCAAGAGGCAGCAAACGTTGGATGGTATTGTTTATAGGCCACCAGACAAAAGTGACATAGAGTAAAGAGAATCATAGGGAACTTCAATCAACATTCGACTGGGTAAGCTTAATTTGCACTAACATTGCGCAGGGTAAAATTGCTGAAACGTATTAGAGATTATTTTCTAGAACAATGCATTGTGGAATCAATTTGGGAACAGATTATTTTATATCTGGTATGGTACTTTGAGAAAGTGCTAACTAATAATCTCGTTGTAAAGGAACCTTAACTGAAGTATGACCAAAATATGCAAACTTTTACACAAAACTCATAAATGACAGAGTTTAATTTGAATCTAAGGACTAATTTTTTCGATTATGTGAAATAGGCATCACTTGCTGGGTGAATGGCATTTATTGCTCATCCCTAAATGCCCTTGAGAAGGTAGTGGTGAGCTTTTCAATTGCTTCAATCCATTTGTTGTGGGTAGACCCACAATGCTGGTCGGTAGGGCGTTCTCAGATTTTGACCCAGTGATACTAAAGGAATGATGATATGTTTTCAAGTTAGGATAGCAAATGGACTGGAAGAGAAGTTGCAAGTGGTGGTATCCTCATTAATCTGATGCCCTTGTTCTTCTAGATAGTAGTGGTTTGGAAGGTGCTGTGTAGGGAACTTTGATGAATTTCCACAGAGCATTTTATAGATGGTACTCACTGCTGATTCTGAGTGTGACAGTAAAGGGAGTGAATGTTTGTGGATATGGTACCAATCAAGCAGACTGCTTTGTTCTGGATCGTGTCAAGGTTCCTGTGTGTTACTGGAGCTGCACACTGCCAGGCAAGTGAAGAGTATTCCATCACACTTCTGACTTGTGCCTAATATGTGGGGCACAGGCTTTCAGGAGTCAGGAACCGAGTTGTTCACTGCAGAATTCTTAGACTCTGACCTGTTCTTGTAGCCACAGTACTTATATGGCTAGTGCAGTTCAAGTTCTGGTCAATGGTTAGATTTTCTCTTGTTGTACATTGTCATTGCCTAGTACTTTTGTTGCATAAATGATAATCGCCATTTGTCAGCCCAAAGCTGGATACTGGATTCATCTTTCCTGTCTCCCTATTTCTGTTTGCACCTGCATGTAGCATTGGTAGTAATCTGGAGATCACTACTTAAAGACCCTGTTTGCTCATTTTCTATCTAGCTCCCTAAATTCCAATTGTAGGACCACATCCCTGTTACTATCCATGTCATGAGTACTGATGGGGACCATGACGATTGTCTATTTGCCATCCATCCCAAAAAGTGAATGTCCTGCAGCTGTTCTGTGACATCCCCAATCTTAGCACTAAGGAGGCAACAAAATATCCTGGAGTAACACAGATGGTCATAGAAATGCTGATCTCTTCCCCCAAATGAACAATTCCCATCAGTACTGTTTTCTCCCTCTTCTTTCTTCCATGCCATACAACTGGGCGGCCATCAGTGATGACCTAGGCTTGAGTTTTACCATACTACTTCAAGGATTCTTTGTCCTAACCAATATCCAGACCAAGGAATTAGTTAGCGAGTGGGACACCAGCAGATTCCAGCAAATCTGCCCATTTCTCTTGGACCCCAAGAATCAAAGTTGCGTAACTTCAGCAAACATCCAAAGGTTTCTTTCCATAGACTTTCAAATGTTTATGTTATTTACACCAGCCCACTTTTATAACTAATCTGGAGGATACAATGAAGCTAATTGAAAAATAACATTTCTTACCATTTGAAGAAAAGGCATTGAAGGGTTGTGCTTGTAACTTTCTTTGTTTTTTAAAATTAGAAAATGTGCTGAGTCACCTATTACTTTTTTCAAGTTCAATAGTGAGTGAAATAGTCTGTGAAGAGAAAGATCCAAGAACATTATAAGTATCACTTCTTTGTTTTGGGGGCATAATACATGGTGCAGTTTGCAGACTTCCGGCATCTTCACCACTCAGCACTGTTCAGCATGTAGCAACACTACATATGCTTGATTCTACCACTGGTAGGCAAATGAGATGGTCTAATCCAAAAGATAGGCAGTGAAATACAGATCATAAGCCAATCTTTACAAAAAATCCTAAATAAAGTTAAGGTAGTAGATATGAAATATTTACTTCATATATTTTACATACTTACACACCACAGACCTACACCTCTTAATCCAACCAATTTCAGTCAATGCCTATCAGTTATCATTTATCTTCAGCGTATAATTAACTGCAATAACAGATTTCCATCTGGCTCTCTAAATAAAAATCAAGACTTTAAGTTAACTTGTACAACAAAAAATTAAAAATAAATTAAACCAAAGACTTGTATATTCTACACAAAATATTATTGTTGCAAGGTGGCTTTTCTTGGATGCCTAACAATTTCTTTGTCTATGTATTTATTTTTGGACAGCAATTCAATAATTGATGAATTCTATCCACCATTTAATTTTTGGAGTGATGAGCGTAAACAAAACTGGCAATCAAAACGGCTACCTGTGCACGTGCAGTGGTGTCACTTATTGGCGACAGATGTCTCAGAGTTAAAATGAATTTGTACATGCATGATCATATCACTATGTAACCTGTGTAATAAGCTTAAATGAATTTGTGTATGTGTGGCTGACATCTCTGCATTATCTATGTATTGTGCAGGCAGCCCTACTGAGGCCCAAGTTTTGGGTGCACAGACAAAAACTGGGAGCAGCGGCAGGGGCTGGGAGCAGGTCAGAGGCCGGGAAGGGCAACAAAGATCATGAAGTAGAACCGGTCATTCAGCCAAGAAGCTTCTCATCGTGGGGCTGTGAGATGGTAGCTCTGGGCTCGATTTGGACCTGTGGGCAGGAATGCAGCATTGACAGCACCAAGAACATGACCAACCTGCACTCAGCAGTCACATCTTTGTAATGTTAGAAGGCTGGTGAAATAGATTATGCTTTGGTTAGAAATCAACTGCATCTGTTGCTTCACAGCGATGTGGTACATCCGGTTGGGTTGCTGCACCTGTATAACCTTATGCCACTTACAGAGGGCATTCCTATGAAGACAAACCTAATTTAACTTTAGACATCTCCTTTCACTCCAGCATTTGGTTCATAAAAGTAAAATTAATACATAACTTATTTTCACTCATTTTTCAAAGTGTATATTATCCAACAACAAGCAATAATATTAAATGAATTCACCATCTATACTGCACTTACTGTCAAATCATTTAAGTGAGATTCTGTACAAAGAGAAGCCACAACATTTACCCATTCTATATTCAAGAAATAAAGGATTAAAATTAATAATTAGATCTAAAACAGAAGAAAATGTTTTCATGAAGGAATAGGTCAAGAAATTCACCCTGTGGTTTTTTGGAGTGAATATCTAATAGATTTCACTCAACTGCTCACTTAACTATCCCCTTATACACAATCATTTTAATCAGCAATCTTAACTTTAACAAATTTAATCTCAAAAACAAAAATACCTAAATTCAAACAGAATTATTGTACTTAAAAACACTATTTGGTAATGTATGTTTATTCTCCCAGTAAATTTACTTTTATTTGCTTATCTTGACTTGGCTTGAGTTTGTTTAGATTTCTATCAATCACTGCCTACACCCTAAGGATGGCACTCAAAACCCTTCGGATCAAAAGCTGCTTTTATACCTCTACATCAATGTTAATTAATACTCTGAATATTTCATAATCAGTGTGAAATGCAAAATCTGTAGCATTACTACATTTTCAGTGTTTGTTGAAACATTAATTATTAGTGAAAAACAACATTAGATGTTCTTCCTTTTAGAGCCAAAATAAAGAGATTTCTGACTGATCCTAATTACCCGTTGTGTTTTCTCACGTTTCAACAAGCATTTTAACTTTTTAAGTTCTTTCATGGGGTGTGAGTGTCACTGGCAAGACCAGCATTTGTTGCCTATCTCTAGTGCCCTTGAACTGAGTAGACTTTTCAGAGGTAAATTAAAAGTCAACCACATGGGTGTGGATCTAGAGCCATAGTTAAGCCAGACTGATTAAGAATAGCAGGTTTTTTTATTCTATAAAAGACATTAGCGAACTAGGTGAGGACTGCAGCGCTGGAAGAAATTATATATTACACTTATCACGACAATGAGACATTACAAGCATAAATAATGTAGTATTTGTGAAGCTGACTCACTGTTACACAGAGTGCAGAGGGCATGCTATGCATAGAAAACTCCAACAAATAGCTCTGTAATAATAAATAGCAAACTGTTTTTTGTAATAAAACAAAGAGCTGCGAATGCTGAAAATCCAAAACAAAAGTAGAAATAGCTGAAGAAACTCAGCAAGTCTGGCAGCAACAGTGGAGAGAAAGCAGAGTTAAATGTTTCAGGTCTAGTGACCCTTCTTCAGAATTGATAGTAGCTAGGAAAATATGATATTGTATGCTGAAGACAGGAAGTGAAGGGTGAAAAGGAGTAAGCAACACATAGAGATGGAGCCAATACGGATGGAGAGACAGTTGGTAGACTAGTGGTAAGCTAGAGGAAAGAAAACAGTTCATGGGGCTGAAGGTAGATGCAAATGCTGATAATGGTCCCCATTACCAGATTTTCTTTCCTCATGGTTTACCATTATCCATCCCTTTAGCAGCAACTCAGCAGGTCTGACAGCATCTGCCGGAGAAAGCAGAATTAACATTTTGAATCTGGTGACTCTTCATCAGAACCAATCCACAGAGCTTCTTTATCCTTCCTTGCATCACCGGCCAAGTGGTTAACAAGAAAGACTACCAGTTACAATGAGTGAGGAGTGAGTCAATCAGGAAGAAATGTTCAAGAGATGGCCATAGAACCAACCAACACTTAGCACAGACAGGAAAGGCAATGGCAGCAGCATGTGAATAGAGTTTGAATACCTAGGTATGAGGTTGGAGCCCCTGAGAAAGCAACAAAACAAAAATTACTCTGGCCGAAGGCTCTTTTCTAACAGGCTCAACTTTTTCAACATGAGCAAAGGGCAGTGCAAGCAAAAGCTTTTGACATTTACAGATTTGGCGAGAGATATCTGTGCTTTGTTGAAAGCAGATCTCATGGCTCAAACAAGTGCTCAGACATTGCGATTTGCATTCAGAGTGACTGTGGCCTTCAACCTCAATCCAACTATTTCCAGGAATCTGCTCAAGGTTTCGGCAGCATTTTTTGACCATGATGTCGGCAAACATGACACCTAATTAGATTATTCTCTTCTGCCTGCCTTTGGTCCATATACCTTCATTCCTTGTATATTCATGTGCTTATCTGAAGGCCCTTAAAACACTCAAATTGCACAAATATTATCATCAAATTACTCTTGCAGGAGCCACATAGACACATGAAAAGAAAGTTAGAATAGTGGCGGACTACTGCATAATGTAACACAGTAAAAAGATGAAGATATCATTGAGGTGAAGAATGACAAAAGTAAAAATGGTGTTTGAGAATCCAAGACTGGTTTTGTTCATGTTACTGGGAGCACTTATTACTTGGGTGGTTCTTCAAGAACTCTTAAGAATCAGGTTGCACTTTCAGCAGCAAATACCTGACAAGTCATTGTAACATATTCCAACAAGATAAGTTTCACATATATTCCGGGAAAGGCTCATTCTCCAACAACAGGTTCAAGTCCACCAATTTCCTTGATATAGTCTGAACACACAATGGTTGAATTCTGAACCATCAATAGCTTGGGTTCAAGCTAGTTGGGACTGGCAGCTGTATTGTGGTGCGGAGATCAGCCCAGCACAGACTCATGGCAGTGACGACATCGGTAGAGGCAAGGTGGCGCTGAAAAAAGGAGACATGGTGCTGTGGCAGTGGCGTGGCAAACAGACTTGACACTAGCTGACTGCTTCCTGCTGGTGATGGTCTCAGTGTTGGTGTGGAAGAGCCTGTATCCAGGCTCATGCCTAAACACTTATGGAGGACTATAACATTGAACTTTTAACTTTTTTTAAAAAACTTTAGATTTTGTACTTAGGTTCCTGTGTACCTAAGATGGTGCTGGAGAATGGCGACTTTGTACAGTTTTCACTGTATTCCTGTATCCCTGCACTTGAGCACACATGACAATAGAATCTAACTATAATTCTAATTGAGGGATTTAACTTCAGGTATCCTTTGACTAAAAGGACCTGTAGCATACATTACAGTTTCTCAAAGCCCTGGAGATGGTCACCTAGTACAGTGTAGTAAGATTAGGTCTACATTCTGCTGAGTGAACATTAACAGACTTTATAAAACCTAATGAAGGAGAGTAAGAGACCACATCTTCTGGAGCCCCACAGATTCAGGTTCCAGATAATCTATGTGATCTAGAGTCACTATGACATAGCTCTTAGTGCATAAGCTCAGTAACAAACTATTTCGCAAGTGAAGCTACTGATAATTCTTTACTCTGCATCTTCCCTTACATGTTTGACTGTACACTTTATAACCAATAACATTTAACTATTCATATCTAACTCTGCACCCCGCTTCTGCTCCCACATGTTTCTATTGGTTGAGGTCTTAATCTCCAACAGTATTCTCAGCTCTCTTGGACAACATTAGAAAGCACTGTCTTGAGAAGCATGTGCATGAATGAAATGTTTGTTTCTCAAAACAGCTCTTTCCTTGTCTGTATTGCAGTGAAAACTAATCCATGACAAATGATTGATGACCTTGAACATCTTACTGAAGTCCATGTAGATTACGTCTACTGCTCTATCTTCATCAATCCCCTTTGTTACTTCTCAAAAAACTCGGTCAAGTTAGTGAGACATAAGTTCCCATGCACAAAGTCACCTTGTGATATTTAACTATCATAGCCCCTGGAAGAGGAAAATGGCAAACTGAAATTCTGCTTTTCATTTCTATCTGTGGCACACTTTGAGGCAGGGATAAATCTGGCAAATGAAAATAAGAATAACTTGAGAGACGATGCAATGAGAACTTGCCCTCTACTCCCAGGGTAAGATTTTCATATTGCATAAATATTGACATCAGTTTCACAATTGCTTCCATGACACTGCTCAATGAACATTTCAAATTCATAATTTAGGCAACCTCTATTAAATTTCCTCTCATTTTTCTTAAAAATTAAGCCTTCTATTAGAAGTACAAGTACAGTTTAAAGCTGATTCCTAATTCCAGAATGGGTGCTCGTAGTTTCAACTCGTAGTTCAATGCAAGGAAGCATTCAGAGAACCAAATGCAACTGCCCTAGCTGCACAGATCAGTATGGATATTGTTCAAGCATTCCTCAGAATAGTCTTGGCCAATATCTGTTACTGCTTCACATGGGAATACAAATAAAAAGAGTAAAACAAAACTAGAACTCTCGGTGCATGAAGTAACTGAGTCCCATCAGTCACTGGTGTTTTTGTAAATGAAGATTGTTTTATATTAAAAAAGAGTACCACTCATGCTCATAATTTCCAAACACACAGGTGTTGAGGAACTGACTGTAAAACTATCGCAATGTACCTAAAATCAGTCTTTGGTAAGCCAGTGTGGAGCTGGAGGAACACAGCAGGAAAGTTGACGTTTCGGGTTGGGAACCTTTCTGAAGAAGGGTCCTCTGAAGCTGCCTGGCATGCTCCACACTGGTTTATCAAAGACTGATTTTCAGCATCTGCAGTTGTTGCTGTCTCTGAACCTTTGGTAAGCTCTGTTTTCAACGGGTTTGTGGACTGTTGGTTGTAAAAGACTTTTAGCAGTTACACTTTCAGCGACATGGCTTTAAAGTTAAAAAATAGTAGCACTTAATAGAACTGCATGTAAAAGAAAATTACTTGTTCATCATTTCTGAAGAAGGGTCCCGACCCAAAACGTCAAGCTTTCCTGCTCCTCTAATGCTGCTTGGCCTGCTGTGTTCATCCAGCTTCACACCATGTTATCTTGCTTGTTCATCACCCCATTTTAACGTATTAAATAAATCGGTTGCATTGCAGAAAACAGTTGGAGAAATTAACCTCTCTTTCCATTAAATAAAGCATAAGCAAGCATAGCATTATGAATTAAATGTGAAAACAATCAGATCAGGACTTGATTGACTAAGCAAGCTGGATTGAATGATCTCTCTCCCATACTTTATATTAAAATATTGTCAAATCCATTTATGACAAGTGTATCAAACACTCATAAAATATTATATCACTGTGAAGATAAATTCAAACCCAAATGTTGAGAAAGCTAATTCAAAGTGAATCCGATAAAATAACATTCACCTGGTCCCATAGTCCATGACGACCCACTCCTTAGCGGTTCCAGTAATTGCATCATGATGTTGGAACAGGCCAAGATTTCGTCTTGCTTCTATGAGCAGTTTATAATCTTCAGATGAAGGGAACATTGCCATTTTATTGGATTGCTGAGCACCCACTAATGCTAAAGAGTAAAGAATTTCTGCTGCCCTGCATAGGAAAACAAAAAATTTAACATTTATTTTTAGTTAAAAAGGCCCAACAGCTCCTTCCAATGCATCAAGTCTCAAGTAAATTTTATTTCTTTATTAATTTAAAGAAAATTCCATAGTCAAGATTTAATATCTTTTGTATTTAACTCAATATGAAATCATTGCATAGAACTGCACGTAAAAGAAAATTGCTCGTTCACTACCAAAATGTACTAAATGAATTTCTTCACAATTTATTAAACTGAATTTCAAGGAATATTTTGCTTGCCTCATAAACCTCAAATATTGTGGGAAAAAGGGTCCTTTTAAGGCTCATTGCCCAAACAATACTAACACAATTAAACAGTTTCCAACAGAGTTAATCCTTAGTAACATTCAAGTGTTTAAGTATATTACAGCAATCCCATCAAAATACAAAAGGACGACAGAATTATATTTTAATTGAACCATACTAAAATCCTTCAATTTAGTCAGACTGAATTTTTCTCATTTCTGCATTTATGTAGCACAGAGATCATGCCAAAAAAAGACTGCATTTATAACTACCCTTTTCACACCACCAAATGTCAAAATGTACAGCCAATGAACTAGTCCAGAATACAGTCACTGGTATAGTTTAGATAGGTAGTTTATTTTTGGCACATCAAGATCCTACAAGCTGCAATGCGCTAATGAGTAGATAATCTGATTTTTGTGATGTTGACTGATTGATAAATATTGGCTATGACACTGCAGCTACCCCCTTGTTTTCTTTTCAAAATAGTGCCATGGAATCGTTTCCATTCATTTGAGAAATCAGAAAGCAGCTTGAGGCAGCAGTGCATCTGATAAATGGAACTCTGCAGCACTTCACCAAGATGGTGGCACCAGCAAGTTAGGTAACATTTAGGCTCCTGAGCCTGACCGCTCTGGGTCAAATGCATCCTTCTTTCTTTTTCCTGTTCTTCTTTCTTTTTTTGCTTTTTCTCCGTGGCGGAGATGTCATTGTGGAAAAGGCTAGAGCGGGACTCATGATGGAAGTTGCGGCTGCAGCGATGACTCATGGTTGCAGTAGGCCCAGAGTAGGGGCTGCAACTTTGGCTGCATGGTGGGGCTGGAATGGCACTCCTAGCAATGCTGTTGAGGGTCAGAGGCTGCAGCTTTGGCTGGTGGCCCTCGTAATGGAGCCGGGGACTCCTGGGGCATTGGCTGGACCTGGAACAGGGACTCATTGTGGATTGGAACACCTTACAGAAAACCTGGCACCATTAAGAAAACCGGGAGCTGTGCTCAACAAGAAGGGCCGCAAAGCTGAACATTTCTTCTTATTTTTCTGCTTTTATATTTTTTCTGTCAATTAACAGAAGATGATATATTCTATTTAAATAATTTATTTCTATTCATTTTGTAATCCAAAATGATGCCAGATTGTGGAAACAAAACACTTTTTAACTTGTATTTTGCCAACTGCATGTGGCAAAAAATATCATTCATTCATGCTTTTGGTACTCAAATGGAGCATCAGCTTTGATTTTTGTGCTCCAGTCTTGAAGCAGGACTTGATTTTGACTCAAAGGCAAAAACGCTACTAAATGTCCCTATTTCAGAGGAGGTGGTGCTAGACGTCTTAAAATGCTTAAAGGTGGAAATGTCCCTCGGACCCGATCAGGTATACTCTAGAAATCTGTGGGAAGCTAGGGGAATGATTGTTGGCCCCCTTGCTAAGATATCTGTATCGTGATAACCACAGGTGAAGTGCAGAAGACTGGAGATTAGCTAAGGCATGCCACTATTTAGAAAGTGTTAAGAAAAAGCCAGGGTTCTACAGATCGGTGGGCCTGACGTCAGTGGTGGGTTTAAATGTTGAAGGGGATCCTGAAGGTCAGGATTAATATGTATTTAGAAAACCAAGGACTAATTAGGGATAGTCAACTTTATTTTGTGCGTGGGAACCTGTGTCTCACTAACTTGACTGAGTTTTTTGAGAAGTTACAAAGAGGTTTCATGAAGGTAGAGCAGTGGACGTGATCTACACGGGCTTCACTAAGGCGCTCAATAAGGTTCTTCATGGTAAACTGGTTAGCAAGTTAAGATCCCTAGGAATACAAGGAGAACTGGCCATTTGGATACAGAACTGATTCAAAGGAAGAACAGAGGGTTGTGGTGGAGGGTTGCTTTTCGGACTGGAGGCCTGTGACCAGCAGTTTGCCACATGGATTGGCACTGGATCTATTGTTTTTCATCCTTTATATAAATGATTTGGATATGAACATAGAAGGTATGGTTAGTAAGTTTGCAGATGATATCAAACTGGAGGTGTAGTGGACAGTGAAGGCTACCTCAGACTACAACAGGACATTAATCAGAAGGGCCAATAGGCTGAGGAGTGGCTTTTGGAGTTTAATTTGGGTAAATGTGAGGTGCTACATTTTGGAAAGGTAAATCAGGGCAGGACTTACGAACTTAATGGTAAGGTCCTGGGGAGTGTTGCTGAACAAAGAGACCTTGGAGTGCATGTTCATAGTTCTTTGAAAGTGGAGTTTTAGGTAGACAGGATAGTGATGATGATGTTTGGTGTGCTTGCCTTTATTGATCAGTGCATTGAGTATAGGAGTTGGGAAGTCATATTGCAGCTGTACACACTATTGGTTTGGCCACTTTTGGAATACTGCGTTCAATTCTGGTCTCCCTGCTATAAGAAGGATATTGTGGAACTTGAAAGGGTTCAGGAAAGATTTACAAGGGTGCTGCAAGGGTTGAAGGGTTTGAGCTAAAGGGAGAGGTTGAATCAGCTGGGACTATTTTCCCTGGAGCATTGAAGGCTGAGAGGTGGCCTTAAGTCTATAAAATCATGAGGGGCAGGGATTAGGGTGAATAGCCATAGTGTTTTCCCTGGGTGGGGGGAGTCCAAAACTAGAGGGCATAGGTTTAAGGTGAGAAGGGAAAGATTTAAAAGGGACCCAAGGGGCAACTTTTTCATGCAGCGCATAGTGCTTGTATGGAATGAACTGCCAGAGGAAGTAGCAGCGGCTGGTACAATAGCAACATTTAAAAGGCACCTGGATGGGTATATGAATTGGAATGGTTTAGAGGGATATGGGCCAAATGCTTGTGGATGAGCATGATGATACCTTTCCTCATGGATTTGTACATGCTACCTGCAGAAGTACACTGTTATGTTCCTCCAGCAGGTCCTGGCCAATCAAGTCACGCAGCGCTAACAACAACTTGGTTGGTAAACCGTCGCATCCTGGAGTTTATTCTTTTCAAAGGACATGAGGGCCTTGGTCAAATCATACAAGGATAATAGCTAGTCCAGTCCTTCCTCCATGCTGTCATCTAAGACCTCCATGATAAAGGGCAGGAATGATTGGAAGGCCATGCTGTCTGTGGACTTCACACCATACAGTTTGGCATAGGACTGGTTGATTCTCAAGATATCAAAATGAGATGACATTACCAAGCCATCTTCTTCCTGATCATGGAGGCGTGCATGTTCTCAAAGAATAAGAAATGTGAGCACATCTCATCCTGCTCTACAGTGTGGATCCTGGACCAGAAGATTTTCTTGGAGGCAAAGAATGCAGTTGTTGGGTCTTCACTTCCTGGAGGTCCTCCTTGACATCAATCCCTATTGTTTGAGGAAGGAATAGGTTCTGCATGCTTTTCAGGAGTTTAGACAATTTTGCACATCTCTCTCACCTTCTGAACACCTTTGAGGATGAAGGACCTCATGATGTTCCCCTTGACTGCCACCAGTCCATTCTTCAACCTGTATAATCCCTTTTGAGTTCCTCAATGTGTTTATAGATCATGGAATCCCTACTGTGTGGAAACAGGCCCTTCGGCCCAACAAGTCCACACCGACCCTCAGAGCATTCCATCTAGACACACGCTGCTCTAACCCACCTAATCTACACATCCCTGACACTGCAGGCAAATGAGCATGTCCAATCCACCTAGCCTGCATATCTTTGGACTGTGGGAGGACACTGGAGCACCCAGACGAAACCCACATAGACAGGGAGAAAATGTGCAAACTCCATACAGGCAGTTGCCGGAGGGTGGAATCAAGCCCAGGTCCCTGACGCTGTGAGGCAGCAGTGCTAACCACTGAGCCACCGTGCCACCCCAAACAGTTCTAGGATCAATGGTTTCACATTCAGCTCACACATTCCCTTGCCTACTCCCTAGTCACTCTGTAGGTGACTTGGTCAGGATGAGGCAGTGGTCAGAGAAGAACACCAGCTGATAACAATGGATCTGTTCAAGAATGGATGAGTTGCCAGTGACCAGGTATATCTATGCTGTGCTCCATTTTTTAGCAGTATTGAAAGTATCATGCAGCTTGGCAACTTTATCCATTTCTATCAGGAATCTGCATGTGGCATCCAGTTTGCCGTCAGCCCTTCTGGATCGTACAGCCACCTCAATGGTACAGTTGAAGTCTCTGGCCAAAATTACAGACTGGATGTCGCTGGCAGTAGTGATAGCTGCTGCAGGACAGCCAAGCTCTCACTCTTCACTGCCAGGGCATACACATTAGTCAGTCTCAGGGGAGAGTTTCCGCACATAACATCGGCTATGAGAAGGTCACCAGCCACAACCACATTAACCTCCGAGATAATGAAGTTGCACCCTCAACAGCAGAATATTCAGGCTGAAGAAACGTCAATCATAGCTCCCTGACCAAATCAAAGGCCCATAGACCCACAAACCCAACCATTTTTTGCAGGGCACTCCTGCAGAAACACGAAGTCACTTTGATGTCAGCATGTAAGCCAATGTGGAGACACATTCTGTAGTGGCTTTTATGCTATGTATGTTTATGCTGGCAATTCTAAATCCTATACTAAGTTTTTTTTAAGATCATGTTGTTAATAAAAAAGTTACAACTGGTCCTGTTGCTGGGCGAGCTCCTGCATCCTAGTGCGATGAGCGAACTGTCATTCCTTTGCAGGGCTGAGATAACTGTCCTATTCCTCCCTGGAAGTACTGTCCCAACCAGGTATCACTGGGTAGAAATGGAGTCGGAAAGGTCTGATTTCATGAATCAGGCAGAGCTGTTGTAGTGGTGTGATAATGGGAACTGCAGATGCTGGAGAATTCCAAGATAATAAAATATGAGGCTGGATGAACACAGCAGGCTCAGCAGCATCTCAGGAGCACAAAAGCTGACATTTCGGGCATAGACCCTTCATCAGAGAGGGGGAGGGGGTGAGGGTTCTGGAATAAATAGGGAGAGAGGGGGGGGGGGGGGCGGACCGAAGATGGAGAGTAAAGAAGATAGGTGGAGAGGAGAGTATAGGTGGGGAGATATGGAGGGGATAGGTCAGTCCAGGGAAGACGGACAGGTCAAGGAGGTGGGATGAGGTTAGTAGGCAGGAGATGGAGGTGCGGCTTGGGGTGGGAGGAAGGGATGGGTGAGAGGAAGAACAGGTTAGGGAGGCAGAGACAGGCTGGACTGGTGTTGGGATGCAGCGGGTGGAGGGGAAGAGCTGGGCTGGTTGTGTGGTGCAGTGGGGGGAGGGGATGAACTGTGGTGGTTTTGTGATGCAGTGGGGGAAGGGGAGATTTTGAAGCTGGTGAAGTCCACATTGATACCATTGGGCTGCAGGGTTCCCCAAGCGGAATATGAGTTGCTGTTCCTGCAACTTTTGGGTGGCATTATTTGGGGCACTGCAGGAGGCCCAGGATGGACATGTCATCTAAAGAATGTGAGGGGGAGTGGAAATGGTTCGCGACTGGGAGGTGCAGTTGTTTACTGCGAACAGAGCAGAGGTGTTCTGCAAACCTCCGCTTGGTTTCCCCAATGTAGATGAAGCCACACCGGGTACAATGGATACAGTATACCACATTGGAAGATGTGCAGGTGAACCTCTGCTTAATATGGGAAGTCATCTTGGGGCCTGGGATGAGGGAGGAGGTGTGGGGGCAAGTGTAGCATTTCCTGCGGTGGCAGGGGAAGGTGCCGGGTGTGGTGGGGTTGGAGGGCTGTGTGGATCGAACAAGGGAGTCACGGAGAGAGTGGTCTCTCCGGAAAGCAGACAGGGGTGGGGATGGGAAAATGTCTTGGATGGTGGGGTTGGATTGTAGATGGCGGAAGTGTCGGAGGATGATGCGTTGTATCCGGAGGTTGGTGGAGTGGTGTGTGAGAACGAGGGGGATCCTCTTTGGGCGGTTGTGGCGGGGGCGGGGTGTGAGGGATGTGTTGCGGGAAATGCGGGAAACACGGTCAAGGGCGTTCTCGACCACTGTGGGTGGGGAAGTTGCGGTCCTTGAAGAACTTGGATATCTGGGATGCGCGGGAGTGGAATGCCTCATTGTGGGAGCAGATGCGGTGGAGGCGGAGGAATTGGGAATAGGGGACGGAATTTTTACAGGAGGGTGGGTGGGAGGAGGTGTATTCTAGGTAGCTGTGGGAGTCGGTGGGCTTGAAATGGACATCAGTTACAAGCTGGTTGCCTGAGATGGAGACTGAGAGGTCCAGGAAGGTGAGGGATGTGCTGGAGATGGCCCCGGTGAACTGAAGGTTGGGGTGGAAGGTGTTGGTGAAGTGGATGAACTGTTCGAGCTCCTCTGGGGAGCAAGAGGCGACGCCGATACAGTCATCAATGTAAGGGAGGAAGAGGGGAGGTTTGGGGCCTGTTTAGGTGCGGAAGAGGGACTATTCCACATAACCTACAAAGAGGCAGGCATAGCTGGGGCCCATGCGGGTGCCCATGGCCACCCCCTTTGTCTGTAGGAAGTGGGAGGAATCGAAAGAGAATTTGTTGAGGGTGAGGAAGAGTTCAGCTAGGCAGATGAGGGTGTCGGTGGAGGAGGACTGGTCGGGCCTGTGGGACAGGAAGAAGCGGAGGGCCTTGAGGCCATCTGCATGCGGAATGCAGGTGTATAGGGACTGGGCGTCCATGGTGAAAATGAGGTGTTGGGGGCCAGGGAATTGGAAGTTCTGGAGGAGGTGGAGGGCGTGGGTGGTGTCACGGACGTAGGTAGGGAGTTCCTGGGCCAAAGGGGAGAAAATGGAGTCCAGATAGGTGGAGATGAGTTCGGTGGGGCAGGAACAGGCTGAGACAATGGGTCGACCAGGGCAGGCAGGTTTGTGGATTTTGGGAAGGAGATAGAAACGGGCCTTGCGGGGTTGGGAAACAATGAGGTTGGAGGCTGTGGGTGGGAGGTCCCCTGAGGTGATGAGGTCATGAATGGTGTTGGAGATGATGGTTTAGTGCTCAGGGGTGGGGTCATGATCGAGGGGGCGGTAGGAGGAGGTGTCAGAAAGTTGGCGTTTGGCCTTGGCGATGTAGAGGTCAGTGCGCCATACTACCACTGTGCCATCCTTGTCTGCGGGTTTGATGGTGAGGCTGGGCTCGCTGGAGCGGAGGGCTGCCCGTTCTGCGGGGGAGAGGTTGGAGTGGGTGAGAGGGGTGGAGAGGTTGAGGTGGTTAATGTCTCGACAGCAGTTGGAGATGAAGAGGTCAAGGGAAGGTAGGAGGCCTTGGGGGGGGGGGGGGGGGGGGGGGGGTGTCCAGGAGGAGGACTTGTGTTGGAAGCGGGCAAAGGGGTCAGTGGAGGGAGGGTTAGATTCCCGGTGGAAGAAGTAAGCGTGGAGGCGAAGGCGGCAGAAAAACTGCTCTATGTCCAACCGTGACTGGTATTCTTGTGTTCTGCTCCTGGTTGAGAGTGCCACTGCTTGCAGTTTTCCGCAGTTGTGCTGTGCTGGGTGCCTCGTGATTCCTGAGGTCAAGGGGTGGGGTTTCACTGGGCCCCTTATGGCGTCCAGCATTTCCATGGGGGGTTGCTCATCTCCTCCCAACTCTTGCTGCTGTGTCTCTTCTGTTCATGGCGATCTTCCATCATGATTTATGCTGGAAGACGAATCCCTGCTGCAATCTCCGTACAACTGCCTCTTTCCACTTTGCTGCTGGCCTGTGCTGGCCTTGTGTGATTGAAGGATCTTTGTTTCATGGTTTTGCCTTGCAGTGTATGCTTCCACCACCCACACCTCTCTACACAAAACCATTGTTCACTGTCCCCTCCTCCTCCAATGACGCTATATTGTCAGGTGGAGACCCAGTTGGTTTATCACTCTCTGCAGTAAACTTCTTTCTCTTTCTGCAAGTCTTACCTCCTACTGACAGTCCCTTTTCTCAGTTGTCATACTGGAGGGTGGCATCTCACCATCTTTTTCAGGTCCATTGTTTGTGTTGCACTTCTGCATATGCTGCACCCTCCCACCCCATTGTCTTGGCAGGCATCATATATGTGGCCTGCATTCCCACACAGATTACAGCTCTTGAACGTTTTGCAGTCCTTAGTCAGATGCCCTCCTCTTTGCAGTTCCTGCAGAGGATCACTTTGCAGTCTACTGCCATGAGCCTGACCTTCCTCAGGTTTGACACACCGTAAGCTGCTCTATGTACATCAGGCAGCCTTGGCCCCATCCAATCACAAAGCTGGAGGATAGGTAAAAGATGTTCCCATCTGTGTCCATGTTCAGAGCCACCTTCACGTGCTGCTTGTTGGTCCAGGTTCTGAAGGGTCCAGTGCATCAGAGTTCCCTCCTTCAAACTGTATGTACCTCCTCGGAAGTCACGACGTCTGCTGCAAGTACATGGGGTTATAGATACGGACTGTAACAACGTAGCTCCTCTGCAGGAGGGATGAACAATGGAGCCATAGACAGGAGAGAGAGGGAACTCTCACTTCCTTTCTCTTCAAATACTTTCAAGAGATGTTCACTTTGCTTCACGCTCTGAAAGGTCATATGGAAACACCTCACTGAAGAAATCCTGCAGACAAAAAATATCTGCTGTTTAGAATGTACAGCAGTCCAGGTGCATTCTCTTCATGAAGAAAGTCTGATCGATCAGTGTTCCTTCCTCAAACTTCTTCACAGTCATCCTGACTGTCTTCTGGACACCCTGGCCTGGGGCTCACGCGCTTGCAGCAGTCTAGTTGGTGTTAAGCCAAAACCAGCATAAAGATCCATCAACTGATGCTTAGCTCAACTGATGATCCTCCAATGATCAGTCACAATCCAGTGTTGAGCTCAAAATCCTCTGATGACTGCAACTTGGAACTTACACTTCTTCTTTTTGAATTTCATCCGAAGCAACTACAGCCCTCCTTAGAACAAGGAGACCAGTATTCCAGGTTTGTTCTCACGAATGCCACTTACAGCTGTAGTAAGATTTCTCTCCTTCTATACCCCATCTTCCATGAAATAAAGGCTAACTTTTCACGTGCATTACGAATTACCTCATCACCAAAAATGGATAGGGATAATCTATTTGTCCCTTTTGCTAACTGGTTTGTAGACAATGTATTTCAAACATTAATAGCCAATTTCAACCAAACTCAGAACGCAAACTCATGACCCAAGGAAGAACTCATTAGATTCAAGTTGGAGGCAATCAAGACTGGTAATGGGAAGAAGAAAAGTAGTAAATGAGATCTGAAGAAAAATGAAACAAAGACAAAATCAAATAGCATCATAATGAAGAATAATGCTTCAAACAAAGCATAGGAATAAATGGTTTCAGAGATAGCAGGAACCGCAGATGCTGGAGAATCTGAGATAACCAGGTGTACAGCAGGATGAACATAGGCCAAGCAGCATCAGAAGAGCAGGAAGGCTGGTGTTTCAGGCCTAGACCCTTCTTCAGAAAATGATCCTTCCTGCTCCTCTGATGCTGCTTGGCCTGCAGTGTTCATCCAGCTCCATACCTTGTTATCATAGGAATAAATAACTGGTAGGTGTGCCACAGGGATAGGTGCTCGGACTCCAGCTATTCACAATGATTTAGATGAGGAACTAAATGTAATATCTCCAAGTTTGCGCATGAGACAAGCTTAGGTGGGAAGGTAAGCCTTGGGGAGGGGAGAGGGGAACTTGAACAAGATGTGCAGGGTAAGTGTGTGAAACTGGTAGTTAATGGCCCCTCTGGTTGTGTGGACACTAGACCTAGGCATGGGAAGGAAGGGGCTAACTGTACAAATCCCAAAAGCTATCTGTTTTGCTTTAATGGAACTGGGACTTGTTGTGTGCATTCTCTAGTTACTAATCACCCCCATAATGTTTCCTGGCCCCATCGGTGCGTAAAGAGAAATTGCTCCACTAGAGGAGGATTGTCGAACTGCCCCTGCTTAGAATCTATGCCAATAACTGAGACCCCAGGCATACAGTGGATTTGTGGGGATTGCAATAACAATGTTAAAAAATGGACTACGGGTCATTTCCATTTAACTCCACAAACTTCCATCCGTGTAAGAGTCAGTCCTCCTGGCGTAACTATCAAGAAATACATGAGTCTGTTACCTGCTACCAGGCTAAAAAGGGATTCGTTTTCCTCCTTAACGGGACCTTCACAACTGCCAATCCAACTCTGCCGGTGCTGTTTGCTGTTGGGATCATTTGGCCCCTCACGGCCCCTTGTCCCCAACAAGCACAAACTCAATGGCGAACTGTCACATGCTTCCTGAGCTGGGAGTTTTGCTCTGCATGGCAAACCTGATTGCCGTGGGCTCTTCCTTGAGAATACGGCTTCCTGTGAACTGTCAGTTTGGGAGGCTCCCCAGGGGTGGTGGCCGCAAAAAAAAAATCGAAATTACCTTGTATGTGGACTCACCGCCCTGGGAAACAGCACAATGATGGCACTGGAGGCAGTCAACCAAGAATTAGCTGAACCTGGGCTCTATGGTCAGCAAACCCGGTATGCAGTGCGCTATCAGCTGGCTCAGCAAGGAGGAGTATGCACTATTATACGGGACAAGTGCATTACCCATGTCACCAACGAGTCCTATAACATTACCCAGGCTATTCAAGCCATACAGGGGCAGTTGGAACAGTACAGAGAGGGACCCCGACCTGGGGAGGGCTTGTTGGGATGGCTTATGGGCGGTTCTTGGGGCTCATATTTGCTACCTGGGTCAGTTGTTCTAGTAGTTGTCATAGCTGCCTGCTGTACATTTATGGCATGTCTGAACCATTGCTGCAGATTTGTGTTTGACAGGCTGGCAGCTCCCTTCTCGGCCCCAATACAGGTTATCATGAAATGATAAAAGGAGGGAATGAGATGTTAATGGGATAACATCCCATTGATTTCTATACTTCTATAAATTAATGTCTTTTGTCTGCCTACACATAGGTATGCAGGCATTGCTCTGAAGCTTCCCGCCCAGCTAGGAATTCAGTGTAAGACTTTGTAACTCCTTATCTTCCCACACATCGGTATGCAGACACTGTCTTAAACTTCCTGACTGAATAAAATTAGAATTAAACTGTCTCAAATAAGGTTACGTGAGGAACATTTGTAAAGGTGTGAGACTTCTGAAGCATGTAACTTCTGTCGCTGACAGAGGGGCCAGGGCACTTACTTTGTTGCAGTCAGACACACCGGCAACTTGAAATCACAATCTGCCCCGATAACAACTTGAAATTGCCTCCTGCCATTAGCAGCCACTTCACGAACAATCGATACTATATCCTGGTCTTATATGTTCTTGATGTAATAATTGTTTGGTATCCTGTCTTTGTCTGTTGTAATAATTGTTTCATGTATCAGGTCATTGTGAGATGTGAAATTGTTTTATGCATTATGTACTTAGTAAAGTATAAAAAGCAGGGGCTGTCCGCTGCTCGGGGAGAATTACTTACGAGACTCTGCACTCTGTGCCGGGTTAAGTACAGTGATCCTCCACAGCTTGTACTTGTTTTGTAATAAAAGGATTTGTGTTTTTCTAAACAGGTCAGTGTCTTGTTATTGCATCAAGTCCGTGAGGGTCTCCAAAAATGAACCTGACAGGAGGACGTGCAACAAGGTCTGGATGGCCTTGTACATCAGTTGCTTAAAGTAAGCATGCTGGTGCTGCAGGTGGTGAAGAAGACAAATGATATGATATATTCTCTTCATAGCAAGAGAATTTCAGTAAAGGAGCATAGACTGGAATACTGTGTCTCCTTTTCTGAGAAAGGATGTTCTGGAGAGAGGACGGAGTGGAACAGACAAACGGACTGATTCCCGTGATGGCAGGACTGAACTACGAAGAGGCACAGGATTCATTGAAGTTACTAAATTCTCAGAGGACCACAGGGCTGCTCGCTCATTAGTAGTGGTAAATTGAATTTTCTAAAATTAAATTTTAATTCCAAACATTGACTGGGACTACCATAGTGTGAAAGGTTTGGATGGTGAAGAATTTGTTAAATGTGATCAAGAAAATTTCCTTTATCAGTGTGGTTTTCCTAGGGAAGGCATAGCAAGTGACTCAAGTGAGAGGGGAACACTTTAGGCCTATTGATCATAATTCTATTAGCTTTAAAATAGTTATGGAAAAGTATAAGCCTTCCATGAAAGTTAAAACTTTTAACTAGAGTAAGTCACATTTTAACTGTATGAGACAAGAACATTCAAAAATTGATTAGAGTAGACTATTCTTGGTAAAGGGACATCGGAAAAGTGGGAGGCTTTCAAACATGTGATAATGAAAGTTCAGAATTATTATGTTCTTGTTAGAGTGAAATGTAAGGCAGGTAGGATTAGGGAAGAATAGATGAAAAAGATATCGAGGCTCTCGGCAAGAATAAAAAAGAATCATATATTAGATATAGGCAACTGAGTTCATATGAACCTCTTGAACAGTATAAAGAGTGTAGGGGTATTATTAAGAAGTAGGTCAGGAAAGCAAAGAGGGGATATGAGATGTCCTTAATCTTCTCTGCCAAGGCTAATTCAAAAAGATTCTATAAGTATTATTAAAAGCATGAAAGCAAAAAGAGAGAGAGTTGGGCCCCGTAAAGATAAAAGAGGTCACCCTTGTGTTGAACCCCAGGAGATGGGAGAAATATTAAATGAATGTTTCAAGTCCATTTTTACTGTGGGCAAAGAATTGGAGACTAGACAACTTGGAGAAATAAATTTTGATGTTTTGAAAACAGTTCACAATACAGAAGTAGTAGTACTGGCAGTTTTATAAAATATAAAGGTGAATAAATCTCTGAGATCTGATCGACTGTATCCTAGGACATTGTGGGAAGTTATGGAGTAAATTGTGGCACCACTTGCAGAAATTATTACATGAGAATATAGAAGGCATGGTTAGTAAGTTTGCAGATGACACCATAATTGGTGATATAGCGGACAGGGAAGAAGGCTAAGATTACAAAGCAATCTTGATCAATTGGGTCAATGGACTGAGATGGGGCAGATGGAGTTTAATTTGGATAAATGTTACATATTGCATTTTAGTAAAACAAACAAGGCAGGACATATACAATTAAAAGTGGGGCCTTGGGTAGTCCTGTGCAACAGAGAGACCGAGGGGTTCAGGTAGAATAGAAGCAGACTAAACGGATGGTGTCAAGCTCCCACGGAACCAGAATTTTAGTTCTGGCCTTTCAGTAGCAGTTGCTGGGATCGGAACCTGTAGTGCATCCCTTCCAGCTTTTCTCTCTCTCTCTCTTTCTCTCTGAGTTTTCTCCTGATGGTTTTCCTCCTGGACTAGAAAATTGCACGTAACGCAATCTACTTTACTGAATTTGCCTTTCCCAAGTCTGTGTTTCTAAAATTTTACCATATTGGAACAGCTACTGTTTAGTAGTTAAATAATTTATTATTCTGTTAAGGTTTCCAATAGAGTTAAGTTATTCCAATTTCTTCTTTCTTTTCTTGTATTTTAACTATAGTGTATGAATAAAATGTGTTTTGTATCAAGACTAATAGTTTGACCAATCGAATTGCATTTGGAACGCAATACCCGACATTTGCATTTAAAATAAGAGAGAGTTTGTGTCTAGGCTATCTTCTTAATATATTTTGAAGGGGTTTGATCTGGTCCATAACAGTGTCACTCTGCATCGCAAACCAGCTGTTCAGCTAACTGAGCTGACTTAGGACGACATTCATGACAATTTAGAAGAATGATGGGAATCTCATTCAGCCATAGAGTAATACAGCATGGAAACAAACCATTTGATCCTGCTAGTACATGCTGACCAAGTTTCCCAATCTAAACTCGTTCCACTTGCCTGAATTTGGCCTATATCTTTCTAAACCTTTCCTATTCATGTACCTATCCAAATGTCTTTTAAATGTTGTAACTGTACCTGCATCTATCGTTTCCTCCGGCTGTTTATTCCACATGTGAACTACCCTCTGTGTGAAAATGTTGCTGCTCAGGTCCCTTTTAAAGCTTTCTCCTCTCACCTAAAAATATGTCACTTTGTTTTGAACTCCCCCAGCCTTGGGGTAAAGAAAGACATTTGCTATTCACCTCATCTATGCCCTGATTTTATAAACCTCTTTAAGGTCACCCCATAACCTCCTACACTCCAGGGAAAGAAGTCCCAGCCTACCTTTATAACTCAAACCCTCCAGTCCCTGCAACATCCTGGTAAATCTTTTCTGAACTCTCTCTAATGTAATAATATCCTTCCTTTGGAAGGGCAACCAAAACAGTACTCAGTACTCCAAAAAGTGGCCTAATCAACCTCAATATGATGTCCCAACTCCTATACTCAATGATTGAGCAATGAATGTAAATGTGTTAAATGCCTTCTTAACTTCCCTATCTGGAAATCTACAAAATTCCAGAAGTTTGCAGGAGGAATGTTCCCCATTAAGTGGGAGCCCAGAACCAGCAATCACAGTCTAAGGATACAGGGTAGGTCATTTACGACTGAGATGCGGAGAAATTTCTTCACCCAGAAAGTGGCGAGCATGTAGAATTCAAGCCCCGCAAAGTGGTTAAGGCAAGAACATTGAAAGTTTTCAAGAAGGAGATACATACCTTTCTTTGGGTTAAAGGGATCAATGGGTATGGGGTGAAAGTGGGAGCAGGGTACTGAGTTGGTTGATCAGCCATGAACATGCTGAATGACAGAGCAGGCTTGAAGGGCTGAATAGCCTACTCCTGTTTTCTAGTTTCTATATTTCTAAGTGGTTCATGATGTTGTAAAGAGTCCAGTTAGCTATTCCTCTACAAAATTTTATGCTGGCAATGTAAATGCTGTATAATTGAGGAGGAAACTTTAAGGCTTGTTTTGACACTTCAACAATTTGAAGTATATGTTTCAACATACTAAGAGATATTAATTTACATTGATCATAGTCCACTGGTGTTATTGGACAAGTTCGACACGTAAGATCTTAAGTTGCTTAACTGGAGCCTGGTGTCAGGAAAAATAGTGTAATTGCTGAGACTCTGGTCAAAGTTTGAAGGAAGTTGGAGCAGAAAATGGGGATTCTCTGTTATGACAACTCTGAAAGGTTTAAATCCAGCTAATTTTGCTTATTGCATTTGCTTTCTTTTGCAAGATAACATAGATGAATTGTGTTGAATTCAGGTCGATTAATGCTTTTTTCCCTTCTGGCAGGCTGTCTTTTTTTTAACCATTCGATTATTTCTTTCCTCCTCTGCTTTTCTCCACACTCTCCCTGATTACTTGTTTCCAGGCACCTTGATCATCAGGAAAGACTTCCCAAGGATTAGCTTCAATCCCAGTAAATTGAGATATGTAGACCAGGGACAGCAGGTTTGACAGAGGAGTGCTATTTTGGTCAAGGCTGTTGTTGTGGACCTTGGGTTGTTTGCACACTGCTATCAGCTAGAGATTAGGCTAAATCGATGCTCTCCTTGAATCCTCTCAAACATGCTTTCTTCAATACTCAAATGCTCTCTGAAATTAAAAATACCATCCCTCCTTTGTTTCTCCTTTCCTATCTTTATTGAACAACTTGTTACCGGGAATATTTAACACCCAGATCTGCATCTCATTAAGCCACAAGTCGATTATCAAAGTATCATGTTTCCAAAAGGCAATCTATGCTTGTAACTCCCCAGTCTTATTAATTAAACAAATCAAATCAAGTTACACAATATGCATTCTTATACATGTAGTGCAAGCTTGATTTAGACTTTGGTACTTTTTCCTCAGTCCAACATCACCTATTAACTTACAATTCTCTGTTTTAGTGCTATCTGTCACCCCCAGCATTTTGTGCATCTTGGTGTTACTTTCTAATCTTTACTCCCACTTTCCATAGTCCTGCTGAGTTAGTTAAAATCCTTCTCAAAAGCACAAACAAACATCCCACAAGAAATTTAGTCCATGCACCGCTCAGATGCACCCCTGTCCAGTTCGTCTGGGTGCCACCTTCGCCAGAGCCATTCACAGTGTCTGATGAAACCATACCGCTTTCTCCCATACCATCTTTCCAGCTACACATTCACCTGTCTGATCTTCCTATTTCTGTACTCACTGGAACGTATTCTGGAGATTACTACTTTCCTGGTCCTGCTTGCTCATGTTCTACCTGGCTTTCTAAATTCCGACTGCAGAACCACATTCCCGCCAGCCTATGCTCTTTCAGTAAGATGATAGTGGAGTAGGACACTCCAGCCATCCAGTTTGTCCATTCCGCCCATTATTTTCTTGTCTCCCTCTTTTCTTCCCTTCTCTTGGCCTTGGACACCTTACCCCACAATCCATCGCCCAGTATCCAAAGTGGAATTGGTGGCTGGCAGCCCAAAGCATGGATGCCAACAACCAGTGACCCAGTGCAGAACGCTGCAGCAATGGCCTAGTGTGGACCACGATAGTAGCCAGTGGTCAGATCACAAGGAGGGCCCCTGCACAGGTCTGTTGCGAAGAGCCCTTACAGGCAGGCTGTGATGCTTGTCTTTTTAACTTGCTTCTTGTTTTTCTGGCCTAAAGTTATACTGTGTATACCTGTAATATGACATACTTTTTCTTCACTTCTCTATTCTGTACCTAGGAATGGCACTGTGTGCTGGTGACATTAGTTACAGTGAGACAATCTGTAACTGAAGCAGATGTACCTAGGTACCTATGTACTTACGCTGGTGCTGTAACTGGCTATTTGTAAACTTTACACTGTTTTTATTTGAGTTCATGTGACAGTAAAGCTAATTCAAGTCAATTCAATTAGTACCAGCGTAGACCATTTCCTCTGGCTATTTGCTCCCACTCTGAAGAATATCCTGCAGCTGTTCTGCAACACACTTGACCATAAGGAACATGGCATCCTGCAATCAGTTTGATGACTACAAAACATCTGTCTTCTCCTTATTAAAGGACCCACTGTTCTTCCACTCTTCTTCTTCTCCTCCTGTACAGTTAGTGCACCCATGGTGCTACAGGTTGGTTCTTGTTGCACCTCTCCAAAGTCCTCACCAATATCCAAAAAGGAAAACCAGTTAGTGAATGAGATCTTTTGTGATTCTTGCATTACCTGCCTGTTTTTCTTGGACTGCCTGTTGATCACCCAATCCCAATCAGCCTACTTACCCATATGTTGGGTTATCATCTTCCTGAATATGCTAACCAGGCAGTTCTGTACCTGAAGGATCCACCTCAATGACTAATGTTGCTCGAGGTCTGAAATCTGGAGATCATTCTTATGAAACTAGTGCTACTCCCTGACCATGTGCTCATCTGGGTCAACAGAAATAGCCATGAGTTCCCATATGCCACAGGGCGGTCATTTCTCTTGTCTGAGTTGTCCTGCTGTGCAGTAAGCTTAAATGTTTAAATTATTTTAGCTTTCATTACTTTTGCTTACTTGAATTTACATGAACCTCACTTGTACTTAGTAAACATAAACTGGGGTTGCAGAAAGTAAAGATTCTACGCTCTTACTCACAAGTCAACTTCCTTTTCTTGTGCCAATGAATTCTTACTTTCCATATCTACAGTAACGTGGTGTGTTGCGAAGTTGGGTAGAGTATTTGTGGATTGGGAGGCGTGATTTTAGAATTTGGTGTTTGTAAAATGTTAGGGGGGAAAACATTGTATGGTCCCTTTAAAAGGCTGTGCTTTTTTCCATGCTTGGAGATATCTGTGACCAGCTTGAAGGTCTGCAAGTATAGAGAGCACCTGAATTGAAACATTTTTATCCAAAGACAATAACATTAGCAGGCCAAGCAGCATTTTTACCAAGTCAACAAGTTTTTGAACTTAGCCATTCAATTTGGACCAGGCACTTAGACACCAAAAAAAATTAAATTTGAATCTGATGGCTTTGACAACCTAGGACCAATCTGATTATAAGAAATTGATATGTCATCAGGGGTATAAAAACAAACAGGTAGTTGGGTAGAGACAGGAGAAATAACTGCCATCTGCTAGAGATAATAGTTCTAAGTTTTACAGAAAGCACCATCTAGAGAACAAAGGTTCTCTCAGCACAACTAGTCAATATTCCTGACAGAAGAATCGACAGAGAAGGCACAGAGCATTCCAGAAAACACGTAACATGGCTGTAATTTTAGGAGACTAAATTTTACTTTCTAAAGTTTTATTTTGTACATGTGGGATTGTTTTTATTGGAACTGCAACCTATTAGAATCTTGTTTTATTCAGGAATAGTCAGTGGTTAGAAGGGATTTATTCAGCTTGTTAATAGTTTAGTTAATTTGTTCACTGTTAGAATTAGACAAATAAATTGTTACTTGTTGATTGTAAAGTCAATGTCAGGGATTTATTCTATTTAACCACTAGAAGTTGCTGAAAGGCAGGTTATCTCACTTTTCACACTCATTTCATAGATTATGATGGGGAGGTGCTCCTCTTTGGGTGTTTCAGTTTTAGCTCGCAGAGGGAAGGTCAATGTCTGCTTTATCACAGGCCTTTTTCATATTTTTTGGAAATGTACCGTTATCCCCAGCAGCAGCTGTTTAACAACTAATTAACACAATATTTTTGTGACGTTAGTCTTGGACGTTTTTCAAAATCAGCCAGGCAGCACAGAAAAAGATGCTCCCTCATCAGTCTGACTCTTACTAATATTAAACTAGACACAGTCTAAAAACTATATAATTTGCACAATTACTATTCTAGTTAAATTGAAAATTTGTAATTGAGCAGTAGGACCCTTTCAATCTTGGTCACAAGAGAAGCATAATCACTATCTTCTGTAGTCAAGAAGATGAGTCCCCAAAAAGTGTGCTGCCTACCTGGTGCCAGGGTTAAAAGACTCCCTGGGCATGGAGAGGAACTTAGCAGTGGGATCAGAAGGCTCCAATTATCACTATCCATGTGAATACTAAGCACAGAGGAAAGACTAAGAAATATAAACTACTGAGGAGTTTGAGCAGCTAAGAACTAAATCAACACTAGTATTCAAAAAGGAATGCGAGAGAAAATAAGCAACTATAGCCCAGAAAGGTAACACTGGTCATTGGGAAATGCAAGGATCTATTATTAAGTTGTTAAGTGTGATGTTACTGGACCAATAATCCAGAGCTCCAGGACTATGTTCAAGGGACATGGGTTGAAATTCCATGATGGTAAATGGTGAAATTTGAATTTCATAGAGATCCAGAATAAAAAGTCAGCCTAACGACACCCATTAAAAAGTCAATCTGATTCACTAATGTCCTTTAGGAATAGACATCTGCCATCTTACCTGATGTGAGTTTCTTTGACTCTAGGCCAGAGCATTGTGGCTGACTCTAACTGTCCTCAAAGCAATTAGGGATAGGCAGTAAATGGTGGCCTAGTCAGTGAAAGCACATTCCGAAACAAAGTAATTTTTTTCTAAAGTTAACATTATTTTAAAAAATGAACAACATGGTTTTGTTTAAGCAGTCATTTTTTGAAAAATGTATTAGGATTCTTTGAAGATATAACAAGCATGGCACATAAGAGGGAGTTGGTAGATGTACTGCATTTAGATCTCCAAAGGCTTTCTTCTAAGGTGTCACATAAAATATTACTGCACCAGTTAAGAAGGTGTTGAGGGTGTTGAAGGTGACAGTTAGCCAATCTTTCATTCATGCTAACACAACATGAAACAGCAAGTAAGGATTAATGGATCATTTGTAGACTGCCAAAATGGAACTACAGAAATGCCACAGGAATCAGAGTTGTGGGATATGATTTAATTCAATGACCTAAGGAATGGGACAGATTGCATTGTAGCCAAATTTGCTGACAATATAAAGCTGGTAGGAAAGCAAGTTTTCAAAAAGGATTCAAAAAGAGTGTGCAAAGGAACATAGATAGGTTTAACGAATAGGCAAGAAAATTAGCAAATGGAGTATAATGTGGGAAAATGTGAGGTTGTACATTCTGGCAAAAAGAACAGAAATATAGAATAATATTTGAATAGAAATCTGCTAAATCATGCAGTAAAGAGGCTGTACACCAGACAAAGAATGTACTTTCTAAGTATCAATAGTACTGAAATTGCATTGAAGCACCTCAGAATTGGCATTTATTTCTATTGCACTTTCTCTGGCAACTTAGAAAATGTGCCCTCAGGATATTAAGAAATGCAGATTGCAAATATTTCAGGCAGTGGTGTGCCCCCCATTAAGTGGAAGTAATCAAAGACCACATGGACAGAATGAAGAAATTGCAAGGCCATTGGATAAAAATAAAGAGGGAGTAATCTTTATAATATTTCAGTGAATATCTGAAAACAAATTCTAGAAATCCTCTTTGCCTCCAAAGTGAGATGAGGTGGAAATTAGAAAGATTGAGTTAAATACTTTGCAGCTAATTTACTGATTAGTCTCTGGCCTTAAATAGCAATTCTCTAAATGAGGAGAAAGTGTCAAGAACTTTACATGCTTTACATATTTATGAAAATTAAACCTGTAGTTATTTAAAAACTGCTACTTATATTGTTTATAAAAGCCATGAATCTTGTAAAAATACACTTTCAAATATTTTTCACTGTTTCATTGATACTGGCAATGAGGCTAGAGAAAAAAAATTAAAACATCTGAGATATCAGAACTAACACACAAATTCAGTATTTACCTCAGGTGTGATTCTAAAACTCTGTCCATTCGCTTATAGAAAGGTCGGGAGGTAAAATATCCACTCCAGTAATGGTCATCTCTGTCTGCATAGGTAAAGAAGTCCCCACTCAAGACAGGAAACGGTGATGGTGAATTTCCTGATTCAGTTGTTTTATGGAGAGCATCAAAATAATCTGACAATGTTCCAAACTGGGCCTAGAAACAGAGTATCAAACTGCTAAACAAGTATTCAGTAAATTAATTGCAACCTTAAAACTAAGCTCTCCTTCATAAGTTTCACTACATAGATGGACTATTGTCCATTTCTTGGGCCACAAGTTCTGCTTTATCTTCTAAAATGAGTAAATCTTAACATACAAGTAGTTGTGAGATTGTCCTGCCGAACAATATTTTTTTTTCCATGGAGTATTAGCTACTGGAGGGCAATTTACATTTTAAAATAAAAAAAATTATCAAATATATTTTATAGACTTCAGACACAATAGCGAAAGTATAGATAAACTGTAACATCACAAATGCTGCGATGTCTGTATAACCACTAGTTATATTCATTTTGGAAAAATTCCTCTAACTTCCAAGAAATTTCAACTAAGTGATCCATTTGGCATTTGCACATATAGACCATAAGACATGGGAGTGGAAGTAAGGCCATTCGGCCCATCAAGTCCACTCTGCCATTTAAACAATGGCTGATGGGCATTTCAACTCCACTTCCCTGCACTCTCCCCGTAGCCCTTGATTCCTTCTGAGATTCAGAATTTGTCGATCTCTGCCTTGAAGGCATCCAACGTCCCGGCCTCCACTGCACTCCGTGGCAATGAATTCCACAAGCCCACCACACTCTGGCTGAAGAAATGTCGTCTCATTTCAGTTGTAAATTTACCCCCTCTAATTTTAAGGCTGTGCCCACAGGTCCTAGTCTCCCTGCCTAACGGAAACAACTTCCTAGCATCCATCCCTTCGAAACCATACATTATCTTGTAAGTTTCTATTAGATCTCCCCTTAACCTTCTAAACTCTAATGAGTACAATCCCCGGATCCTTAGCCGTTCATCATACGTTAAACCTACCATTCCAGGGATCATCCGTGTGAATCTCCGCTGGACACGCTCCAGGGCTAGTATGTCCTTCCTGATGTGTAGGACCCAAAATTGGACACAGTATTCTAAATGGGGCCTAACTAGAGCTTTATAAAGCCTCAGAAGCACATCGCTGATTTTATATTCCAACCCTCTTGAGATAAACGACAACGTTACATTCGCTTTCTTAATTACGGACTCTACCTGCAAGTTAAGCATTAGAGAATCCTGGACCAACACTCCCAGATCCCTTTGTACTTCTGCTTTGTGAATTTTCTCACCGTCCATGCCTGTATTCTTTTTTCCAAAGTGCAAAACCTCACATTTACTCACATTGAATTTCATCAGCCATTTCCTGGACTACTCTCCTAAACTGTCTAAAACTTTCTGTAGCTTCTCCACCTCCTCAGTACTACCTGCCTGTCCACCTATCTTTGTATCATCAGCAAACTTCGCCAGAATGCCCCCAGTCCCTTCATCCAGATCATTAATATATAAGGTGAACAGCTGCAGCCCCAACACTGAACCCTGCGGGACACCACTCGTCACCGGTTGCCATTCCGAAAAAGAGCCTTTTATCCCAACTCTTGGCCTTCTGTCAGACAGTCAATCCTCAATCCAAGCTAGTAGCTCACCTCGAACACCATGGGTCCTCACCTTGCTCAGCAGCCTCCTGTGAGGCAACGTATCAAAAGCCTTTTGGAAGTCTAGATAGATAACATCTACTGGGTTTCCCTGGTCTAACATACTTGTTACCTCTTCAAAGAATTCTAACAGGTTTGTCAGGCACAACCTCCTCTTACTAAATCCATGGTGACTTGTTCTAATCTGACCCTGCACTTCCAGGAATTTAGAAATCTCATCCTTGACAATGGATTCTAGAATTTTACCAGCTACCGAGGTTAGGCTAATCGGTCTATAATTTTCCATTTTTTGCCTTGATTCTTTCTTAAACAAGGGAGTTACAACAGCAATTTTCCAATCATCAGGGACTTTCCCTGGCTTCAGTGACTTTTGAAAGATCACGACCAAAGCTTCCGCTATTTCCTCAGCCACCTCCCTCAGAACTCTAGGATGTAACCCATCGGGGCCAGCAGATTTATCAATTTTTAGACCTTTTAGCTTAACTAGCACTTTCTCTTTTATAATGCCTGCCGTACTCAACTCTGCCCCCGACTCTCCCTAATTGTTGGCATACTACTCATGTCTTCCACTGTGAAGACTGATGCAAAGTACTTATTAAGTTCTTCAGCTATTTCCTTATCTCCCATTACTAGTCTTCCAGCATCAATTTAGAGCGGCCCAATATCTACGTTTGCCTCTTGTTTGTTTCTTATGTATTGAAAGAAGCTTTTATTATCATTTCTAATATTACTAGCTAGACTACCTGCATATTTGATCCTGTCCTTCCTTATTGCTCTCTTTGTTATCCTCTGTTTGTTTTTGTAGCCTTCCCAATCTTCTGATTTCCTAGTGCTCTTGGTCACTTAATAGGCTATCTCTTTTCCTTTGATATATTTCCTGACTTCCTTTGTCAGCCATGGCTGTCTAATCCCACCCCGGATAATCTTTCTTTTCTTTGGGATGAACCTCTGTACTGTGTCCTCAATTACACCCAGAAACTCCTGCCATTGTTGGTCTACTGTCTTCCCCGCTAGGCTCTGCTTCCAGTCGATTTCGTCAATTCCTCTCTCATGCCCCTTTATTTAACTGTAACACCATTACATCCGATTTTGCCTTCTCTCTTTCAAACTGAATATTATAATGGTTACACATTTTTGGTAAACCTAGGTAAAAGTAAGAACCAATATTGAGTTATTAAATAAAAACAAACTGCAAGAGAAACTCGGGTCTGGTAGCATCTGTGAAAAGATAAACAGATGTTTTGACTCCAATGACTCTTCTTCAGATCACAAAACATTAACTCTGTTTTTCTCTCCATTGATGCTGCAGGCCTGCTGAGTTTATTCAATATCTTCTGTTTTTATTTCGTACCTCTGACAACCACGGTATTTTATCCTAATTTACAAAATTAAACTTTGGAACATTGTGACAGAATGTTAGGAGGACCTTATGCATGTCATTCTTCAGTTATATCAAGTCCTTTAACAGAAATAGCTTTGTAATGTTAATGCATTAAGAAGGGGCACCAAGGATCCAAGGGACACATTTGCAATCTGTTCCACTTGCACCTCCTCCAATCTTTCAACATAATAAAAAAAATTAACATTTCCACTTCTTCAACCTCCAAAGACATATAGGACTTTAAATGCTCACTGTTTCTCTTAGCATTAATACTACCAAGTTTGCAGAGTTTCTCCAGCACTTTCCATTTTTATTCCAAATCTCCAGATCATTAGTACTTTACTTTTATTTTAACAATCCATAAATTGGGTGCAATGATCTGGAGACATGTAGATCAACTTCACCATAGGAGTTGGGGTGACACTATCAGACAGTTAAATAAAGCTAAAATTAAAAATAAAACTGACATCAATAATGTTGTAAAAATCTATCTGGTTTACTATGACCGTTTAGGGAAGGAGATCGATCAGACACAAAAAGTTAACATTAAATTTTTACATGTTGCTTTGCTCAGGTTTTGATGCTGAATACGTGAAATATGTGCCATTGTGTAGGTTTTTTTTAGAAATATGTTCGTTAACCAGTAGTTTTCCCATTTGTTCAAAGCCCAAATGATATTAGCCAATGTTAATTAGGTACTCTTTATATGGCATTTTATATATTTACATTGCTAACTGTTGAACTTCCAGAACAATTGAAGTTGATTCCTTTTGGCAGTGTTCCTCCTTTCAGTTTGCGAACACCAATGTCATTTGTTCCAACCATCATGGCATTTGCATTTTTTTAAATCAACTGTTAGTTAAATTTAATGCAAATTTACTTTGCATGCCAAAATATGTATATCAAGAGACCTGGGTGTAAAAGAAGTTTGAATTATTTTTTGTTGACTAGTGGTGCAACTATCCAAACAGAAGAAAAAAGAAAACAGCTCCCTCCGCTCCAACCCTAACCTCCCTATAAAACCCGTGGACAAGGGAGGCGCAGTTGTGGTATGGCACACTGATCACGACATTGCAGAGGCCAGGTGCCAACTCTCTGACTCCTCCTCCCACCCCCTCAATCATGACCCTGCCGCTGACAACCAAAACATCATCTCTCAGACCATCCATAACTTCATCACCTCAGGTGACCTCCCACCCACTGCCTCCAACCTCTTCGTTCTCCAATCCCGCACCTCTTGTTTCTATATCCTTTCCAAAATCCACAAACCTGACTGCCCTGGTCAACCCATTGTCTCTGCCTGCTCCTGCCCCACTGAACTTATCTCCACTTATCCCGACTCCATTTTCTCCCCGTTGGTCCAGGAACTCCTCACCTATGTCCATGACACCACCCACGTCCTCCACCTCCTCCAAGACTTCCAATTCCCTGGTCCTCAACACTTCATCTTCACCATGGCCGTGCAGTCCCTATAAACTTGCATTCCCCATGCAGATGGCCTAAAAGCCCTCCGCTTCTTCCTCTCCCACAGGCCCAGCCAGTCCCCCTCCACTGAAACTCTTATCCACTTAACTGAACTCGTCCTTACACTCAACAACTTCTCCTTCAACTTCTCCCACTTCCTATAGACAAAAGGGGTGGCATGGGTACCTGCATGGGCCCAAGCTATGCCTGCCTCTTTGTAGGATACGTGGATCAGTTCCTCTTCCGCAGCTACACTGGCCCCATCTGCCACCTCTTCCTCCGTTACATCGATGACTGTATCAGTGACCCCTCGCGCTCCCATGATGAGCTCGAATAGTTCATGCACTTTACTAGCACCTTCCACCCCAACCTTAAGTTCACCTGGACCATTTCTGATACCTCCCTCTCCTTCCTGGACCTCGCTGTCTCCATCTCTGGCAACCACCTGGAAACTGATATCTATTTCAAGCCCACCAACTCCCACAGATACTTAGAATACACCTCCTCTCACCCACTCTCCTGCAAGAATGCCATCCCCTATTCCCAATTCCTCCGCATCCGCCGCATCTGCTCCCACGATAAGACATTTTACTCCCGCACATCCCAGATGTCCAAGTTCTTCCAGGACCGCAACTTTCCCCCCCACAGTGATGGAGAACGCCCTTGACCACGTCTCCCGTATTTCCCGCAACATGTCCCTCACACCCCGCCCCCGCCACAACCGCCCAAAGAGGATCCCCCTCGTTCTCACACACCACCCCACCAACCTCTGGATACAACGCATCATCCTCCGACACTTCCGCCATCTACAATCCGACCCCACCACCCAAGACATTTTTCCATCCCCACCCTTGTCTGCTTTCCGGAGAGACCACTCTCTCCGTGACTCCCTTGTTCGCTCCACACTGCCCTCCAACCCCACCACACCCGGCACCTTCCCCTGCAACCGCAGGAAATGCTACACTTGCCCCCACACCTCCCTCCTCACCCCTATCCCAGACCCCAAGATGACATTCCACATTAAGCAGAGGTTCACCTGCACATCTGCCAATGTGGTATACTGCATCCACTGCACCCGGTGTGGCTTCCTCTACATTGGGGAAACCAAGCGGAGGCTTGGAGACCACTTTGCAGAACACCTCCGCTCAGTTCGCAACAAACAACTGCACCTCCCAGTCGCGAACCATTTCCACTACCCTCCCATTCTTTAGATGACATGTCCATCATGGGTCTCCTGCAGTGCCACAATGATGCCACCCGAAGGTTGCAGGAACAGCAACTCATATTCCGCCTGGGAACCCTGCAGCCTAATGGTATCAATGTTGACTTCACCAGTTTCAAAATCTCCCCTTCCCCAACTGCATCCCTAAACCAGCCCAGTTCGTCCCCTCCCCCCACTGCACCACACAACCAGCCCAGCTCTTCCCCTCCACCCACTGCATCCCAAAACCAGTCCAACCTGTCTCTGCCTCCCTAACCGGTTCTTCCTCTCACCCATCCCTTCCTCCCACCCCAAGCCGCAACTCCATCTACCTACTAACCTCATCCCACCTCCTTGACCTGTCCGTCTTCCCTGGACTGACCTATTCCCTCCCTACCTCCCCACCTATACTCTCTCCACCTATCTTCTTTACTCTCCATCTTCGGTCCGCCTCCCCCTCTCTCCCTATTTATTCCAGAACCCTCAGCCCATCCCCCTCTCTGATGAAGGGTCTAGGCCCGAAACGTCAGCTTTTGTGCTCCTGAGATGCTGCTTGGCCTGCTGTGTTCATCCAGCCTCACATTTTGTTGTCAGAGGCTTGGAGACTGCTTTGTAGAGCACCAACACTTGGTTTGTGACAAACTACAACATCTCCCAGTTGCGACAAGTTCAACTCCCCCTCCAACTCCTTGGACGAATTGTCCATCCTGGGTCTCCTCCAGTGCTACAACAATGCCTCCTGAAGGCTGGAGGAACACACCTCATATTTCGCTTGGGAACCCTGCAGCCCAATGGTCTCAATGTGGACTTCACAAGTTTCAAAATCTCCCCACCCCTGACCTCATCCCAAGACCAGCCTAACTCATCCCCGCCTCCTTGACCTGTCCATAATGGCCCCCCACCTACTGTCCCTCCCTCCTCACTGACCAACCCCCGCCCCAAGTCCCTACCTGCACTCACCTTTACTGTCTTTATCCCTGCTTCCTTGAACTGTCCATCTTCTCTCTACCTATCTGGTCCTCTATCCATTTTGTATCATTGCCTTTCCCTCTCTCTATTTATTTCAGAGTCCCCATCCCCTCCCCCATTTCTGAAGAAGGGTCCAGAGCTGAAATGTCAGCTTTCCTGCTCCTCTGATGCTGCCTGGCCTGTGTTCATCCAGCTCTACACCTCGTTAATTGTAAGGAATTCTGGTTTATCCAGAATCATATGTCAGAGATTAATATTATGACAGGAATTAGTCAAAATCAATATTCAACTGAAGTTGCACAGCTTTCTGTCAAAAATCCTGCACACCTCGTGCAGGTCAGTCCCTTGAAGTTCTGTATGTATACTAAAGATTACTAAAAAGATTGCAACAGGATTAATTAAAGAACTCAGAGCGATGGCACTGACAGGAAGCAGCAACCACAACAAGGCTGAATGTCACGTCCTGCTTAAAATGGAAAAGATTGGATGAAAGACAGCATTTTGACATGGATCTGCAATGCAAACTGGCATACTAGGCGAGAGGACACGTCAATTGGCAGGCATTTATGGGATCTTAGAATACTCAAAACGAATATATCCCTACTATAAAGAAAAACATTCTAAAAGGACAGATGATATCCATAGTTAACAGAAGAAGTTAAAGAATGCATCAAACTTTAGGGAAAAGCATCTGACTGTCCAAAGATAAGTGGCAGTTTAGATGCTTGGTCAGAGATAAAGAAAGGCAGAGAATGACAAAGGACTTTCAGGATGAAGTAGTTAACTTATGAGAGGAAGCTAGCTAGGAATGTTAAAACGGATAACAAATGAATAAGTTTTTAGAACAGGAGGCAGGAAATAAAGTAAGCATTAGTTCTTGAGAGATTGAGAATGCTGGTAGTTAATAGTAGAAAATAAAGCAATGAACAAATATTTTGCTTCTGTCTTTGTAAATTATTCCAGTAGTAGCCATAAATCAGAAGGCAAAAGGGAGAAAATTAACGTTACAGTCACGAGGGAAGCGGTACTAAGCAAACTGGTGGAACCGTGGGTTGACTAATCTGTGGGACCATATGGAATTCATCTTAGGGATTTACAAGAGGACACTAATGGCCTATTGGATGCATTGGTGTTAATTTTCATTTTGATTCAGACAAGATTCTGTTAGATTAGAAAATAGCAAACACAATCTCAGTATTCAAGGGCGGAAAGCAGAAAATAGGCAAATATACGCAGTTAATTTGATATCTGCTTAGGGACAGTGTTAGAATCAATCACTAAAGAGATTCTAACAGCGCACTTTGAAAATGCAATGTAATCTGGAAAAATTGGTATGATTTTCTGAACGGGAATTCATGTTCAGCCGATTTATAGGATTTCTTTGAAGGAATAACATGAGTTGTGGATAAAGGAGAACCTGTAGACATACTGAGCTTAAATTTCCAAGAGGCATTTGATACAGTGCCATAAAAAAATTATTGTGAAAAATAAAATCACAAGATATGGGGGTAACTTAGATTGAAGATTGCTTTCTGCTCAGCAAGCCAGAGTGTGTCCAGTCTTTGTCTGGTTGGCAAGATGCAATGAGTACAGTCCCAGAGTCCTGGGCACTCAACTTCTTACAATTGATAACGATAGAGAAATAAATGCATTGTTGCTAAATTTACTGAAGATGGGTAGGAAACGATGTTGTGCAGTAGGTATAAGGAGGTTGCAAGTAGATATTTAGTGAATGGGTGAGTGTGGTAAAATGTGGAGTTGTTCATCTTGGCTCATGAATTCTTGAGCAAGGGAATTAGAGGTTGATGGGAATGTGGAATGCAAAACACAAATATATCAGCCATGATCATATTAAATGGCAGAGTAAGATAAAGGGCCGAAAGACAGTTCTGCTCCTAATTTTTATATTCATACTTCTGTTTATAAGGACCCTGTATATTTAAATGTATTAGCTGAACACTATATAAACTTATGGGATGCATTTGTCAAGAGAGATGATGGATATTTTGACTGGGGGTTATCATTGCACAAGCGGAAGTAAACAACTAGCAGGTACTGGGAAAATGGGTACATGCCTAGCAGATTGTAATTACCTTGGCCATTTGTATTGTTACACACATAGTAACATTATCAAGCATGTGTACATGCAGGGCTTTGAAATAAAGTCTTTGATGGGAAGAAAATCTAGGTTTATAATGAAGACTCTGTAAAGACTGACTACCAGTACTACAAAGATCATAAGAACACAATATATAGGAGCAGAATTATGCAATTCAGTTATTGAGTCTGCTCTGCCATTCAATAGCATTATGGCTGATCCGATAATCCTTAACAGCACTTCCTTATCTTTTCCTCATAAGCCTTGGTTCCCATACTAATTAATTATCCCAGCCCTGACTATATGTAATGACCCAGCCTCAAGGGCCATAGACATTCATAGAAGTCATAGATAGTCCTAGAATCCCTACAGTATGGAAGCAGGCCTTTCAGCCCATTGAGTCCACACCAAACCTCTGAACAGCATTCCACCTAGTCCCATTGCATCCCTGTAACCTTGTGTTTCTTATGGCCACTTAATCCGCACATCCCTGGATACTATAGACAATTTCCAAACCTGCACATCTTTGGATCGTAGGAGATCACAGCAACCACGGAGAGAATGTGCACACAGTCACCCGAGGGTGGAATCGAACCCAAGTCCTTGATGCTGTGACGCAGCAGCGCTAACCACTGAGCCACTCTGCTGCCCTTTGTGGTAAAGGCTTCCACCAGTACACTACCCTATGGGGGAAGACATTCCTCCTCATCCTTATCTTAAATGTGACACTCGTTATTCTTAGATTGTGCCCTGTGGCCCCAGACCTTCCTACATGGGAAAACAAACCCATGTAGGAGGTTCTGGAGCCACAAGTCTCCTAAGAATTTTGAGTGTTTCGATAAGATCACTATTCATTCTACTACGTGAACAAGTAAAGACTCAATCTGCTTAATTTCTCCTTATATGACAGTCCCTCCATACCTGCTATCAGCCTATTCAACCATCTCATTACTGCCTCCAATATCCATATACCTTTCCTTAAATATTGGCACCAAAACTATTCACAGTCAGCTGTGGTCTGACTAGTACCTTGTATAGTTTTACCAAAATGTCCTTTCCTTTATATTCCATTCCTTTTGAAATAAAGGCCGTTATTACATTTGCCATGCCTATTACCAGTTAAACTCGGATGCTAGTTTTTTGTAATTCAGGATGAGGACATCCAAAACCCTCTATTCCATAGCTTGCTGCAGTCTTTCTCCATTTTTGAGTCATCTGCAAACTTTGCTACAATATACTCACTTTTCTCATTTAGTCGTTAACATATATTGTGCATTATTGCAGTTCTAGGTCCAATGATCTCGACGCTCATTTCCTGTTCACCACTTTTGCATGTTTTAATGTACAAAGCATCAATCTATGTGAAGATATTCTTATATTAAGAATTTAAAAGCATTTTATAATCTGTATATATTACAGAGAACATAATGGTAAAATATCTGTACTTCTCTGCACTAAAATCTATACTTGTGCTAACTATATTCTAGACTTTAACATACCTGCACATGCAGCTCTGGATGGGAGTTCATATAATCAAAAAGCCTCTGATAATTTTGAAACTGTTGATCCCATTCTGACCACTGGTCATAACGAAAATCATCTCCCAGGGGAATCAAGACCACTTTGGTGCGATAAAGTTTGGACTTTTTTCTATACTGGTCTAAGATGAGTTTGGCTCTTCAAAAATACAGAGAAAAGATTTAAAATATTTAACGTACTGAATTAGCAATGGTCAATAAACATTTTTATAATATAGCAAAGCACAAATGAAAAGAAAGAAGTAACTTCTATTTACTTACTTGTTTTGTCATCTGCAATGAATTAACTTTTACTTTGTTTTGGAGTTCACAAAAACCTAGAATGGAATCTGAACCTGCCACTTTCTTATTCAACACTGGGACTGTAACCAAGGGAGTAAGGTTTTGGCTTCTGTTTTATTTTAAATGTAAATTAATATATTTCGGCTTTTTTCCTAATTTCAAAGTTGCGTTATTCTCTCTTAGTTAAATTTTGTGGTCATCTTAAATGTGCACAGATGAAACATCAAATTGGTTCAAGTACAAAAAATTTAAATTATATTCTCTTTCACTCTCTTGTTCACCTTCATTTTCCTCCTTCTTCCATTATTCCACTGAGCATTAGTCAGTTAAGAAGCACACAATTTTAAAACAAAATCTGCAACCACTAGGGCACGATAATGAGATTCTCCAGAACAGCTCATACTGATGCATTTTCTTAATTAATTCTAAAATTAAGCCACCTTTTCTTTTTCACCCTGCCTAACAACAAAGAGATACTGGGCAGATTAAATCAACCAAAGAAAACTGGCATACTTTGAAATGTTAACAAACTTAGTCTGGAAAAACACTGCACAATTGGTAGCTTCTAAATGTAATCCCAGACAGAGCAATGTCACTTGCATCAAAATATCATAGAATGTATTCCAGAATCCCCATAATGTGGAAACAGCCCAACAAGTCCACACCGATCCTCAGAGCCCTCCACCCACACCCATCACCCTATAACCCCCAAATCTACATATCCCTGAGCACTGTGGGCAATTTAGCATGGCCAATCCACATACTTTGCACATCTTTAGATGGTGAGAGGAAACTGGAGCAACCGGAGGAAACCTATGCAGGCACGGAGAGAATGTGCAAACTCCGCACATACAGTCGCCCAAGGGTGGAATTGAACCCGGGTCCCTAGCACTATGAGGCTGTAGTGTTAACCACTGGGCCACCGTGCCGCCCATACTAAACATCAATGTCTCATTGACACTTTTAGAAGATCAATTACTATAATCAGTAATCAAGACCAGACCTGCTTTTTTATAGTTACTCAAGTAAACAAAGGTCCCAGTTTTCCATAAATTTCAAAAAGTCCTCTGCTATCAAGCACAGACAACTTTTCTTCAATGGCTCAGCTGATTATAGCATGAAGCAGTTCAGTTACAGATTCCCTGTTTGATCTATTAAATTAATCTTAGGCAATTTATCAGCGAAGGTGGTAAATTGGAACACAGAATCAAAGCTAAATTATATAAGTTCGACAGCATTTTAAATAACATGTTACATTTGTTCCAATTTTTAAAACATAGCGGAAAACTAACAAATGCAACACAAATCTCCTTTGATGACTCAAATTGTCTAAATGTCACTTAAGCATACAGAAGACAAATATGAAAATAAGTTGAGAGCCCTCTTTTCTGCCTCATGGTCAAAAAGGAGGAGAGATGTTTTTATAACACTGTAGGAGTTGGCCCACATTATTAACATTCACAATATCATTATACAATCAAAACACTTCAAGGAAATATTATTCCTCGATTTATCCAGACTTTTGGCAAGATCACACTTGTAATATTTGCTGGATATAAAAACGAATATTAAAAGCAATCCCAAACCTGGAAGCTCTGAAGAACTAAGCCACACACTATTTTCATGCAGTTAATTCCCTCCCAATGATCACAATGTGGTATGCAAATCTGATAGTTGAAGATTTTAAATAGGCTACCTTTCTTGAACATTGCCATCATGTATTTCAACTGGAGGTATCCTCCAAGGACAACTAATTCGGCCTCCAGGTAGACGTTTGAAGTCAAATTGACAGCATATTTTAGGATCAGGGCCACATGTATGAGGAATATCATAGCTGTAAAAGGGCATCATTTGACACAAGATGTCCGTGTTTCCATTCTGATCTGAAGTTGAAATAAAAACGGCATAAGTGAAAGCACAAAAGCAGTATAGCAGCAATTGTACTGCCCATATGCAAAGATTTTCATAATGAAAATATGCTGTGCAAATCAGAGCAAAAAAAGAAGCAATTGTTTACAAAATGTTTCTGAATCAATCGTAAGAAAATGTGATTTGTGCTTACATTTGCTTTCATATTAAAGCCTAATTTTTGCTGTCAACGACAAACTCATTTATGCAAAAGTTTCTGTCCATCTTGCACAAATTTAACACGTGATAAGTGCGAATGCTGCCAACCAAACTTTGTGGTACTGAAATTAAATGTTACATGTCCAGTCTCAATTGTTAGGTTTGAACATAACGCAGATTTAATCCTTTTATACATTGCTCTTATCATTTTTGTTTTCCCTCTTAACCAAGTCTTTTTTTCTCTGTTCCAGTACTTACTTCGAAATTTACTATGACACTCTAATTTAGACATCCTTCTGAGAAATTAGTGTTAATTTCACAATTCTTCAATCTGATTGGATAAGGACATACATTGTTTCTTGTTCTGTTCACCCAAGTCCTTCTCTGTCATTATTAGTTTGCATTTTCACCAACTTGCCATGCAAATAAAATTTAGAAACAAATGTACAAAGACAAGCCTAACTAATACCAGAGAATATTAAATGTCATGACATGGCAGAATTTTAACCTATATTCTGCACCAAGAATTAATATTAGTTCTATCCATCATAAATATTTAGCAACTTCTAACAGTTTACAATTTATTTAAAATGGAATACATAAAACATGGCATTGGGTAAATGAAAATGTAAACATTAAAAATGTAAATTATTACCCAAAGCAGAATTTCAAACGTAAAACTTTAGTCAAACAGATAGATTTTAGGAATGGCCTTATGGGAATTAAGGAAAAAGATGACACAGGAATATTCAGAACAATATTTCAGGACCTGGACAACAGAATATGCAGCTGCCAAAAGGTATGGCAACAGCAGAGAGCAAGTGTAAGAAGTCAGAGGTGAAAGAACATTGTGCTCAGAGGTTATATGGTTGAAGAATATTGAGGAGATTAGTAGGGGTTAGGCGATATGAAGATTTGAACACAATGATGGCAATTCTAATTTACAAGCATTTCTGGGCCAGGAGCTAATATGGTGCAGGCATGGAAGGTGACTGGAACATGATATGACATAGAACACAGAAACAGAATATTATGTGAACTTATCCAGGAGACAATCGTAATTAATGAACCTGCAAGTGAAAAAGGCATGAGTAAGGTTTCAGTAGGACATTTATGACTGGATGTTTAACAATCAAATCAGTCTGGCTACTCGAGATTGTGGCTCTCTTTTATGCCATTCAATGATTTGCTGATATGGAACCTTGACTTTTTTTTAAGATAATATTACCAGGTGGCAGAATGTAGAGAATGAGAGGGAGGCCAAGGGTAGAATCTACAATAACTCCAGAGATAATAATATGGGACAAGAAGAGATGCCAATGCTAGAGTCGCTCTATCTATTATCAAATATAAACAAGATGGAGGACAGCCATTGTGTTAAACAACAGACAAAAGGTATTAGAGAAAGCATAATATTGTCGACCATGTCATACCTAGCAGAGGGAGAATTACCGCACAATGATCAGAGAGGATGTAATTTTGGAAGAATGAGAAGAGATCTATTTGAGGTATATAAGAAGTTTAAAGAGATTGAAAAGTAGGTATAGAGTAGATGTGCCTCACAAGAGGAAAATATCAAAGATACTTCTCAGTTTTAGGCTAAGGGGTGGCAGATTTAAAACAGAAATGACAAGGAGTTAGTTTTCTCAAAAGGTCATGAATGAGTGGAATTCACTACCCCAGAGTGGTGGACACCAAGGCACAGAACAAATTTAAGAAGGTCATTGACAGATTTTTAATTAGTAATGGATTGAAAGATTATGGGAAGCAGGTAGGGAAGTGGAGTTGAAACTGAGATGAGATCACAAATGGTCATATTAAATGGTGAAGTAGGTCTGACAGACTAAATTGCCTACTCCTGCTCTTAGTTCTTATGTTCTTACGGCATTGATTAGAGTGAACTAAGTTGTGAGGCAAAGGAAGTCATCATTTTTTTTGAGAAGAGGCAGTGAAATGGTTTTGGAAGGGAGAAGAGCAATGCCTCAGGAGAAGCAATAATTATCATGTCAGTAAACATTGGAACCAAGAAGAGAAGCCAGATAATCACTGTTATCATTGAAGTGAAAGGGTGAATTGATGCCTTTCTTTATCCCTCTCCTCCACAGGACACAACAAAGTTTGAATTTAAAAAGATAGGCATTACTGATACATCAGACTATATTGCAACTCAACATCAGAAACAAGTCAGCCAAGTTCCTTTAGTACGAAATGATCTAGTTTATTGCAAACAAAAAACTTACTCAACTGAAGTCGCAAAAACAATTGACTAAAGGTTTAAACTGCTCAAAAATATATAAAACTACTCTTCATCCAAACCAATGCAAAGTTTGAAAACAACCAAAAGTACTCTGGCCAAATAACATTAAATTTAGGAAAAAAATAACTTATTCGTAAATGATCCAAATGTTGGTCAGTAGCTCAAGTCACTTTGCATACTCATTATGGATATCTGAAATTACTTTTCCTGGAAACTGTGGTGGCAGTTTCTGAATTTTCCTTTATGAATCCTCCACTGTGCTGATTAGATCTTGAATTGGGCTTTCAACTCTCAAACTTTGACGACAGAAGGTTCAGTGAAAAGACAGAATGTAAGGCTTCAGGCAAGTCTAGAATCTCAGAGTGCCTGTGTTCAAATTTATTAGCTTTAATACACCCACCAACTGTGGGGACGCGACCCCTCTTTGAAAAATTTGTAGATTTAGTGGCTTCAGTCAAGCTTTATAAATGCAAAATTATTCATCACTGCAGCCAATCTCCTTTCAACGTATTCCTCAGAAAATTCCAAGATCGAGATAGATATCCAATCAATGGTATTATGAGATTGTACATTAACACTACAGATAACGTATCTTCATAACATCAGTAATTTAGTACAGATCTTGTCAAGGAATACTATCATGAATTTCACGGACAAAATGAGCCCTGAAAGGTCATGAGCTGATCGAGATAGCAGATACAGAAAGCTGTGGGTTTTGGTTTAATGAGGAGAGGTGCAGGAGGTTATAGCAACTAAATAAACTCAATGTTAGTCTCAAAAAAGTCTGTGAGCTCTTCATACTTATGTTGGCAGAAGAAAACAGGACTACTGATGATGAAGCATTAAACCAGTTTGGCAGATGCATTTGAGAATGTCTCCTTTGAATAATTGTGTAGGGATTTGCCTAAGGGCAGGTCCTCTACTCAATTTTGCAAACCTAATGATCTAATCAGTTGGCATTATTTATTGTCTATCATAGGAGACAATGTTTTATAACAAAAGCAGTGCATATGGTGCAGAATATCAAGGTTATTGGTTTAATCATGACTTAATAAGTCAAATGCCGCTTTCATTAAATGCATTCTAGAATTATTACTTTGGAGACTGAATTTTAAAACTATCACATTATCTGATAATGGGGGCAGCGCAGTTGCTCAGTGGTTAGCATTGCTGCCTCACAGTGCCAGGGACCCAGGTTCAATTCCAATCTTGAGCGACTGTGTGGAGTGTGCACGTTCTTCCCATGTCTACATGGGTTTCCTCCGGGTGCTCTGGTTTCCTCCCACAGTCCAAAGGTGTGCAGGTTAGATGGATTGGCGATGCTGAAATTGTCCAGGGATGTGCAGGCTAGATGGGTTAGCCATGGTAAATGTGGGGTTATGCAATAAGGTAGGGGGCTGGGTCTGGGTGCAATGTTCTTTGGTGGGTTGGTGCGGACTTAATGGGCTGAATGGCCTTCTTCTGTACTGTAGGAGTTCTATGATTCTATGAATTACATGCATTAATTTCTTGTGGTATTAAAAATTGAGTCTTTCCGTCTATTCATATCCAGTTTCGATCTAACATAAATAATGACATCACAGAAATCAGGAAACATTTACCACACCAAGGAGGCAATTTGCTAGTATACAGCAGCACAAATGTGGTTTCATTAACAATGTAACTGGTGTTTAAATTAACACTGATAAGGGCAGCTATTAAAACCTTGATTTCTTTTTCTTGCAATAAAAAGTTTAAGAACCAGTTACTGCACTATTAAATACAACATATTAATTTCACATACCCCAATTCTGTCTCCAAAAGAATTCCAAGTTCCTTTGTTTAGCCAAGTACTTCTTCACAGAATAGTGGACTCTTTGAATTAACATATTTGAAATACCTGTTCGTTTTAACAGGTATGCCATAGTAGGTGTGTGCCCAAATGGATCAATGGCCCAACCTGATCTAGGCTTTATTCCTGTCACAGTGAACAAAAATATATCATATAAATTATTAACCTGGCAGTTTAAGGGAAGAGGGAAAATGGTTTGTACAGAAGCAGAATAAATATATTTCAACGTTATTCCTAGAAACAATGTCACAGCTCAGCTATGCAAAGTACTATACCTATTAAGTAACTGTGTTCATGAAAGTTTAAAAGTCCGTAAATGGATGCTTAGATCTGGGAGTGAATAAGATTTGAAATATGTAGAAAATTTTTATTCACGAAATGATGAACTGGAACATTTCTTAAGCAGACACCGACCTAAACTGTAATGGAATCCTCCAATATTGGAACATAATCAAAAGGCTTCTCTGATCTTTCATAATGCATGAAATTTCCTACAATGAAAGATTCAGAGGATTTGAAGGTATTGCTATCAGACTTGATTCTAGAAGTGATTTTCTAACCATCAACATTATCCCTCATCCCGACAACAGACTGTGACTAATCCAACCTCTCAACAAAAAAAAAACCTGTGATTAATGGAAATCAGAAACAAAAGCAGAGATTGTTAGAAAAACCCAGCAGGTCTGGCAGCAACTTAGAGAGGAATCAGAGTTTAATGCTTCAGGCCCAGAGACCCTTCCTCAGAATGTTCACAATCTCTGCCAGATTTGACCATAATGCAAGCTTTCGATAATCTATCCATGCAAACACTAAGATCACCTATTCACATAACACTGCTGACTTTGTTCAGCTCAGCTGCTGCTAAAACTCTCACTCTTTTCTTTGTTACTACTGGATTGATTATTCCAAAACATTCTGCCAAAATTCTGCCCCTATAAACTTGAATTCATCCAAAGGTTTGCGGCCTATATCTTATTTCACTCTTCATCCTGTGTTTGCTGACACACACTGGCTCTCAGCCAAGCAACGTAATATTTTTAAAATTTTCACCTTTTTAAAAATTCTTTCATTCATCTGTTTTCTCCCCACGTGTTGCCAGACCTGTTGAGTTTCTCCAGTAATTTCTGTTTTTGTTTCAGATCGCAAGCATCCCATTTCTTTCAACATCTATTTGCTACATTATTGAATAGTAAACACTGCAGTTGCTCTGACTTGTTAGATTTTGCGTAAGTTATTTAAGTTGGAGTAAGTTGGATGACCCATTGAACCTGCTCTGCATTCAATTCGATCATGCACAATCACAGATTACATGCAAATGCTACATCTTCTCACACTATCCTCATATTTATCAATGCTTTTAGTTTTCAATAATCTCTGCATCTTACTCATGGTTGTATTTAATTACCGAGCAAGCAGAGCTTTTCCACAGCAGAAATTCCCTTAAGATTCACAATCTTCAGGGTGAAAAATGTATTTGACTTCTGAAGCAGTGGAGTTGATGTGGTGATAATTACTCTGTGAAATGATATTAATATTGTACATGTGAAGGTCAGACCAAGGGACAGTGAGTTTTCAGGGACTTTTAAAGAGAAAAATAACTGCTTTATATCATCCTATAGTTTTAAAATGAAATCTTACTTGGATTCCACAAAGCTGGAGACAGCCTTCACCGAAATGAAAATACTCAATTCCAAGCATCACATCTGCCTTACAGTAGCCAATGGATGGACTTTATGTGACGAGCAGTCTCAAACTACAACACAGACTATAAAGTACTGTCAGATACTATGCAGTCATTGGTATCACATAGAGACTTGGATGAGTATTGGACACATTTAATAATTATATGTACTTGGCTTAAGATTTATTTGGCACAGAAATTAAACTGTTTATTCAAATTCCTCTTTGGGCTAGATCCTGGGTTGCACATCATCTTCAAGAAGTGATCTTGTGATTAAAAGCAACTGACTGACTGGCTAATTCACTGCACTGTAATCAAATTAGTCCCCTGACCAACTGTTATGACACTTTCCAGGTAACATGAGTAAACAGAGTAAAAATGGACTACTTCAATTTGTATATAAGATTGGGTTAACCAAATCAGCACCACTGTGGAGGATGAATTTCTCAAATGCATATTCAATGGATATCTGCAGCACCGCACTGAAAAACCAACTAGGAACAGGATTACACGGCAGGCCAAACAGCATTTCAGGAACACAAGAGCTGGCGTTTCGGGCCTAGACCCTTCATCAGGGTGATGAAGGGTCTAGGCCCGAAACGCCAGCTTTTGTGCTCCCGAGATGCTGTTTGGCCTGCTGTGTTCATCCAGCTTCACACTTTGTTATCTTGGATTCTCCAGCATCTGCAGTTCCCATTATATCTAGGAACAGGTTTATTTTGGATTTACTGTTATGTGAAGAGAAATGGATCATTAATAACACATAAAGGCTACATAGGGCAATAAAGACAATAAGGTGATAAGGCAGAGAAGTAGAAATGGGCTATTCAGCCCAACAAGATTGTTCCACCATTATCAACTCCAGCTTTCCTGCCTGATAGGGAATACGTGAGCTTTGACCATCGAAGTTACTGAGTGCCACAGAATTTCCGTCAGGTTAAGGACGGAAAGTCACAATCAACAGTTAAACTGTGTACGAACTGAACAGCCTAATCAGGACATGACAGCAAGTAAACTGCTGAGGCAAAGTGCTTATATAAAATACTGTACCAAAGATCCAATCACAGGGGGACAACTCAATGACCAATAATAAACATGGGGGGGGGTGCGGTGTGGAGAAGAAGGCGTGTGCGCTCCAAGCTTAACTGAACTGTATAAATTAAGGCATTCTGAGACTGTGTGCACACCTTTTTGCTAGGAAGGTCTGAGCCAATAATGAAATTGTGTTGCAATAAAGGTTTCAATGAATCTACCATCAGACTCATACTGTCACTAAGGAATTATGATATCTTACAAGTTGGCATAGTCAGCAGGATCACCGGAGGAATAAAGGACTAAATCTTGGACAAAAGAGCTAATTGGCCCCAAGGTAAGGATTCCTCCTTATAAAAAGTTTTCAGTCAATTGTCTGGATTTGGTCTCTCTTCCACGTAATCTTGAAACTCTCCAAGTGGTAGATGCCCCTTTTGAAGCCCCACTTTTATACAGCGCTCTGACATTGCCAGACATTGCAATTTGTTACCGACCCGGCTGAGAAAACCTACGGTTCGAGACCCATAAATAACTGGTGCAATGGTTGACGATAAGACCAGAAGAGTTGCCTACAATTATTAAAAGTGGGCAGACCCCACCTGATGAAATTCTCCAAAACCTAAAAGACTGCATGGAGCAACAGTTTTACCCAAAGCCTGTGCCACGATCAGACAACAGTACCATACCTCCACTGGACAGTGGTGTCTGGCCAACATTAAGTGTCTGGGGAGAAAGGACTCATTTGCAGGAAAAAGAACGAGTCAGGTGGTCCCTGGTCCTTATGGGGCAGGTCCGACAGTGAAGTGAAATTATGACCCATTCCCAGTATGAGCAAGATTTGACCAGTACAAAATACAACCATATAAAGAACCAATAACACAACTAGCAGAGATAATGGGAACTGCAGATGCCGGAGAATTCCAAGATAATAAAATGTGAGGCTGGATGAACACAGCAGGCCAAGCAGCATCTCAGGAGCACAAAAGCTGACGTTTCGGGCCTGGACCCTCTCTGATGAAGGGTCTAGGCCCGAAACGTCAGCTTTTGTGCTCCTGAGATGCTGCTTGGCCTGCTGTGTTCATCCAGCCTCACATTTTATTATCACACAACTAGCAGACATTGGAATGCGGTGTGAATGAACACACAGTAAGACACCCAAGGATAAAGATAGGGTTATCTAGTAAACATGGTACCATGGTGCAGCTGGCAAATGTGTGGCAGGAATGTACTTGAATACAGTGTCCATTGTGAAAAGCCCCAAAGACAGAGAGAGAGAGAGAGAGAGAGAGAGAGAGAGAGCGAGAGAGAGAGAGAGAGAGAGAGAGAAAGAGAAAGAGAGAGAGAAAGAAAGAGACCAGTTTTTGTATTTGACCCCAAGGCAATAACTTCTTCCTGTCTGGCTGAGTACTGGTTAGCTCTTCTATTTAGTGTTAACTCTTTGTGGTCTTGTTCAGATACATCCTCATTTGTTGGTAGTTAAGCATTGTCTTGAGTAATTTGTGTGTTGTGTCTCCCAGAGCTCGAGATCTAGGAATACATTTGAGTTTAGTTTGTAATTTGGGATCATATGGTGATTTGAGCGTCTGGTGTGTGCCAGTATCAGTGTGGAACATATACGGTTGGAAAAATCTGTGAAGAAATGTTGATTTAAAATTTGGCTCTTAAATCTTGGTAAAGGTTTACCTCTTGGAATTGACTATAATTAATTAAAGCCAATTGAAGAGGTAAAATTAAGTTAAAAGATATGACTTTTTGCTCTTTCCTGAAATTAATGTACTGTATGGCTTGGATTCAAGAAAGTGGTCTAGGTAAATTTTAATTTTAGAAACTCTATGTTTAAACTACATGTTTGGAATTTCATTTTCTGGCCAGAGTGAACTTCCAAATACTGTTTTAACATGTGTGAATCTTTAATTCTGGATGATAAGATTTGCTCATCATAAGTGCACATTGGTGTGAAAGTATCCAAGTAATAGGGGAATTGGAATTTTGAAACTGCAGTTCTCTTCAAACAAAATTATCTGATTACATGTTGCAAAATCTGAGAAAACTGATGAAGGATAACAAAGTGTGGAGCTGGATGAACACAGCAAGCCAAGCAGCAGAGGAGCAGGAAGGGCAATTTTCTGAAGAAGGGTCTAGGCCTGAAACATCAGCCTTCCTGCTCGGCCTGTGATCATCCTGCTGTACACCTGGTTATCTCAGATTCTCCAGCATCGGCAGTTCCGACTATCTCTGAAACCATTTATTCCTATGCTTTGTTTGAAGCATTATTCTTCATTATGATGCTATTTGATGTTTGACTTTGTTTCATCTTTCTTCAGATCTCATTTACTACTTTTCTTCTTCACATTACCAATCTTGATTATCTCCAACTTGAATCTAATGAGTTCTCCCTTGGGTCATACTGTGCCTGTGTTCTGAGTTTGGTTGAAATTGGCTATTAACGTTTGAAATACCATTGTCTAACAACCAGTTAGCAAAAGGGACAAATAGATTATCCCTATCCATTTTTGGTGATGAGGTCATTCATAATGCACATGAAAAGTTAGCCTTTATTTCATGGAAGATGGGGTATAGAAGGAGAGAAATCTTACTACAGCTGTAAATGGCATTGGTGAGAACAAACCTGGAATACTGGTCTCCATATCTAAGGAGGGTTATAGTTGCTTCAGATGAAATTCAGAAAGAAGTGTAAGTTTGTTTCCTATTCCTGATCTTAAAACAAGTACGGGAAATTAAAGTACAAAACCTATCAGGATTGATGATGAGGGAAGGGAATGAGCACAACTGTGGGACAGAAACCATTACAAGGAGATGGAGTGTTTTAGAGCCCGTATCCAGAGTTATTTGTAAACGGATCAATGAATATTACAAGGGAACACCTGCACTACATGAGCGGTGGTAAGTGCATAGGAAAGCCTAATAGCAGGAAAGCAGATTCCTGGGAAATATTGAGCCCAAGTAGCTGAATTAAGTAAAAACATGCTGCTAGTGATAAAGAAAGCATCTAATTTAATGGAAACTTCATCAACAGGGAACTGTCAGAAAGTAAAAAGTGGGTGTAGTTCAAAAAGCAGGAAGCAAGTGAATACTTAACAGATCGACCAAAGGGATAAATTAGGAAGTAGGGAGGACCTCCAACACCGGTGGGTGCCAGTATCTGTGTTTTCCTCCTTGCTTCGACCACACTAGGTGCTCTTTCCTCTCCTACAACCCCAAGAGAATTGAAATGCCCACTCCTGAGAGAGTGTCTAGTTAATGGAACAATACAGTTAAATGAAGAGATATTGTATGATGATGCAATGCATTGTAGTTCGACTACAGAAAAGGTTGAGAGTAGGATGGTCTGAAATAAAGTTTCAGGGAAGCAAAATGGCACCAGCAAACAAGAAGTTGGATTGAAGTGTGTCTACTTCAATGCCAGGAGCATCGGAATAAGGTGGGTGAGCTTGCAGCATGGATTAGTACCTGGGACTTCCACGTTGTGGCCATTTCGGAGACATGGATACAGCAGGGGCAGGAATGGTTGTTGCAGGTTCCGGGATTTAGATGTTTCAGTAAGAACTGAGAAGATGGTAAAAGGGGAGGAGGTGTGGCATTGTTGGTCAAGGACAGTATTACAGTTGCAGAAAGGATGTTTGGGGACTTGTCAACTGATGTAGAATGGGCTGAGGTTAGAAACAGGAAAGGAGAGGTCACCCTGTTGGGAGTTTTCTATAGGCCTCCGAATAGTTCCAGAGATGTAGAGGAAAGGATAGTAAAAATGATTCTCGCTAGGAGCAAGAGAGACAGGGTAGTTGTCATGGGGGACTTCAACTTTGCAGATATTGACTGGGAACACTATAGTTCGAGTACTATAGATGGGTCAGTTTTTGACCAGTGTGTGTAGGAGGGCTTCCTGACACAGTATGTAGATAGGCCAACAAGGGGTGAAGCCACATTAGATTTGGTACTGGGTAATGAGCCCCGCCAGGTGTTAGATTTGGAAGTAGGTGAGCACTTTTTGGTGATAGCGATCACAATTCTGTTATGTTTACTTTAGGGATGGAAAGGGATAGGTGTATACCACTGGGCAAGAGTTATAGCTGGGGGAAAGGCAATTACAATGAAATTAGGCAATTACAATGAAATTAGGCAAGATTGAGGGAGCATTGAATGGGGAAGGAAACTGCAGGGGATGGGCACATTAGAAATGTGGAGCTTATTCACGGAAAAGCTCCTGTGTGTCCTAGATAAATATGTACCTGTCAGGCAGGGAGGAAGCTGTAGAGTGCAGGAGCCGTGGTTTACGAAGGAGGTGGAATCTCTGGTCAAGAGGAAGAAGGCGGCTTATGTCAGGATGAGATATGAAGACTCAGTTAGGGCACTTGACGGCAGACAGGAAAGACCTAAAGAGAGAGCTCAGAAGAGCCAGGAGGAGACATGAGAAGTTGTTGGCGGATAGGATCAGGGTAAACCCTAAGGCTTTCTATGGGTATTTAAGGAATAAAAGAATGACCAAAGTAAGATTAGGCCCAATCAAGGATAGTAGTGGTAAGTTGTGTGTGGAGTCAGATGAGAAAGGGGAAGCGCGAAATGAATATTTGTTAACAGTATTCACTCTAGAAAACAACAATGTTGTCGAGGAGAATACTGAGATACAGGTGACTAGACTAGGTGGGATTGAGGTTCACACAGAAGAGGTATTAGAAATCCTTCAGAAGATGAAGATAGATAAGTCCCCTGGGCCGGATGGGATTTGTCCACGGATCCTCTGGGAAGCCAGGGAGGAGATTGCCGAGCCTTTGGCATTGATCTTTAACTCGTCATTGTCTACAGGAATAGTGCCAGATGACTGGAGGATAGCAAATGTGGTTCCCCTGTTCAAGAAGGGGAGTAGAGACAACGCTGGTAATTATAGACCAGTGAGCCTTACCTCAGTTGTTGGTAAAGTGTTGGAAAAGGTTATAAGGGATAGGATTTATAATCATCTAGAAAAGAATAAATTGATTAGGGATAGTCAGCACAGTTTTGTGAAGGGAAGGTCGTGCCTCACAAACCTTATTGAGTTCTTTGAGAAGGTGACCAAACAGGTAGATGAGAGTAAACCGGTTGATGTGGTGTATATGGATTTCAGCAAGGCGTTCGATAAGGTTCCCCACGATAGGCTATTGTACAAAATGCGGAGGAATGGAATTGTGGGAGATATAGCAGTTTGGATCGGAAATTGGCTTGCTGAAAGAAGACAGAGGGTGGTAGTTGATGGGAAATGTTCATCCTGGAGACCAGTTACTAGTGGTGTACCGCAAGGGTCGGTGTTGGGTCCACTGCTGTTTGTCATTTTTATAACTGACCTGGATGAGGGCGTAGAAGGATGCGTTAGTAAATTTGCAGACGACACTAAGGTCGGTGGAGTTGTGGATAGTGACGAAGGATGCTGTAGGTTGCAGAGAGACATAGATAAGCTGCAGAGCTGGGCTGAGAGGTGGCAAATGGAGTTTAATGCAGGCAAGTGTGAGGTGATGCACTTTGGTAGGAGTAACCGGAAGGCAAAGTACAGGGCTAATGGTAAGATTCTTAGCAGTGTAGATGAGCAGAGAGAGCTCGGTGTCCATGTACACAGATCCTTGAAAGTTGCCACCCAGGTTGACAGGGCTGTTAAGAAGGCATACAGTGTTTTAGCTTTTATTAATAGAGGGATCGAGTTCTGGAACCAAGAGGTTATGGTGAAGCTGTACAAAACTCTGGTGCGGCCGCACTTGGAGTATTGTGTACAGTTCTGGTCACCGCATTATAAGAAGGAAGTGGAAGCTTTGGAAAGGGTGCAGAGGAGATTTACTAGGTGGTTGCCTGGTATGGAGGGAAGGCCTTACGAGGAAAGGCTGAGGGACTTGAGGCTGTTTTCATTAGAGAGAAGAAGGTTGAGAGGTGACTTAATTGAAACATATAAAATAATCAGAGGGTTAGATAGGGTGGAGAGGGAGAGCCTTTTTCCTAGGATGGTGACGGCGAGCACGAGGGGGCACAGCTTTAAATTGAGGGGTGAAAGATATAGGACAGATGTCAGAGGTAGTTTCTTTACTCAGAGAGTAGTAAGGCAATGGAACGTTTTACCTGCAATGGTAGTGGATTTGCCCACTTTAGGTACATTTAAGTTGTCATTGGACAAGCATATGGACGTACATGGGATAGTGTAGGTTAGATGGGCTTGAGATCGGTATGACAGGTCGGCACAACATCGAGGGCCGAAGGGCCTGCACTGTGCTATAATGTTCTATGTTCTATAAGACATCAACATTTCAGGTATCCAGGTGCTGGAATGTTGCTTAGATCAGTTAAATCTGAAAGATATCCACACTGGGCATTTGTTTTGATCTAAACAACTAGGATTCATGTGGTGAGCACAAATGAGGCAAGAAATTCCAGATGGCAAATTGCAAAAGTGGTTGGCAGCCCTTACCAAAAGGGGGTTTGGGTGGGTGGGGGGAGTGGATGAGGGGTAAGTGTGTTAGGGAGGTCTGTGACTGAACAGCACGAAATGGCCAATGGCTGTCCGTGGCATTAGCAGCAGAATTTGGCCAACAGTAGTTTGAGATCTTGGGAAAATATTTGTTTAATCTCGTCTTCAGAAGTCGAACAGTAGTAGCTCTGCAGACTGACAGTAACAGAACAGAGATAGAATATGGAGAAGAACATTTCATATTACATTAAATAATGAGAGATTCACTAATTAAATCAATATTAATAGCAGGTTTTAGTCAAGATCATTCAAATTGTCATAGATATAGTTTCTGAAGTAGTTAAAGATTCACCTACATACAAAAACAAAAATGCTGTTTCTGCCATGCATCTTGAAAATAATTCACACTGCAGCTACTGAGTGTCAGTGGTGGAGGGAGTGGATGTTTGTGAATGTGGTGCCAATCAAACAGGCTGTTTTGTCTGGATGGTGTCAAGATCCTTGAATGTTGTTAGAGCGGCACTCATCCAGGCAAGGACGGCGGGGCGGGGGCAGCATTCCGTCACAGTCCTGACTTGGGCCCTGTATGATTGTGAACAGGCTCTGCAGACTCAAGAAGAGAGTTACTCATTGCAGTGTTCCTAAACTCTGACCTGCTTCTGTAGCCATTGTATTTATTTAGCAAGTCCAGCTGAGTTTCTGGTCAATGATAACCCCTTTGATGTTGATATTGGAGGATTCAGTGATGGTAATACAACTGAATGTCAAGAAAGATGGTTAGATTGTCACTTGTTGGTGATGGTCATGGATTGTCATTTCTCTAGTGAATGTTACTTGCCACTTTTCAACACAATCCAGGATATCATCCAGATCTTGTTGCATTTGAACATGGTCTGCTTCAGTATTTGAGGAGTCGTAAATGGTGCCGAGCATTATGCACTTATCAAACATTCCCACTTCTGTTTTATGATGGAGGGGAAGTCATTAGTGATGTAGTTGAAGATGGTTTCACTTAGGACATCTGCAGCGATATCCTGAAATGACTGGCTTTCAACAACTAAATCCATCTCCCACTATGCCAGGTTTGAATCCAAACTCTCCGATCAGTGAAGGGTTTGCCCCAGATCCCCATTGATTCCAGTTTTGCTAGGGCTTCTGGATGGCACACATGGTCAAATGCAGCCTTGACATCAGGGGCAGTCACTCACACCTCTAGAGGTCAGCTCTGTTGTCCACATTTGAACCAAAAGCTGTAACGAGGTCAGGAGCTGAGTGGTCCTGACTGAACCCAACATGGTTGTCAGTGAACTAAACAGGTGCTGCTTGGTAGCACTGTTGATAACACCTTCCATTACTTGACTGATGATCAAGAGTAAACTGAAGAGGCAGTAATTGATTGGGTCGGATCTGGCCTCCTGTGTGTGTACAGGACATATCAAGGCAAATTTCCACACGGTAGCCTAGATGTCAGGGTTGTATTATGCAATATTTATCATTAAAGATTGGGCCAGGTTGTGTGTGGGAATCAATCATTTTACTATTCATCATGACACGTTTCAAAGCTTTAATGTTTTGTGTTAACAGGAATTGGAACTTGGTTATATTTAATGTTGTTCAAAATGTCTGCATGTGGGATGTATGTGAGTGTGTGCATGTCAGTGTGTGCATGCATGTGAGTGTGTATGTGTGGGGATGTGTACATGCGCAGGGGGTGTGCACATGTTTGGAGATGTGTGCATACGAGTGAGGCGTGTGCACACAAGTGTGGACTGTGCACAAGCGTGGCATGTGCACATGTGGGGAAGTGTAAATGTGCGTGGGCACACAAATGTGCGTGGGGGTGTGTGCATACATGAGTGTACGTATGTACATGTGTGTGTTCTATAGTATGTCTACATTCCAGACTGCATCCCTTCACATCGCAGCTTATTTAGCTCTGCTAAGGCTCAAAAATCCACAGCAAAAAACTCTTACCTCTGTGCTCCTGCCCCAAAAGCAAAAATCTTGGTAGATAAATGAATCAACTAATTTCAAAGTTACTAAGCCAAAATATAAAAACAGAAAATGCTGGAAACACTTAATAGCCTTATTCCAATGAATGTGGGAAAGAATGATGGTTCAAATTTCATGGTGATGACCTTCCATCAAAAATTGATAAATTATTATGAATTTAAATGAAACTTCAAAAACTGTGTACAGCGTACAGAATATGCAGGCAGTAGGAAAACAAAAGTAATTGTCAATAACCTATTTGTCAGTGACTGCCCAGAAGAATCCAACAACTTCAGTGACATGGATTTCTCCTTTCATGTATTAGTTTGAATCTGATATCAAAGCAAAGAAATCCTCAAGAATCCAGGTACAATTATGTCATCGAGCAAGGTCAGCATAATGGAGTAGTCTCACAGATAGAAATACAGCAAATAAAATGTATTGATCATTCACTTCCAATAAAATTTAGCAAAGGACAAAATGAAAGTTATATGTATACATTATGGGAGTTGAATGATATATGTGTAGCATTTAGTGAGAAGTTGAAATGTGGCAAACTTCGACTGAAAAGAATTATGGTGAGTAATATTTTAAATAATTTTATAATATTTTAATTTTAATGTTTTATAAAACTTTACAAGATATGTGGTTGTTCTGGTGTAATTACAAAGTTAGCATATCTGCTAAAATACCTAGTAATGCTTCATTCAATATGGAGTAACATTTTCAAGAGTTTTTACGGCGAGACTAATAACAAATTTCAGCAAGAATCAATTACTGTTGTAATTATTAATTGATCATTAATTATAGTTAATAGCTTAAATAAGATAATAACTGGATTCAAAGAGAGGGAATCAACAAAGATGAATGGTCAGAATTAGAAGAGGCAACAATCAAGTCAGAAAGGCAGAGACATTGTAGATCAGCTAAGGCACAAAGGAGTGTGGCATGGTTGGATGGTAATTATTTTATTGAAAATAATCTGACAAACAAGACTGAGTAGTTGATGGCACAAATTAAAACGTGTATGACGTCACTGCTGTTTATAAGACAAAGTTAAGAAGGGGCCTGGATTAGCCGCTCAGTATTCCAGGATTCAGGGTCTTCATGCAAGATTGGAAAGGAGATAAAAGAAGAAAATGTTGCAATTTTGATCAGGGAATCTATCACAATAGTAGAGGGGATGACATCTTCCTAAAAGGTTCCTCAAAGGAAGCCTTGGATTGAACTTAAAAATCAAAAAGGAGCAATCATATTGAAGCAAACAAACAGTCTGAAAGAAATAGAATGTGTATGTAAATTTCAGTTAAGTGTAAAAAGTAATAGGTTAGTGATTGTACGAAATTTCAACTTACCCAACATTAACTAGAGTAATCATGGTATGAAAATTTAAGAGGGAGAGAAATGCTTAAAAGGCATCCAGGAAATTTTTTAAATCAGTGTGTAGAAGGCTCGACAAGAGACAGGACTTAATTTTATGTAACAAAGCCAGGCAAGTGGTTGAAGAATCAGTGACGGCACATTTTGCAGACAGCAATCATAACACCTGTTAGATTCAGGATTGCTATGTACAAAGACAAGCATGCGCCTGAGATCATGCCTGGGGGAGAGGGGGCTGCTGGGGGCATGGGGCTGATTTTAATGAGATCACATGATTTGGCCAGAGTGGATTGGGAACAGACACTTCCAGCAAATCTTTCTCAGAACAGTGGGTTGGATTCAAGAAGGAAATATGAAGTGTACAGGGCCAACCTGTTCCACTAAAGGAAAAACGGTGGGACCATCAAATCCTGTGAACACTGTACATCAAGGAATACACAGCATTAGATTAAGAAAAGAAGGCAGGTTTATGGCAGAAAACGAGGGATTAAAACAGCAGAAGCCCTAGAGGGGTATAGAATGTGCAGGAAGGAACTTAAAACAGGAGATTCGGAGAGCTAAAAGGCAAGATGAAAGAATACCAACTGGCAAAATAAAGAAAATCCCGAGTCATTTCACAAGCATATTGGGATAAAATGTAAAGGAGGAAAGAGTAGGGGCCATTAAGAACCACAACAGTAATATGTATGTGGAGGTAGAGGACATAGGTATGGTTATAAATGAATACTTTGGGATGGTGCATTAGTGAGAAGGAAGATATGGTTATAGAAATCAGGGAGGTCTTGTGATAAAATTTTTAAAAATTAGTATAAACAGAGAGGAGGTTCCAAGTTGTCTGGCAGACTTAGAAGTAGATAAATCACCAGGGATGGATGCAAAGTATCCCAGGTCATTGATTGAGGCAAGGCAGAAAATAGCAGGGGCACTTGCAAACATTTTTAATTCCACCCTGATGATAGGGAGAGGTACTGGACAATGGAGGACAGCCAATATGGTATCAGTGTTCAAGAAGGGAACAAGGAACAAACCAGGAAAATACAGATTGGTCAGTCTAACTTCTGTGGTGAGACAACTATTGGAAGCAATTCTGAGGGACAATTAATCTACATTTAGAGAACCAGGGACTGATCAAGATTATGTTACAGGTAGACAGTATAATAAAGGTGCCGTTTGGCACATTTGCCATCATTGCTTATATCACCGAGTACAGTAATTGACGTCACGTTGAGGTCATACAAGACATTGGTAAGGCAACTTTTGGAGCACTGTGTACAGTTATGGTCACCCTACTATTGGAAGGATATTATTAAACTGGCAAGTTTGAGTTATAAGGAGAGAGTGAATAGGCTGGGACTTTTTTTACGGGAGCGTAGAAAGTTGAGGGGTGACCTTACAGAAGTCTTTAAAATCATGAGGAGCATAGATAAGGTGAATAGCAAAGATCTTTTCTGTAGGGTCATGGAATTCAAAACTCAAGGGCATATTTTTAAGGTAAGAAGTTAAAGATTTAAAAGGGACCTGAGGGACAATTTTTTTCACACAGAGAAAGATTTGCATGTGGAATGAACTGCCAGAGGAAGTGGTACATGCAGGTACAATTACAAAATTTAAGACATTTGGACAAGTACATGAATAGGAAAAATTTAAAGGGATATGGGCCAAACACAGGCAAACGGAACTTATTTAGTTTGGGAAACTTGGTCAGCGTGGACGAGTTGGACCATAGAAACTGTTTCTGTGGTGTATGACTCTTCGACAGTTGGCATGGTTTTTTTTTTTTAAAATGGAGGTCATGTCTGACCAACTGATTGAATTTTTCAAAGAGGCAACCAGGTGTGTAAAGAGCCCAATGCTTTTGATGTAGTTTACATGAAATTCAGCAAGGCTTCCATTTTGTCCTGCATGGGAAACTGATAAAGATAAGGATGCATGGAAATTTGGCAATTTGAAACCACAGTTGACAATGGCAGGAAGCTGAGGGCGATGCATGAAATCTGCATCTAGTGGAGTCCCAAGGCGGTCAGTGTTGAGGCTCTTGCTGTTTGTGATGTACATAAATAATTTAGACTTGAATAAGTTTGCAGATGTTGCAAAAATTGGTAGGATGGTGAACAGTGAGGAGGATAGTCTTAACACACAGATATGGATGGGCTGGTCAGTGGCAATTGAAATTCAATTCAATTAATGTGAAGTGATGCATGTGAGCAGGATCAACAAAGCAAAGGAATAATATGAAGAACCATAGGAGTCCAGGAAGCATCAATGATCAGTGGGGCCTTAAGATATAGGGTAGGTGGATAAAGTGGTTAAAAAGGCAAATGGTAAACTTGCCTTTATTTGTTGAGGCACAGAGTTTAAAAGAAGGGAGATTATATTGAAACCATTTAAAACATTGGTTAGTCCAGTGACTATTGTGCGTAGTTCTCAAATCCACATTATAGGTGGGTTGTGATAGCACTGTAAAGGGTGCGGAGTAAATTTATTAGGGTGTTGCCTGGGCTGGGGATTTGCAGGTTTGAAGACAGATTGGATGAACTGGGTTGTTTTCCTCGGAGCAGAGGAAACTGAAAAGGAACATGATGTATCAATTATGCTGCAACGATGTTTAAAATCAGATTGGGCAGCCAGGAAGAAACTTTCCTCCTTGCTGGAGGGATCAATGACTGGGGCCATAGATGCAACAGAAGGGGGAGAAGGTTTAGAGGTGATGTGTGGAAAAATATTCCCATCAGATAATGGTGGGAATCTAGAACTCATCACCTGTAACGATGATAGTTGCAGAAATACTGGCAAATGGGACTAGAATAGTTAGGTGGTTGTTTTCAACCACAATGGGCCAAAGGGTCTTTTTCTGTGCTGTAGTACTCTATGATGCTGTAAAACAATTGTCATTTTTAATTCATGGATAATTCATGAGATTTGTTGCTTGCAGTCCCTGAGCCTGAATCTCACAGATTTGTTCAGTGCAAATGGAGGCCATTTGGGCATTTTAACATGGTGCTAATCTCCTGCCTTTTACTCGTAATTGCATATTTTTTCCATTTAAATAACCATCAATGCCCTCCAGAATACCTTAATTGATCCCCTGCCCAGCACACTCCAGACAATGCATTCCAGACATTACTTGCTGTATGAAAACAATCGGTTTTCTTCCCTCACATCGTCTTCTTTTGAAAAAGAAGCTAAAATGGTACCCTTTGATTTTTAATCATTTTACAAGTGAGAAGTTTCTCCTTGTCTACTCTGTCCAGCTACTTATGATTAAAATAACTTCTATCAAATGTACTCTCCAAGTAAAACAGTCCCAATATGTTTGATCTTTCCTCATATCCGAAGTGTGTTATCCCTGGAAGCATTCTCATTTTCTTCTGCACTCTCTCCAATGCATTCACATCCTTCCTGTAATGAGGCACCCAGAATGGTTCACAATACTCCAACTCAGAACTAGGATCTTAGGTAAGTGCATCATAAACTTGCTGATCTTGCACTTTATCCACGTATTAATGAACTCTAAAATAATATGCTTTATCAACAACTCTCCAAACCTCTGGCACCACCCCAAATCCAGGGAAGATCGAAAACCAATCATCAGTGGATCTGCAATTTCCACTCTTACTTCCTTCAATGCGCTCAGATGCATCTTATCCAGTCCTGATGCCTTACTTCAATTTCGAATAACTTATCCAATAACACCAGCTTTTTATGATTAAATCCTTCCAGCCATTGAGTTTCTGTCTTCATCACCATGGCCTGGACATGAGTAATGACCGAAGAATATGTATTAATTTATCACATCAGCCATGCCTCTATCAACATATAAATCCTTTTTGGTCCTTAATCTGCCATACTTCTCCTTTTGCCACCATTTGATTATTGATATGTTCATTGATTTGGGATTTCCTTTTATATTAGCAGCCAGTCTTTTTCAAATTACCCCCGTTTCTCCCCCCATTGTGGGGTGACCAGAAAATCACTGCAAAAGATAAGGCTGACGCATTCGCAATCGCAACAATCTTCAGCCAGAAGGACCAAGTGGATCATCCATCTCAATCTAATCCAGAGGTTCCCAGCATCACAGATGCTAGTCTTTACCCAATTTGATTGACACAAGTTGATGGAGCACTAGATGCCGCAAAGACAATGGCCCTTAACAACATTCTTACAGTCATACTGAAAACCTATGCTCCAGATCTTGCTACACCCCCAGCCAAGCTGTTCCAGTACAGCTACAACAATCACGGTTCAAACTGGACAAAAGAGCTTAATTCTAGAAGTAAAGGAAGAGTAATTGCCCTTAACATCAAAGCCGCATTTGACCAAGTGTGGCATCAATGATCCCCAGCAAAACTGGAGTCAATGAGAATCAGCGGGAAATCCCTCTGCTGTTTGGAGTCGTGCATAGTTTGAAGGAAGCTGAGTGTGGTCATTGGCAGTCAGTTAGTTCAGGTCCAGGATGTCTTTGTCCTAACCATGATCAGTCACTTTATCAATGACCTTCCCTTCATCATAAGCTCAGAAGTGGGAATTTTCATTGAGCAGTCATCATTGTTCACACCATTCAGGGCTCTTCAGGCACTGTAGAGGTTTATGTCCAACTGCAGCAAGATGTGAATATTATCAAGGTGTGGTCTGACAAGCAGCAAGTTTATTTCTAGCCTACAAGTTCCGGGCAATGACCATGTCCAACAAGAAACAATCAGTCCTTGACATTCAATCACATTATCATTGCCGAATTCCCACTATCAACATCCTGAGTTACCACTTACCAGAAAGTTAGATTAGCCATACAAGCACTGTAGCTACAAAAGCAGTCAAAGGGTAGGAATCCTGCAGTGAGAAACCTACCTCCCCTAAACCTGTTCACCATGCACAATGCACAAGTTAGGTACGAGATAGAATATCCTCCAGTTGCTTGGTTGGGTACAGCTTCAATAACACTCACTGAGTTCAAGCCACCATGACAAAAGCAGCCCACTTGATTGGCACCATATTAGCAAATACTCACTTCCTCCACAACTAATGGTGCATAGCCACAGCATGTACTATCTACAAGACACAGTTCAGAAGTTTTCCAAGGCTCCTTGGGCAACACATTCCAAACCCATGACTATCTAGAAAGACAAGAGCAGCAAATACATGTGAACATTCACTATCCTGACTTGGAAATATGTCACTATTCCTTCAGTGATGCTGGGTAAGAATCCTGGAACTCCCTCCCCAGTGGCATTGTGGGGCTACTACTCTAAATGGACTGCAGTGATTCAAGAAGGAAGGTCTCTACCACCATCTCACGGGCAACTAAGGATGGGTAATAAATGCTGCTCCAGCCAGCAACACACAAATTCTGTGACTAAATGGAAATATCAATTAATCAAAACATCTGAGATGAACACATGGAAGGCAATGACTGATAAAATCTTGGCAGATGATCCGTAGACACTGATAATCTGTGGACATTGATGATCTGTGTTGCCTGTATGGCAGAGAATTTTAGTTTTCTTTAAATTGTTGCTGTCCTCTCTTGTATGCCTACTTTTGCTGAACAAAGCCATCTGAAATTCAATTTATGCATGAAGAGACAAGCAAAAAAAAGCAAACAAACATTCTTTAAACCAACCTACTTATTTGTTGTTAATTTTACTTGAATCTAATAAACAAATATTGTTTGGTCTCAGGCTGCACCTCTATTTGTTCCAACATTTCCAAGAATAATTAAGAGGCAATGAGGTAGGTTTCACATGTATTTAAGATTTTAAGCATGCTTTAAAGGTAATTCAATTCTGGGTATGCCTTACGACTTCCTTCTGAGATACCTGCTGGCTCAGGTATTCTCTAATAAAAATATATAAGTAACAGTAACACATACATTGTCTTTTTCCCCTAAAGACAAAGAAATTCTGTTTTGGAGGAAAGAGGTGGTTTAAAAAGATTTTAGATGTGGAGAAGAATCCAGAGATAGGGTCACTAGGGATTTCAATACAAGTCTCAGAATTTTAAATCAGAGGCATTCAATAAACAAAAGAGAATGTAAGTGAACAATGGGTGAGAGGAACCTGATATGAGATAGAGTGCAAAAGCTGCAAAAATAGAGGAGAAAGGAAAGATGATATTCACAGTCACAGAGAATACCATTTATGATTTTGATAAGGCTAGTTCAGAGCTGCGTCAGGAATGAAACCTAGTGAGACTCAAACATCAATTTGCAAAAGGATGGGAACAGAACTGGGAGATGGGAACTACATTGATGGACTTTAAAAAAAAATCAGATTGAAGATGAAGTGTTAGTTTTCAACAACAAAGAAGTTGGGGTGGGTTTTCTTTTAGGAAGAGGGTTGTAGCACTGAAGAGAAGGATCAATTTATAATATGGGCTAACATGGGACTATAAGGTCGTCAACTTTTAGGCTAGGATCAAGAAAGCGTTCAAGTGACACGGTTAGCTCCAGCAGAAACCTGACACAAATAAGCAAATTCTATGGCTTTTGTGAGGTAAACATTGAAAATGTTTGGTTTGTTGGGTAAAGGAAGAGGATTGCTACAAATGAAAAATATTTTCCATTTCACTCCCAATTACAAATTAAGTTTAACTATATTTTAAAATGTTTTCATAGAATTCCTACAATGTGGAAACAGGCCATTCAGCCCACCAAATCCACACCAACCCTCCAAAGAGTTTCCTGTCACCTCACCCCATCGCCATAACCCTACATATGTTCCATGCTAACCCACCTAGCCTGCACATCCCTGGACACTATGGGCAACTTAGCATGGCCAAACCACCTTATGTGCATATCGTTGGACTGTGGGAGGAAACTGGAGCACCCAGGGGAAACCTATACAGACACAGGGAGAATGTGCAAACTCCACACAGACAGTCGCTGAGGGTGGAATCAAACCGAGTCCCTAGCACTGCGAGGCAGCAGTGCTAACCACTGAGCCAAGGTGTGTTTTCTGCAACAAATAAAACATTTATGCTTTCAAATATATGAAATGACCTTCTAGCAAAAATTTAAACATGTCGTTTTACGATTACTCAATGGGTTGAATGGCCTCTTTCTGTATTGCAGCATTTCTATGATTCTCTAATTATATTGATTGTGAATTCATTGCAACTTCAAAAATGCGGGTGAGACTTGGATCATACCTAAATAAACAGGACAACAGCCAAATTATATAAAATTGAAAGACGCAAGAGAAGTTTGTGAATAACACTCACCTAAATTTCTCTCCAGCCACTGGTGTCCTTCAAGCAACTGGTCAATCATTGCATAAATGTGTGTGTTGGCCTCATCAGTCATGACCCAGCCACCCGTTGTTATTTCAAACTGGCCTAGTTCACAAAGTCTAGAAGGAAGCAAAACAGTGAAAGTTTTAGTTTTTCACAGTGAAAAGACACATTGTGATAAATTCAAATAAAAGCAAAGATCTGAAGAAGCTGGAAATCTGAAGTAAAAACAAAGTGCTGCAGAAACTCAAAAAGTCTGGCACAATTGCAGTTGGGAAAACAGTTAAATTTCAAGTCTAAAATGGCTCTTGTTTGGAACAAATAGTTGGTTAGTTCAGTTGACTGAACAACTAGCTTGTGATGCAGAATGAGGCCAACAGTGCAGGTTCAATTTTTGTACTGGCTAAGGTTATCACGAAGGTCCGACCTTCTCAACCTCACCCCTCATCTGAAGCTTGGGGATCCTCATGAGGTTAAACCACCAGTCATCTCTCTCTAATGTCAGAGCAGCTCTCCGGATCTCTGGGACTACGGAAGCTTTACTTTTAGTGAACTCAGCCAACTCAGAGAACATGGAAAGGGAATAGATCAACTGAAGATCACACAGCTAGATGGAAATAGGTAGACTTTCAAATGAAATTACCCCATGTTGATCACCAAACATGGGAGCACCTTAAAGTCTTAGGTTCATTCTTTTACAAGAGTTAAAAACATCTCAACTGGAATTTCAGTAGTATTTTTTTCAGTCTTCTTGGCAATAAATTGTACTTAAAAGTATTTATCCGAATGATAGATATAGCAGAGATTCATTAGAAGCTGTTTTATGCACGAAACAATCTAAAACAGAATTGGGTGTGATTATGAGAAAGCACTGTTTACCTAGTAATCTATACGTGACTAAAAATATACAATTTCAAATATGACTGGTTCAATAAATTAAAATCTACCATGAACAAAATACAACTGATAGGACACTCTGCAACACTGAATGCTGTAAAAGTAAGATGACTGAAGTCCACAACATAATATTGCATATTATGAAAATTTTGATTCCTGCAACAGGAATTATTTACACAGCTGAATCTAGTGATGTCAATGCAGTCGCACTGCTCAGAAAGATTTCCTATTAATAATGACAACCTGGCATACGGGACAGTAAAAATATTTCAGTCAGTGTGTAGATTTGAGATAAATGCATAGTTTTTCTTTCATAGATGAGACTCTATGTGGATCTATGCAACAATGATTTTTCTTTTCAAATAAATGCATTTTGAAATTTAAACTTGAAAATGGCGTGCATAATTGAAGCACATACAAAAGAATATGCTGCACTCGATACTTGTTTTAGCAAATTGAAGTTACGTTGACGTATCCACATAAATCTATTAGCATATAGCCCAACACAGAATCTCCTAAAATTCAAAGCATCCTACTGCACTGCAAACAGCAGTGAAATTACCAGGGAATTAGTTATTCAGAAATTAACAGTTGATGTTTTCAGTCTTTATTTGTCAACCTACTCAGATATATCAGGACTCAAGTCGGTGGCCATCACGTTCTAAAATGGGACTACAACTCAAACCTTTTGGCTCAGAGGGAAGGACACAAGACCTGCTTGCTCTTACTTATTCTTCCCGAATTGGCTCCAATTCATAGTTGATTAACTGTAGTGGCACAGCATGACACAAGCACATTTGAGTTTTGTTGATTACTGGTCAAAGATTTTACAACTCAAGGGAGATCAATTGACTGAATTTAGACTTTTTTAAAATGAATTTTAAGTAACTGCAACAGCAACACAAGGAAATACAAAGCTGAACCAGATTCAAACGATTACTACTCACTGCAGGTACCAACGATTTAATACTGGATTCCTGTGAACACAGGAATCGCTGTTCCAACCTAAAGCCAATGAGAGTTTTGAGCCAAGAGGTTTCTGTGGCACATGATTTCTGAATTATCATAAATTTTTACAGATTATCCACTATGAAGTGTTTAAGTGCACTTAAGACTTAAAATTCCACCACCTTGAGAGCTATTTAGTTTGAACCTGCCAAGATTGCACATATCTGGGTGAAAATGGTGTGGAAAATCCAAGTTTATTTGATCGTTCAAGTTATCCAAATTTTCTAATTTTACTGTTCTTTTGTACTCACTGTTGTTTCATTACTTGTAGCACGTGTGGACCACTTCCTCCCAGAATGAGGCAAAAAGGTCATATGGAGTGAGGTATAAGTAGCTGGCATAGTTGTTAACATTAGTGCAGGCAGGGAAACCTGATGAGTTGTTTGAAGTGGGTAGGCTGCACAAAGTGTGGGGCTAGATGAACACACACGCCAAGCAGCATCTTAGAACATAGAACATTACAGCACAGTACAGGCCCTTCGGCCCTTGATGTTGTGCCAACCTGTCATACCGATCTCAACCCATCTAACCTACACTATTCCATGTACGTCCATATGCTTGTCCAATGACGACTTAAATGTACCTAAAGTTGGCAAATCTACTACCGTTGCAGGCAAAGCGTTCCATTCCCTTACTACTCTCAGAGTAAAGAAACTACCTCTGACATCTGTCCTATATCTTTCACCCCGCAATTTAAAGCTATGCCCCCTCATGCTCGCCGTCACCATCCTAGGAAAAAGGGTCTCCCTATCCACCCTATCTAACCCTCTGATTATTTCATATGTTTCAATTAAGTCACCTCTCAACCTTCTTCTCTCTAATGAAAACAGCCTCAAGTCCCTCAGCCTTTCTCGTAAGGCCTTCCCTCCATACCAGGCAACCACCTAGTAAATCTCCTCTGCACCCTTTCCAAAGCTTCCACATCCTTCTTATATGCGGTGACCAGAACTGTACACAATACTCCAAGTGCGGCCACACCAGAGTTTTGTACAGCTTCACCATAATCTCTTGCTTCCGGAACTCGATCACTCTATTAATAAAAGCTAAAATACTGTATGCCTTCTTAACAGCCCTGTCAACCTGGGTGGCAACTTTCAAGGATCTGTGTACATGGACACCGAGCTCTCTCTGCTCATCTACACTACCAAAAGTCTTACCATTAGCCCTGTACTTTGCCTTCCGGTTACTCCTACCAAAGTGCATCACCTCACACTTGCCTGCATTAAACTCCATTTGCCACCTCTCAGCCCAGCTCTGCAGCTTATCTATGTCTCTCTGCAACCTACAGCATCCTTCGTCACTATCCACAACTCCACCGACCTTAGTGTTGTCTGCAAATGTACTAACCCATCCTTCTACGCCCTCATCCAGGTCATTTATAAAAATGACAAACAGCAGTGGACCCAACACCGACCCTTGCGGTACACCACTAGTAACTGGTCTCCAGGATGAACATTTCCCATCAACTACCACCCTCTGTCTTCTTTCAGCAAGCCAATTTCCGATCCAAACTGCTATATCTCCCACAATTCCATTCCTCCGCATTTTGTACAATAGCCTATCGTGGGGAACCTTATCGAACGCCTTGCTGAAATCTATATACACCACATCAACCGGTTTACTCTCATCTACCTGTTTGGTCACCTTCTCAAAGAACTCAATAAGGTTTGTGAGGCACGACCTTCCCTTCACAAAACTGTGCTGACTATCCCTAATCAATTTATTCTTTTCTAGATGATTATAAATCCTATCCCTTATAACCTTTTCCAACACTTTACCAACAACTGAGGTAAGGCTCACTGGTCTATAATTACCAGGGTTGTCTCTACTCCCCTCTTGAACAGGGGAACCACATTTGCTATCCTCCAGTCATCTGGCACTATTCCTGTAGACAATGACGAGTTAAAGATCAATGCCAAAGGCTTGGCAATCTCCTCCCTGGCTTCCCAGAGGATCCGAGGATAAATCCCATCCGGCCCAGGGGACTTATCTATCTTCATCTTCTGAAGGATTTCTAATACCTCTTCCGTGTGAACCTCAATCTCACCTAGTCTAGTCACCTGTATCTCAGTATTCTCCTTGACAATATTGTTGTTTTCTAGAGTGAATACTGTTAACAAATATTCATTTAGCGCTTCCCCTATCTCATCTGACTCCACACACAACTTACCACTACTATCCTTGTTTGGGCCTAATCTTACTTTCGTCATTCTTTTATTCCTTAAATACCCATAGAAAGCCTTAGGGTTTACCCTGATCCTATCCGCCAACAACTTCTCATGTCTCCTCCTGGCTCTTCTGAGCTCTCTCTTTAGGTCTTTCCTGTCTACCTCGTAGCCCTCAAGTGCCCTAACTGAGTCTTCACATCTCATCCTAACATAAGCCTTCTTCTTCCTCTTGACCAGAGATTCCACCTCCTTCGTAAACCACGGCTCCCGCATTCTACAGCTTCCTCCCTGCCTGACAGGTACATATTTATCTAGGACACACAGGAGCTTTTCCTTGAATAAGCTCCACATTTCTAATGTGCCCATCCCCTGCAGTTTCCTTCCCCATTCAATGCTCCCTCAATCTTGCCTAATCTCATTGTAATTGCCTTTCCCCCAGCTATAACTCTTGCCCAGTGGTATACACCTATCCCTTTCCATCCCTAAAGTAAACATAACAGAATTGTGATCGCTATCACCAAAAAGTGCTCACCTACTTCCAAATCTAACACCTGGCGGGGCTCATTACCCAGTACCAAATCTAATGTGGCTTCACCCCTTGTTGGCCTATCTACATGCTGTGTCAGGAAGCCCTCCTGCACACTCTGGACAAAAACTGACCCATCTATAGTACACTTAGGAGCACAAAACCTGACGTTTCATGCCTAGACCCATCATCAGAAAAGTAGTGTGGAGGAGTTGGTGTTGGTGGGTGAGAGAGGGAGACGGTGCTGCATGCAATAGTCAAAGTGGTAGACCATGACTTTGGTGGGACGTGGGTGCCAATAAAGAAAAAGATAGCAAACAGAAAGAGAGACAGACTGACTCAAAATAGGTACAATGTGAAACAGAGAGATTTTTCCTTCAGAGAGCCCATGAGATCATTGATCTGCTCACAACACTGCTGAGCATTTGTCCAGTCCATAGACATCACACTGAACCTGGTGGTAACTCTGGACCAGCCTGGCAGGATTTGATGCTACGATCTCCTCTGAGGGACCCAAGAAGAAAGGATAGCCCTCCTCTGCACTACCCCATCCACCAGAACCTCCACATCTCCATTCACAAGAGCCATGCAGTGCTTGACTTGATGCGTGACAGCAGTTTTAGATATGGCAACAGCACCAGTAATTTAGGCATCCAGGCAGAGTCGAGTACTTCTGCTGCTGGCAAAAGGGAAGGTGGTTTCAGCTAGGTGCCATACAAACATGGTACACAGCTAATGGGGCAAGCTGTGCAGAACAACAAGAGAAAACCCATTAAGGTTAATAGAGAGAAATCCTTCACGAAAAGTAACCAAAACTGACACCTATTCAATCTCTGGTAAAACTCAGCTCTGTGAAACTGCTGGATTTCATTAATAATCCACCTGGTTCATTCATGATCTTTAGGGAAGATCTGTGACTTTACTTCCACAATGGTTGACTCTATAATGCCCTAGCCAATAACTCTATTGCATCAAGATGCTGCAAAGAAATCAAACCAGACAGGCTACATAGCATCGGCCTAATTGGATAGAACAAAGGCAAAGGGCATGTAGATCAACCGTGCAATACCCTGACCAACAAACATCTGGAGAATTCTGCTAAGAAATATGCAATAGTAAAGACTATGACTAGTTATACAACAATCTTACATCGATACATGTAATTTTCCCTTCCTCGTGGGTTGCTAGCAATGATGTGAAAAGTGAGAAAACAAACAGAATGAATGACGTTGAGAAACATTTTTCCAATTTTCCACTCAGGTCTTAAATGGTGACGTCAAAATTTTGTCCTAGAGCAGTACTTACTTTATTTTGCATCTTATTACCCAAACACCTAGCGTCTACAGCATGGTTAATTCTTGTCTCAGCCATTTTCCAACTGTTTCTTGATGGCCACTAGCTTTCTCAACCTTTCGGCTTCATACATTGGCATCAACAAATCAGAAGTCTCACCACATCTCCATGCCTGCTCATGGACCAATTCACACACCAAATCAGCCCTTCAGCTCTTTACTTTGGAGCTCAGAGACACCTTTGGCTTGCATTTGTTTGCCAGGTCACTTTGTACATAGGTACATACATACACCCAGCCCCTGAATCTGCATGTTTTGGCCTTTGGACTGCTTTCTTGGCAGCTGGGCCCTTCAGTGCTCAGTTACAGACTGCCACCTTTTTGTGATGGAGAGGCTTCAGTGTTCGGTTGATCCCAACAGCAATGCCATCAAGACTTCAACTTCTGTCAGGGCTCCACAGAATGATAAAGGTCAGAGGGAAGGAACCAAACAAAGCATAATCCAAAACATGCCCTCTATGATGATTCAGGTGGAAGCTATTCATGTGATATCAACAGATGCAATGGTGGATGAAGGTTGCATAAGTAAACAGATCAGTCAGTCATTCCGGCTTCTTTGCCACTAGAACTGGATCTACTTCTATCAAGGAGCTTGTGTCTGTAATGTGCAACAGCATTCCCACTTCAAAAAGGTGTCCAGATACTGTGGGAAAACAACTGAGGGCAGCCATCATCTCATGCTATGAAGTAACCACTGGCTAACAGACAAGGAAACGCTGTCTCAATTTCTGACCATTTTCTGAAGGGTCCAGACCCGAAACGTCGGCTTTCCAGCTCTTCTGATGCTATCTGGTCTGCTGTGTTCTTCCAGCTCCGCACCTTGTAATCTCAGACTCCGACTTCCTACTATCTCTGAGGAAACACTCAGACTGGTTTTACAAAAATTACACATCATCCCAAAACACTAACAAGAAGAGGAGAACACTCCATGCCTGGCAAAAAGACAAAAAGGACAGCAAAGTAGAATCACAAAGAATAACAAGGGAAATCAGAAACTAATGGTGAACTGAGAAAGCCCAGAAGCTGCAATTCATTGCTGACGAGCATGATGCTCCACCACTACCGCCAAGGCAATGTACAGACCCAACAATCTCAGTCTCAAACCAGTGTAGAATAAGCTTAGAATCCTCTTGAGACAGAAAACAGCGTCAGATGGAGAAAACACTTCAAAGAACTCCTTAGCTGCAATTTAATCATCAACGAGGGTATGTTTGAGGAAACCCTCCAACTTTCTATCAAAGATGATCTTGGACTGAGACATAATGTGGCAGAAGTTGAAATCACCATTGGACATGTGAAGAATGGAAAAGTTGCAGGAGAAGACAGGATTCCAGCAGTGATTTTCAAACTTGAAGGCGCAGAGTTTAAGCATCACCTCCATCAACTACTCCTGAAAACCTGGGACAAATAAAAAATTCCTATCAACCTCAGGGACACTATCATTGCCACCATCTTCAAAGGAGACAAGAAAGGTGACAAAGTACACTGTGGGAACTACCAAGGAATCTCCCTGCTCTCCACTGCCAAGAAGATATTCACCCGAAAGCTCACTCGGCATCCCTCCCAGTCTCTGAGAAAAATTCTTGAAAGCTAGCGTGGCTTCCAATCAAACTGTGGAACTATGGTCGAGATTTGCACTGCTTGCCAACTCCAAGAGGATTTCCAGGAACAAGACCGACATGGCCCCTCATTGATCTGACCAAGGATTTTAACTCAGTGAATTGGGAAGTGCTACAGAGAGCCTGTCAGTGAAATTCATAAAATTTCTCAGTCTTCTTCACAACAAGCTGTCGTTGATGGCCCTCACTAAGAACAACATAACAGAACCTTTTGAGATCAAGACAGGAATGTTTCATTGGCCCAGCTTTTCCTCATCTTCTTTGCCACCATTCTTCACTTTGTCAAGAACAAGCTTCCCAAAAGGTGTTGCATTGTCTACAGGATAGTTAGGGAACTTTTCAACCTCAACTGGCCAAAATCCAAGAAGAGAATAATATTGACCTCACTTGTGGATCTGCAGTAATCGGATGACAATGTCATCTCTGCATTCTCTGAAGGGAATCTTCAAGCCTCAATTAATATTTTTGCAAGCGCTTACTGAAGACTCAACCTCAACTCCTTTACCAATCCATCCTAGGGAAAGTTCCAATCCATCACCCCATGAAGATCAATGGAGAAATTCTCCCAGATAGGGAACATTCTCCCTACCTGTGAAGCCACCTCTCACCTAAGGCTGATGGAGATTTAATATCTAATCTGCATGCAGCGCCTTTGGATGCGTAAGGATGAAAGTTTTCAATGACCGTAACATCTGTGTTGATACCAAAATCTTTGCATAAAAGGCAGTCTTCCTTCCAACTCTCAAATATGGTTCCAAAACCTGGACTACCTATAGGCACCCCTGAAGGCCCTGGACGAGTATCATTTATGCTGTTTCAGACAGATTCTCCACTTTAGCTGGGAAGACAGGTGTAATAACATCAGCAAACTGAAGCAATTAAGAGCTGATGTTATTACACCTGTCCTCCCAGCTAAAGTGGAGAATCTATCTCAAACAGCATAAGCCATGATCATCTAGAACCAATTCTGCTGGGTCAGCCACATGCTTAGGATACCTAAGTTCTGATGTCAAAGCAAATCTTCTTCTTTCATCTTAGTGAAGACACTCAAATGAAAAGAGGGCAAAGAAATCGTTTCAAAAACTGGCTGAAGACTTCGCTTGAGAAATGTAAATGCACAGGAGACCTCTGTTCAGAAGAAGTAACTTGTAGAAAATGCCTGTTCTTCGAGAACACCCATCGGCATGTCACCCTTCTCAGGGACAATGACTACATCCACCTTCCAGAAACCCCTGCCAAATATGTGGTTGGTTATACCATTCTAGGATCAGGCTCATCGGCTGCAGGAAATTCCACAGAATCCATGGCCAGTGATGTAGAATTTCCAAATTATTGCTGACGATGATGGCAGTCTGCTAGCCTCTGTGGCTCATATTACTTTTTGCAGCAGGTGGAGAGACAGGCAGCTTGTTATAGTAGGCAACACCTGAACAATCAAAGAGGCATCACGCTACATCAACATTGCAGCTGCCTTTTCCACATTAACCAGCATATTTCAAGCAAATGTCACAAGTAAATATCAAAAGAAAGCAGACCTCATGGGGTGAACCGGGACTTTGGTCAGTCAGGAATTATCACCTATGATATTAAGTATTAACACATATGGAGTACCTATTAAATATGTATAGTTTTTAAGTAACTGCTTTTACATATTGTAATATTTCCCTGTTTATTAATCTCTCAGTCATTGTTTGTTGCATTTTTATATTCTGTTCTATATTCTGCCATGCCACCTGTGTTTGTCCAATTATATTCTTTTTCTTTAAAACTGATGCTATATTTGGACTTTCTGGTTAAACACAAATGTTGGGCCCATCACTTGGAACTTGTCAAGCTCACTGAAATGTGGTATAAAAGGTAAAACAATAAAAGGGTTATGTATGAACAGATCAGTTTATTAACACAAGTTAGAATAAGAGGTGGAATATACAAAGCTTAGGAGGGAAATGTAGCGAAGACAGAATATGTGAACATACTGACATCAATAAGGGAATTCAATGTGTTCTGCAGGCAGAGAAATAACAATAAGGCGCAAAACAATTGCAGCAAACAGGGACCGAAATGGGGATTTAGAGATAGAGTTACAGAGCAAGGCTGAGGTATTAAATGCAATCTGTTTTGCTGTTTCTAACATTTTTGAAACTATTAATGAAATAATAATGGTAGAAAAAAAAATGCATTTTTCACTATTTTGTCGAGAACAACAAGTTAATATTCAAAAGCTCCAACATCGATTATTATAGCCATGTTATAGCATTAGGCTAACATAATTTCTTAATAATTGTTAACCTTTTGACAGCATCTTTCTTCTGGCCATCTATAGTGCTCCACCACTTTGAAAAGTATGAAATCTCAGACCAAATGAATTTCCTGCGATCATCCTCTTGTAACTTCACCACCATGTTGTTCAGGATGTGCTGGGTCTGATCTCTGTAGTATTCATCAAATGTTTTCAGCCAACCTAGAAATAATCAATAACATCAGTATCTTAAAATGTTAGTAATTTCAATTAAATCTCTTTCCAAGGTTCAGCCTATCTGCTAATATTTAATAATAACATTTTCAAAGCTTTATTGCTAGGTTTACAACAAGAAGGAATTAATCAAGTGTGTCTCATTTGCACAGTTGCACACCAGGAAAACCATTAAGGAACATTTTAACAGAATTAGGCCAATGAGCCCTCAAGTTTGCTCTTGCCATACAGTACAATCATGGCTAATTGAACTTTTTAATGCCTTTTAAAAACACTGCACCCATAGGTAATCAGAAATCTATTAAATTTCTACCTTCAACATATTCAAAGACTGAGCAATCATAGCGATCTATGGTAGAGAACTTCAAAGGTTCACAAATCTCTGTGTTAAAAAAGGTTCTCCTCATCTTGGACCCAAGTGGTATTCACCTTCATTTTAAATTGTGTTTCCTGGTTCCAGACTCCCCAGCAAGAACCTCTAAGCTGCATCTACTCTATTTAATCCATTAAGTTTTTACTAAGGTTCAATTAGACCACCTCTCAATCTTTGAAACTCGAGAGAATCTTTCACTCATCCAATGCAAGCTATTTGACTCTGACTACAGCATCAGCCTGAATCTTCCATGAGCAGCAAACACCCCAGAGATGCCACTAATTTAAATGCTCATTCAAGGGCAAATTTAGATGGTTACATTTCAACTTCTTGCTCTCATTCAAATGTCAGGAAACAAATAACTCTTTTTAAGAGGTCGCACTTTTCATACACTTTCTCCAAATGAATTCCTTTGTATTTACTGCTACGAGAAATAATGACTTGCATTTATATAACACCTAATTGGCAGTTTTGCTGTCGCAATTTTGAACTCCTTCCACAAAAATACATAAACTTGCATGGAAATAAGATTTGCTAGATTAACTTCTGGGATAAGGCGATTGTGCCATCAGAAAAGATTGAGTAGATTTATTTTCTCTAGAGTTAAGGAAAAGTGAAACATGGGAGCATGGAAAAATAGGAGCAGGAGTAGGTCATTCAGCCCTTTTGAGCCTGCAATCATTGCAGCGCAAAATAAAGTAAGTTTGATGATGGTAAGGCAAATAAATGATAAATATATTAGGAAATGATGTATGAAGCCTGCATATTACAGTACTAGAAACACAGGAGGCATTTCTGCCTATCATGTCCATGAGAACTCTGGTGACAGCAGTTCAGCTAATCCTGCTCTCTGTCCATTATCTGTAGCTTATCTTAACATAGAAAAAAGACGTAGGATTAGACCATTCGGCCCTTGAAACCTGCTCCATCATTTAAAATTATCATGGCTGATCATCCAGCTCACTACCTTGATCTCACTGTCTCCCCATACAGTTTGATTCCTTTAGCCTCAAGAACTATATCTAACTCCTTCTTGAAAACATCCAATGTAACGGCCTCAATCACTTCCATGGCAGAGAATTCCACAGATTTGTCAGTTATGCCTTCCCATGAGAAAACATAAAATTCTTAAAAGGATGGTCAAGATAGGTGCCAGGAGGACATTTTTCCACTAAGAAATCAGGAACTCGAGAACCAGGAGCAGAATAATAAGTGAGCTATTTATGACTTAGATGAGATATTTTCCCACTCAAAAGATGAAAAGCTTAAGAATTCATGACTGTAACTCTGGCACTGGATTCTCAGTCATTGAGTGGATTCATGTTAAAGACTTGTGGATTTTTGGACACTTAAAATTTAAAGAAAAAAGAGAGGATATGGGGTTGCATGAGAAGTGTATCTGATTTGGTAAATCATCCCTGATCTTAATGAATGGCAGAGTAAGCCTGAGTTGCCAGAGTAGCAACTAAAGATGGGCAATAAAAACTGGCCCAGCTAGCAGTATCCACTGTCCATGACAGAATTTTTTTTGAAAGTTTTGAAAATGAGTGGAGAGAGCTCTCTTCATGCTCAAACAACTTCAGAAAGGCGAGACGATTGCTGTTAGAATGGACAGAACAAAACCCAGTCTCCCTTCAAAGATCCCTCCTCAAACCTTACGATTTCAACCATCAATTGCATTGGAGACACCAAGGATGATTAGCTAGTTAGACTTTGGCACAGTAGCAATCAATGAGTGGGGTGTTCATCCTTGCCCGCATCAGAGTTAATCACAGTAGGGCATACAAACACAAGCATTTCTCCTCTTGTGCAAGGGGAGCTAATGTATGATTAAACTTTCTTTGGTATATTTGGGAAGGCAAGTCAACTTAACGATGGAATAGTTCATGTCAGCAAAATATACGCTAACTTCACTCTACTTCCATGGTCTCTACAAAAGAACATGTAATCTACACCAATATCCTGTAGCTGGCACCGTTAGGCAGACAAGTCACACAGCAACCTTGACATTTTATCTGGTTAAATTTCTACAAAACAACGACAATTCTTCTTGCAGATCTATCGGCATAGTGCATCATACACTGGTTATATGAATTCCATGGAACAATGGCTACTGCTGTCTCCTTTTTTTAAGAGATAGACTTAGGATCATATTGATAGGATCCCTGAAACCTGAGGTCTGCTGTCTTGGGAGATGAAGCAGACAATGTTTAGGACACCTTTTATAGATCCTTCCTTTTACTAGGGAGTGATGAGTGTGGTTGTGAAAAGGAACGCACAATTGTTCAAGAGGCTGCCAAATTCCACTCCTGTCTTCCAATTATAAAGCAACACAATGACCTGAGATGCTTGTGCACAGGTATACAGCTTCATGTCAAACCATACTTGCTGTTATATAATTCACTCATAATTCTGGAACTTGTGACAGATGATTGACAGAAACATCAAGAATATACTTTGCATATAAACTGATTTATAGCGAGGGAGAGCTGTGCATTGTTAGCCTCATTCTTACGTCCTAACCTACCTAGGTCCAATGACAAGACAAACATAAACAGCCGGAAATAAAGCCTGATGCAATGGGTAACCATCTGTGTCTTGTTGGGTTTTACAGATCCAACTTTATACTGCTGACATGCCTTCAAGGTCACTGGACTTAGGTTAGTTTCTCTGGAATCAGTCTTCACATGCCAGGCCAGACAATGGTCAAAGTATATTTTATTCAAAGGTGTTAATAAATCACTATCGTGGCCTGCATTTATTGGTTGTCCTCAATTGCCCTTGAGATTGCACAGTGAGCTGCCTTCTTGAGCAGCTGTTGTCTATTTGGTGCAGCAGACCCACATTTTCATTGGAGAGGGAGTTCCAGAATTCTTACCCAGCAACATTGAAGATATAAAGAGGATGGTGAGTGGCATGGAGGGGAACTTGCAAGTGGTAGTGTTCCAACATAGTTGCTGCTTTTTTTCTTCTCATTGGTTATTCATTTGGAAGCTGCTGCAAAGCAGCCTTGGCAATTTCTGCAGTGCTCCTTATAGAATCAACACCTTGCAGCTACTCAGTGTTGGTGGTGGAGCAATTGAATATTTGTAGATTTAGTACCAATCAGGTAGGCTGCTTTGACATGGATGATATCAAGCTTCTCAAGTGTTCAGCCACACTCCATAAGACACAGGGGACAAATAAGCCTTTTGGCCCGTCAAGCCTCATTCGCTCAGTTTTTCAACAAGATCTGATAATCCTCAACATCACTTTCCTGCTTTTTCCCCTCACAAACCTTGATTCCGTTACTGATTTACAATTGGTCTATCACAACCTTAAATGTACTTAACAGCCCTCTGCAGTAAACAACTCCAGAGAATCCCATTCCAAGATAAAATACTATCAGTTGTCTTAAATGGGTGACTCTTATTCTATGACGAACATGTCTAGTGGTTCTAGATTTTCCAAAATTGGAAAACAAACACTCTGCATTTACTCTGTTAAGTCCCTTATGAATCTTTTATGTTTAACTGAGGTCTCTTCTAACTGTCCCAAGGTCCAAAAGATAAAAGCCCAATCTAGCCAATCTCTCCTCACAAGAAAATCCTTCCATACCATAAGAAATATAAAAAAATGGTTAATTAACTGCAGTAGTCATAGTATGAAAAGTTTAGACCCAGCAGAATTCTTAAAATGCGTCCAAAGACCTTTCCCAATCAATACATAGAAGGCCCTATAAGCGAAGGGGCTGCCCTGGATTTAATTTTAGGCAATGAAGTCAGGAAAGTGGTTAAATTATCAGTGGAGGAGAATTTTATAGATAGTGATCACAACTTTGCTAGATTCAAGGTTGGTACAGAAAAGGTCAAGAATAGGCATAAAATCAAAGTTCTAAACAAGAAGGCAGCTGATTTTAGTAAGATTAGATATGATTTGGCCAGAATTGTCTGGAACAAGACACTGAGATAAATTTGTATCAAAACAGTTGGTTGCATTCAAGAAGGAAATAGGGAGAGTACAGATGTCAACTAAAAAAGACAAAGGGAAGCTTCATGTCAAAACTGCAGAGTATAAGAGGTGTATACAATGCGAAGATTGTAGCAAATGCTTCAGCTTTATCTTCAGCACTGATGTGTTGGCTCTCCAGTCATCACGGATAGGGATATTTGTTCAATGCACTATTTAATTGTCTACCAGTCACAGTTGGACTTGTCAGGACTGCAGAGCTTTTACCTGATCTGTTGGTAAAAGCATCACTAAGGCCTTTCTATTGCTTGCTACTTCGCATGAAAGTAATCTTGCTTTGTGGTGTGCCCAATGCCGATCCTGTCATGTCCTCCTGCATTCTTCACTGAACTAGAGTTGATGCCCTAGCATGAAGTGACAGTGGAGTGAGGAGTATGCCAAACAGTGAGGTTATAGTTGAAGTCTAATTCTGCTTCTGATGGGCTACAACACCTCAAGGATGCTCAGTCTCGAATTGTTAGGTATGTTTGAAATTTAACTCATTTTGTCCAGAGATAGTGCCAAACAAGATGGAAGAAGGGTAATTTCATTGTGAAGTTGAGAATTTTTGACTCTGTAAAGGACTGTACAGTAGTCACACTGACCAATAAGTCACGACCAGTTGCATCTTACAGCAGGCAGATTACTAAGGATGAGGTTAAGTACATTTTTGCCTCATTAGTTCCCTCACTACCTGCCAGAGTCAGTCTAACAGCAATTTTCATTACAACTCTATCAGCCTAGCCAGTAATGCTGATGCCAAACTACTCTGAATGGTGGACACTAAAGTCACCTACCCAGAGGGCATTCTGCACTCTTGCAATCCTCAGTTCAAACAAGTGGTATCTAACACGGAGGTGTACCAATTCATTAGCCAAAGGGAGAGGCAAGGGATGGAGTTACATCGTTATCAGCAGCAGGTTTCCTTGCCCATATTTGACCTGATGCCATGATACATCATGCAGTCCAGACATGCAGTCATGAGGGCTCCACTGGAACTCCCTTCTAAATATATACCATTGTGCCACCAACTCTGCTGGCTAAGTCCTGACAGAAGACTTTGCAGGGTTGACATGGGCGAGTTTGCCATTGACATTTCTGGTGCATTATTTGCTGCTAGGTTGTACATCCTGTTGCAATCATTTTTTGGGTTTTCAGCAGTTGATAGCCTAGAAAGCCATTCAGTTATATTTCTGAGGATAATTAAGCATCAACCCATTACAATGGATCTGGAGTCACATTTAGGCCAGACCATGTAGGGATTCCAGTTTTCCTTCCTAAAATGCATTAGTGGGCTGGTTTGTTTTTATGACAATCGATAAGAGATTACAGTCATCATTAGATTTGAATTCCAGATTTTTACTAAATTCAAATTCCACTCTATGATCTGTTCTAGTGGGATTTAAACTCAAATTCCCAGATATTTTTTGGGTCTGTGGACTACCAGTTCAGTGGCAATACCACTGTGCCATCACCTCCCTCAAATTGCTAAGAGCAGGAAACCTAACGGTTATGCACAGCAGATTTGACCAGCACACTAAGGAGACTTAATGCGGCATGACTGCTTTTGCATTCCAACAACTTCTTGGAGCTACAATGAAAGGTGGATGAAGGGGAGGACAAACACAGCCATTCCAAAAGGGAAAACTAGCCCCCTTCGAACAGTGCTTCATTTTCTTTCCCTCACCTTACCTTTCACCCTAATAACACTTCTAATGTATTCAAAAAGCTTTGGCTTTCCATGCTGATAAAACATGCATGTGAAACACTGCTAAAGGGATGTTTTCAAAATCAACAGAAAGCTGTCATCTATTAACTCGTTGACCACTTAAAGGATTCCAGTAGCTTTGTGAGGAATGGATATCTTGTTCTGGAAACATTCTCACAACAGTACTCTCCCCAAAAAAAATTCTTTTAGATGGTAATTTACACATACACTATCACCCCGTTAGGAGTCAGATATGTAGTCAGATCCCTGGTGAATAGGATGCCTGGCAAAATGGTCATACAACACACCCCAGTGGATTTACTAGTAATCTTGATAGCTTTCAATCAGTATTATAAATACCATGATAACAAAGTGTGAAGTTGGATGAACACAGCAGGCCAAGCAGCATCTCAGGAGCACAAAAGCTGACGTTTCGGGCTTAGACCCTTCAGGCCCGAAACGTCAACTTTTGTGCTCCTGAGATGCTGCTTGGCCTGCTGTGTTCATCCAGCTTCACACTTTATCTTGGATTCTCCAGCATCTGCAGTTCCCGTTATCACTTATAAATACCATGTTAATTTTTCAGCAGAAAAATGAAAGCTAACAATATAAAAAAAACTAATTATTAATTTAATGATTTCTAGACAGTGTATTAATTTTACAAAATTATGAGTAAGTTCCAACCCTTAAAATGTCTGTCCTCACCAGGATCATTGTGTGAATGGGGTACAACAAAGACTTGCAGTTGCTCATCATCCCATTCATTTTCATTGTAAGTGATATCAAAGCCCTGTTTCCAAACTCCACCATCAGGATTGTCAAAAGGTAAAATGTTGTAGATATCCAACATCTAGTATAAATTAGAAATAAAGAGACAACAACAGACAATTTAACATTAGTACAGAAAAAGAACGCCACTATAAACAAAACCAAAATAGAATCTATGTAGATTGCGATAGAAGATAATATAGGATCAAACTAATACATGAAGACCATCTAAGAACAGACAGTTTTACAATGCTGTATGCCTGTTCTACGAACAGCAGTAAATGCTGTTTTCTGGGGAATCTGACTGAGTTTAAGAAAGTAAATACTTATTATTACTTTAGCCACATGCTGTTAACACGAACAACAGTTACTTAAGCACACACTGAAAACTGGCCAGCTCCTCCCAGAGACATTTCCTTATATCCTGATGGGTCGAGTTTACTCACAATGTCAGCCAATCCTTTATAGGATAAAAGATGGTGAAGAAAGAGATATGCAGAAAAAATAGGGAATTACATTTTAAATATTGTGGATTTTTAACTAAGCTAATATTAATTGACAGAAATAGAAGTGGTTGAGAAGTGATTAAAAGTGATTAAGAAAATAGCGTTCCTACGGAACGTATAGGAGGCCCTTCTGACTCGATACGTGAAAAAAAAACCAAAAAAAGAGACGATTTGTAAAATGAAAACAAAGTAGTGTGGATAATAAGGATCCAAAATAAAATACAAAGTGCAGACAGAAACACAGCGAGTCTGGCAGCATTTGAGGAAACAGAAACAAAGCTAACTCTGAGCTAAGATCAGAAATTGTCAGAAAAAAACTCAGCTTCAATTCTGAAGGAGGGTTACAGGACATGAAATATTAACTCTCCTTTCTCTCCACAGATGCTGTCTGGCCTGAGTTTTTCCAGCAATTTCTGATTTTGTTTCTAATTTCCAACATCTGCAGTTCTTTGCTTTTTTGTTAACTCTGAGCCAATACAATTCCTCTCCTTAAGACAAATGGAAATTTGTCATTAGATCAAGTGGCAGGGATTGAACCAGAACAAATAACATGAGTAAAAGTCAGGGAACATCTCAGCAATAAAGACCATCGTATAATATGCATTTTACATAATGTTAGAGAAAGACACTAGTATTTTCAAGAGGTAATAGGTTAAAAAAACTCATTAAACTCATTATGCATGGTTGAGATTAGAATTTGGAAAAAAAACACGCCACAATATTGACAAACATTAATGTGACCTAACTGAATTTTTTTTTGAGAAGGTAACTCAAGAGTCGACAATCGTAATGCACCAGGTGTGACTAATCTGGATTTTCAAAGAATGGTCAATAAAGTGGCATTAACAGCCTAATGACTACTGTCATTAGAAACTGGAGCCAAAGTGGATTGCCAACTGGTCTCAAGACAGAAAGCAGACAATGGTACTAAAGATGTTCAGCATGACTGCAGATGGGAAGTGGTGTTCCACAAAGACCAGTCTTGGGACTATTGCTATTCACAATATACAGGAGCAATTTTGACCTTCAAATCAAAATCCAAGTTCTAAGTTTGTGGACGACACCAAATATTGAGAAGCACCTACTAATTAAAATAACACATGAATAAACTTGCAGAATGGGCACTTAAGTACTTGATTGGTAGTACAGAGAATTTGATTTGAGAATTGCTGAGAACGCACATTTTGTTGAAGCATTTCACCGGCTCTCTTCAAGGCATATCATAAGAATATCAATTCAATAGAAAAACTAAAATTTATGCCGCATGACAGGACAACGCTTATAGGTTGGCAAATGCACTCTGATTGGTAGAGATGTTGCATGAAAAATGCATCGATTAGTGACAGTTAACAGGTAGATTCTCACATTACTCTATGAAACAAACCAGCGAATGTCAGTCACCCATTTTGTAATGCACATGTTCCTTCTGTCTGCAAATATAGTTTCCAGTATACGCAAATGTGCCACACTGCAAGTTTGACTGCAAACATTAAATTGGTTAGGAGTGCAATTATTTGCACAGACCATGATCTTGCATTGCCAGCAAAGGAAAACAGCTCTCTCCCCTTCTCCCGGAGTGAATGGAAAGACAAATGAAAGAAAGATTAACAAGGAAAGACCTAGATCCACTGAGCCAACTATTGAAGTGAAGAACAAGCATCTTTTTACAGACAACTTACTGTCTTCACTGCTGAAATCATCAGGAACTATGAGAGATAATTTAACCACTCTTGAAATCTGGACTTCTAAGCTTCAGAATTTTGTTCCCTGCTTTTATTTTATTCCACAAATACTGTTCATCAACATTCTGACGTTTCACTGTCTTAATTGTGAGTAAGCATGTGTGTGGTGTGCATTATAAAAGGGTATAGTTTAAGTCACTTAGAAATACACTTGTAATCTTTTCTTTTCTCTGTCATTTGTTAAAGTTAAGTGTGTTATAATAAAGAGAATTATTTTATGTCATTAGTGTAACCTGATGTCAAGTGTTTTTTGCTGAAAATCACAGTCAGACAAATGGTCACCTTAGTTGTCTAAATGGGATTTTACGCACTGTGTCACTCTAGAAACACATCCTCCACAGTTCAGTAGTCATTTAGTTTATCCAGTCCAAATCCATCAATAACCTTCCCTTCACCACAGGTCAGAAGTGGGGGTGTTTGTTAACGATTGCATAATGTTCAGGGCCATCCACAACTCCTTAAATACTGAAGTAGTCTATGTCCATGTGCAGCAAAACCTGGACAAGCTTTAAGTGGTAAGTAACATTTGCATCAAGGAGTCCTTGCAAAACTATGGTCAATGGGAATCAGGGAAAACTGTCTGCTGGTTTGAATCATACCCAACACAAAGGAAGGTTGTTAGATGTCAGAGATCTCAGCAGGAATGTATTCCAGGCCTCATCACCTTCAGTGGAATTCATACAGTGTGAAAATAGGCTATTTGGCCCAACAAGTTCACACTAACTCTCCAAAGAGCATCCAACTCAGACTCACTTCCCTACTCTATCGCTGTAACTCTGCATTTCCCATGACTAATCCACTTAACCTACTCATCCCTAGACACTATGGGCAATTTAGCACAGCCATTCCATCTAACCTGAACTGTGGGAGGAAACTCTCACAGACACGGGGAGAATGTGAAATTCTGCTGTCACTTGAGGTTGGAATTGAACCCTGGTCCTTGGCACTATAAAAGTAGTAGCACCAGGCACCGAGCACTGTGCCAGCTTCTACTTGGAACGAAGGAACAGGATAGGCAATTCAGTCATGATCATTTCCAACTAGTGAGAATTTAACCATTGTCCCTTGACATTCAATTGCTGCAACATGTTGTACCTCCTACCAACATTACTTTGGAGAGTTATAATTGACCAGAAAGCAAACTGGACTAGCCTCATAAATATTATGGCTACAAGGTCATGTCAAAAGCCAGGAACTATGCGGCATATAATGCAGGTCCTGTATCCCCAATGGTTGCATGTAATCTGTTTGCTGGATTCATTTTAGAGAAACGGTTAGTAATCATTTTGAAAACTGTCAAAACCAAACTATTGGTTGGAAACTAATTAGTGCTTTGGAAGGAAACAAATCCAGTTGCTGTATGTCCGTAAAACATAGTTGTTACTTACTTGCAAATTTGACTCTTTTGCATAGCCCTTCAGGGCAAACTGACAATCCTCTGCATCAATTGAAGTAATGGAAGAGGAAGATCCAAAGACTTCAGAGAAAAATCCCTTACTTGAATTTGAAGTTTCATGGTCCCCTTGGTTATCTTTCACAGATTCACTTAAATTAATAACAGAGTCCCTGATGTTTGAAATGATTTCATTGTTTTCAGCTAATAGACGTTCTAGGTGGTCAATCTTTTCATGCAGAATTGAAAGCTGTGCCTGCAAAATGAAAGGGAAGATGTTACTCAATATCATTCACTCAATAGATTTTATAGTTGCTATTCTTGAAAAAGCATCAGCTGATCCTATTCAGGCCAAGGCCAAAATCTAGTATCAACATCTATGTTTCCTTCTTTCTCAAGAAGCAATTCTCATTTCTCAGAATGTCCCATTTTGTGTTAGAGAGTTTTGAGAAGATTTGTAGCTCAGGTTGAGGTTCTGGATGTGAGTTTGCTCGCTGAGCTGGAAGGTTAGTTTTCAAACGTTTCGTCACCATTCTAGGTAACATCATCATGAGCCTCCGACGAAGCGCTGGTTTTATGTTCCGCTTTCTATTTATCTGGTTAGGTTTCCTTGGGAAGAAACTGAGGCATCTTTGCAAATTCTGTTCTTCCTTTGGTTGGGGCCAATGCTGGTACTTTAGTAGATAGAGCTGAAAAAGTCATTCTGGCCTGTGTTCACCTGGAATTTCTTGCTGTTGAAGTCAAGTCCTTCATGATCAGTACTGCCATCAGAGAGTGAGAATTTTGGTTTTGCTTTATGGTTGTGCCATGGAGTATCATCAGCATTGCATCAAATCCAGGAATACTTCCTCTAATTCTATACACATGCTGCTGCAACAGGGCCTAACTATCAGATTTACCCAAAAGATAGTTTGCGACACTTCGAGATTCATTTGACAAGTGAACCAACACAGCTTGCATCCTGGCAGATACACTGATACCGGAAACAGCTTCTAATTCTTGTAGTTGTCACTGTCCGACTGCAGTGGCTTCATACTTTCAGCCAACTTTTGGAAATGCTTCAATGTTCTGACCTTACATTTTCTCCAAGGTTTTTTTTGGAAAAGCTTCGATAAGCATTGGAGATATAACAATATCCTGTATCTAATCAGGGAGTTCAACTTCTGAGAAAAATTAGCCCTTGTCATGGCACATAAACAAGAACAAGATAACTGGGCATCTACTAATCTACATAATTAGTGGAAATGATTTAAATGATTTCTGTGGCTCTGGTCAGTAATACATCAGCTGCAAGTGGTGAATTCTAAAGCTCACTTTTACAGGACATTCATCTCCCAGCACATCCCATACATTAACAGAGTCTTTCTGATCCTCCTGTGACAGGTTCAAAGCATTAACTTTTTAATCTTTCTTTGCACCATTTATCCGATTATGCAACAGGTAAATCTAAAAAGGCTAGCTCTATTCTTTCTTTAAAAAGCCTGAATATACATAGCATGTCTGCAGTCTTTCAATTTAGGGTGGGAATTTGGTAATCGTCTTTCTGGTGTTCTGTCTATTACAAATGCTATTGATGTGTATGGGAACCATAGCCTGCTACTCATTGGGAAGATTCAACGAAACAGCTGATGGGATGTTTTTTCCCTTCCCTGTTGTCTGGGGAACGGTACCCGAGGACTTTGATGGCCATACTACTGGTCAATTTAAAACTGACTTTGTGCTCACATGGACCACCAATCCAGCCAGTGCACGAAACTTGTACTCAGTCAGTGCAATTTGTATAATGTTTTGGTTTTCTGGTGTTTCAGTGCATGTGGAGATTCTGTATCACTTCAAATCTTGTCTGAGACTTGTCATACAAGTTCGCATTGTCCAAGTAAATCCACGAAAGATCGCTAAGCTGTGGTTTTGAGTTTACTTACATAAAACTACCGATCACACAAGAATTGTTCAATGGACATGTGCTCTGCTTGTTTGAAATGTGGCACCGGATTGTTCAGCAGTCATGTGTCACAGAAGCTCTGCAACAATCCATAGAAAAGCACAGCTACGTTCCTTCACACTACATACTGTAAGTTAAATTGGCAGTGGCTGGTAGTCACATGTTCGACATACTGGTTATTTGCTCATTAGCATGTTGCCAATTATCATTCCTACTAGTTACTGGCAGGATGTTTGGTATTGTCAGGGAGATGTCAACGAGGGGACAATTTAAGATTAAGGGAATTCTCTTTAAAAGGTGGAAAAGCTTTTTTTCCTCCTCAGAGGGTCATAGAGGGTCATTGGTTTGCAGAATTCTTTTCCTCAGAAAGCAGTAGAGGTTATGTCATTGAATTTATTCTGAATGAGGCAGACTTTTCGAAGATGAGGGAATAATTGATTATAGGAGGCAGATAGGAACATGGAAATGAGTCCATGAACAGATAAACCAAGAGCGAGTTCTAGATTCCCATAACACCTGGATGAACTTTTAATTTTAAACGCTAAACCTCCTGCTCCTTACCTTAAAATTTATGGCCCATCATTGATCCCTCCACTAAGGGGAAAAAGTTCCTTCCTGTCTACTGTGACAATACCTCTCATAATTTTTTACATATCAAACATGTCCTGCCCTCAATTTCCTCTGCTCCAACTTCATTCTGCCCAGCTCATAACTAAACCTCTACAGCCCGGGCAACATTCTGCTAAATGTCCTCTGCACCCTCTCCAGTGTTATCACATTCTTTCTATAATATGTGCAGTTCTAGAATTCACAATACTCTGTCAGTGGCCTAACCAATGTTTTATATAGTTCCAGCATAATCTCCCTGCTCTTAAACTATATGCCTTGACTAAAAGCAAGTATACCATATTCCTTTTTAACCACGCATCCTGATAACTTAAGGGACCGGTGTACATACACAACAAGGTCCCTCTGACCTTTGGTGCTTCCCAGGGTCATACTGTTAATCATCTGTTCTCTTGCCTTTTCGTCTTGCCACCGTGCATCCCCTCACACATATCCAGATTTCTATTTTCCACCGATCAGCTCACCTGACTAGCCTATCTATATCCTCCTGTAATCTAAGCTACCCTCCTCATTGTCTACCATCTCACCAATTTTCATACCATCCATAAACTTACCGATCAATCCTCTGACATTCAAGTCTAAATTGTTTAAATATACAACAAACATCAAAGGTTCCAATTCTGAAAGCTTGTGAAACTCCACTGGACACAGGCTACCACTATTAAAAATACCACTTGCTCATCATCCTCTGTAACCCGTCAGTCAATCAGCCAAACTGGTATGGAGGGAAGGTCTTATGAGGAAAGGCTGAGGGACTTGAGGCTGTTTTCATTAGAGAGAAGGTGGTTGAGAGGTGACTTAATTGAAACATATAAAATAATCAGAGGGTTAGATAGGGTGGATAGGGAGAGCCTTTTTCCTAGGATGGTGATGGCAAGCACGAGGGGGCATAGCTTTAAATTGAGGGGTGAAAGATATAGGACAGATGTCAGAGGTAGCTTCTTTACTCAGAGAGTAGTAAGGGAATGGAATGTTTTGTCTGCACCGGTAGTAGATTTGTCAACTTTAGGTACGTTTAAGTCATCATTGGATAAGCATATGGACATACATGGAATAGTGTAGGTTACATGGGCTTGAGATTGGTATGACAGGTTGGCACAACATCGAGGGCCGAAGGGCCTGTACTGTGCTATAATGTTCTATGTTCAAACATGGATCTACTTAACCAAAGTTTCCTTGGATTCCATGGGGTCTTAATTTCGCTATCAGTCTCCCACATGGGATCTTATTAAAAGCCTTGCTGAAGTCCAAACAGACCACATCAAAAGCACTGACCTCATTTACACACCTGGTCACCACTTTGAAAAATTCAATCAGGTTGGTCAGACATGACTTCCCATTACCAGATTCATGTGTGTTGATGAATCCCTGCCTCTTAGGGTTATGTCCCTCAGAATTGTTTCCAATAGTTCCCCCACCACTGAAATTAGATTGACTGGCTGTAGTTTCCTTATTTATCTCTTGGTCACTTCTTGAATGATGGTACCACATTGGCTGTTCTCCAGTCCTCTGGCAGCCAGAAAGGGACTGAAAATTATTGCCAGCACTTCTGCTATTTCCTTCCTTGCCAGTCAATAACCTGACATACATTTCATCCAGCCCTGGATACTTGCCTATTGTTAAGACTGCCAGACCACTCAGAACCTACTGTCTATGCTAATTTTTAAAATTGTATCACAGTCCCTTTCCACCAATTTCTATACCCACATTGTCTTGCTCAAGTGAACACTGAAAATATTAATTTAGAACGTGGCCAATGACTTCTGACCCAACACATAAATTATCATTGCAGCCATATTCTTTCGCTAGTTGTCCCTAATGTACTTATAAAATAATGTAGGATTGGGACTTACCGGCATTATTTTTTCGTGCTCCTTTTTGGTCTACTAATTGCCTTTTTAAATGTCCCCTTGAACATTCTGAAGGACTTCTACTGTTTTCAGTCCTTGGTATCTACCATAAGTGCCCCTTCTTCTCTTTATTCAATCCTTGATATGTAGGGTTCACAGGATTTGATGGTCCACCCTTTATTTTAAAAGGACCGGGTTGGCCATGTACTCTCCATATTTCCTTCTCGATTACATCCCACTGCTCTGACACAGATTTACCTAAATGTATCTGCTTTGTGTCTACCCTGGCCAAATCATACCTGAGCCAAGGGCTTTGATTTCAAGTCCATACTTGGTCATTTCCAGAACAATTTTGAGTCTAACAGAGTTATGACTGCTCACTGAAAAACATTTCCCCTCTGACACTTCAACCACTTGTCCAGCTTCATTATCGAAAATTAAGTCTTGAACCCCCATCTCTCGTCGGTCATTCTACATACTAGTTTAAAAATCTCGCCTGGATGCATTTTAAGAATTCTGCTCCCTGTAAATCGTTCACACAATGACAATGCTAGTTAATATTGGGCAAGTTGAAATTTCCTAGTATCACTGCCCCATTATTTTTACACTTCCCTAAAATTTGCTGACGTATCTGCTAATCTATTTCTCTCTGGCTATTAGGAAGCTACAGTACACTCCTAGCAAATTGTCTGGGCCTCTCTGGTTTTTAAGTTCTACCTAAACAGCTTCATTTGAAGAATTTTCTAAATGTCATATCTCCTTACTACTATAATTGATTCCATGATCAAGACTGCCACATCCATTTCTGGGATAATGGGAACTGCAGATGCTGGAGAATTCCAAGATAATAAAATGTGAGGCTGGATGAACACAGCAGGCCAAGCAGCATCTCAGGAGCACAAAAGCTGACGTTTCGGGCCTAGACCCTTCATCAGAGAGGGGGATGGGGAGAGGGAACTGGAATAAATAGGGAGAGAGGGGGAGGCGGACCGAAGATGGAGAGTAAAGAAGATAGGTGGAGAGAGTATAGGTGGGGAGGTAGGGAGGGGATAGGTCAGTCCAGGGAAGACGGACAGGTCAAGGAGGTGGGATGAGGTTAGTAGGTAGCTGGGGGTGCGGCTTGGGGTGGGAGGAAGGGATGGGTGAGAGGAAGAACCGGTTAGGGAGGCAGAGACAGGTTGGACTGGTTTTGGGATGCAGTGGGTGGGGGTGAAGAGCTGGGCTGGTTGTGTGGTGCAGTGGGGGGAGGGGACGAACTAGGCTGGTTTAGGGATGCAGTAGGGGAAGGGGAGATTTTGAAACTGGTGAAGTCCACATTGATACCATATGGCTGCAGGGTTCCCAGGCGGAATATGAGTTGCTGTTCCTGCAACCTTCGGGTGGCATCATTGTGGCAGTGCAGGACGCCCATGATGGACATGTCATCTAGAGGGGGAGTGGAAATGGTTGGCGACTGGGAGGTGCAGTTGTTTGTTGCGAACTGAGCGGAGGTGTTCTGCAAAGCGGTTCCCAAGCCTCCGCTTGGTTTCCCCAATGTAGAGGAAGCCGCACCGGGTACAGTGGATGCAGTATACCACATTGACAGATGTGCAGGTGAACCTCTGCTTAATGTAGAATGTCATCTTGGGGCCTGGGATAGGGGTGAGGGAGGAGGTGTGGGGACAAGTGTAGCATTTCCTGCGGTTGCAGGGGAAGGTGCCGGGTGTGGTGGGGTTGGAGGGCAGTGTGGAGCGAACTAGGGAGTCACGGAGAGGGTGGTCTCTCCGGAAAGCAGACAGGGGAGGGGATGGAAAAATGTCTTGGGTGGTGGGGTCGGATTGTAAATGGCGGAAGTGTCGGAGGATGATTCGTTGTATCCGGAGGTTGGTAGGGTGGTGTGTGAGAACGAGGGGGATCCTCTTTGGGCGGTTGTGGCGGGGGCGGGGTGTGAGGGATGTGTTGCGGGAAATACGGGAGACGCAGTCAAGGGCGTTCTCGATCACTGTGGGGGGAACGTTGCGGTCCTTAAAGAACTTGGACATCTGGGATGTGCGGGAGTGGAATGTCTTATCGTGGGAGCAGATGCGGCGGAGGCGGAGGAATTGGGAATAGGGGATCGAATTTTTGCAGGAGGGTGGATGGGAGGAGGTGTATTCTAGGTAGCTGTGGGAGTCGGTGGGCTTGAAATGGACATCAGTTACAAGCTGGTTGCCTGAGATGGAGACTGAGAGGTCCAGGAAGGTGAGGGATGTGCTGGAGATGGCCCAGGTGAACTGAAGGTTGGGGTGGAAGGTGTTGGTGAAGTGGATGAACTGTTCGAGCTCCTCTGGGGAGCAACAGGCGGAGCCGATACAGTCATCAATATACCGGAGGAAGAGGTGGGGTTTGGGGCCTGTGTAGGTGCGGAAGGGGGACTGTTCATTTCTGGGTGTGAGTTTGCTCGCTGAGCTGGAAGGTTAGTTTTCAGACGTTTCGTCACCATTCTAGGTAACATCATCAGTGAGCCTCCGACGAAGCGCTGGTGTTATGTCCCGCTTTCTATTTATCTGGGTAGGTTTCCTTGGGTTAGTGATGTCATTTCCTGTTCTTTTTCTCAGGGGATGATAGATTGGCTCCAAGTCAATGTGTCTGTTGATGGAGTTCTGGTTGGAGTGCCATGCTTCTAGGAATTCTCGTGCGTGTCTCTGTTTGGCTTATTCCTAGAGCCAAACAGAGACACGCACGAGAATTCCTAGAAGCATGGCATTCCAACCAGAACTCCATCAACAGACACATTGACTTGGAGCCAATCTATCATCCCCTGAGAAAAAGAACAGGAAATGACATCACTAACCCAAGGAAACCTAACCAGATAAATAGAAAGCGGGACATAACACCAGCGCTTCGTCAGAGGCTCCCTGATGATGTTACCTAGAATGGTGACGAAACGTCTGAAAACTAACCTTCCAGCTCAGCGAGCAAACTCACACCCAGAACCTCAACCTGAGCTACAAATCTTCTCAAAACTCGCTCACATCCATTTCTCTTTTACCTCCTTCCCAGTCTCACCTGAAAATCCTATAATCTGGAATACTGAGCTCCTAATCCTGCCCAGCTCTCAACCGTGTTTCAGTGATAGCAAATATACCATAACCCCATGTTTTAAACTTGTGCCCTCAAGTCATCTGCTTTGTTCAAGAGACTTGCATTAAAAGAAACAACATCCAACCTTGCCAAATTCTTTTTTGCCTTAACTAGCCTGTAATTTCTATGTTTGCTTGATTGCCTTGCTGTCTCTTTTAATTTTGGCTTTTCATCCCTTTGTGCTGAATCTTTTTCTCTGGGTCCCACCCCAATTATTTTAGCTGTTGTTGTTGTTTCAGTAAATTTTATTAATGAGGTTAAGTTTCAAGCAATTCTGTTTTCTGTTGAATCAGCCTTATGATACATGTAAACTCTGCTTCTGCTTGTTAAAATGAATTGGAGACCATCATTTTAAATGTGAGTTAATACAGAATGGAATCAAGGACACAGAACTTTTCATCAATTTTGCATCTAGGTGCATATTGTTAACTCTTGAAAGTGCAAAGTAAATAGCTAGTCTGTCTTTCCATTCATCAACCACATAGGGCCAGTGGATATATTTGCCCTCGTAATGCCACAAGTAGCCCATATCAGAGCAAAGATAACCAAGGGCAACAAATTCAAAATCCATCGAAATACTGCATACAGTATGGTTCTTTCATGGTGTGCAGCTGAACAACTGATTATTACGATATTCATAAATGATATACATGAGTTTTGGGGAATGATAAGTTAATGGATGACACAAAGATTGGCCATTGGTTAACAACAGGAGGAAGGTGTTAGGTTATAGGGGAATATAAACAGATTCATCAGATGGGCAGAGCAGTGGCAAATGGAATATAGCCCTGAAATAATGTGAGGTGATACACTCAGGAAAAAAGAAAAAGACATGGGAATAGCTACTAAATGCCAGAACACCAGGAAGGTCAGAGGAACAGCGGGATCTTAAAGTGTTTGTCCACAGATTCCAAAAGGTGAGAGGACAGGTTAATAGGGTAGTTAAGGAAGCACATGAGATGCTTGTCTTTATCAGTTGTGACTTAGATTATAAAGGCAGTCATGTTACAGCTGTACAGAGCATTGGTTAGGCCTCAGCAGGAGTATTGTATGCAGTTCTGGTAGCTGCACTACAGGACGGAAGTGATTGCACTGGAGGGGATGCAAAGAGTTCATCAGATTGTTGCCAGTGATGGAGTATTTCAGCTATGAAGAGAGGCGGGATAAGCTGTGGTTGTTTTCTTTGCAGCAGAGAAAACTGAACAGGGACTTGATAGAGATGTATAAAGATTAAGAAGAACATAAACAGCATGAATAGAAAGCATCTGTTCACATTAGTCAAACTATCAAGAACAAGGGGGCATAAATTTTGAATGGAAAGGTGGGAGGTTGAGAGAGAAGTTGAGGAAAAGCTTTTTTCACCCAGAGGCTGACAGGGGTCTGGAATGCACAGCCTGAAAGGGTAGTTGAGGCAGGAAACTTCACAATCTTTAAAATGTAAAATGCCACATTTAACAGGGCTATATTCCATTTGCCACTGCTCTGTCCATCTGATGAATCTGTTTATATTCCCCTATAACCTAACACCCTCCTCCTGTTGTTAACCAATGGCCAATCTTTGCGTCATCCATTAACTTATCATTCCCCAAAACCTCATTTACATTCCATCATGGCACCTGGTGGGATTTCAATCCAATTAGTGTCAAAAAAAAGGCTAGTGTAAAACTATCTGGTCCACCAATGTCTTTCAGGTAAGGAAATCTGCGAGCCTTCCCTGGTCCAGTTTAAATGTCTAGATACCAAGATATTAAGTATACTTAAAGATCACTTTTCATAGGCCGCTGTGGTAGAAAATTCCAAAGATACACAACACTCTGAATCAAAAGAAATCCAATATTGGACCTAAGTGGTATCTCCCTTACTGTTAAACTTTGCCCTCTGGTTTTAGACTACCAATTCAGAGATGCATCTTACCTGCATCTATCGTGAATATCCTTTTCATAATTTTGTAGGTTTCAATTAGATCACCTCTCATTCTTCGAAGTTCAGGAGAAGGGAGGTGATGAGCTAGTGGTATTATCGTTGGACTGTTAATCCAGAGACCCAGATAACGTTCTGGGGACCTGTATACGAATCCCGCCAAGACAGATGAATTTGAATTCAATAAATACCTGGAATCAACAATCTAATGATGACTATGAACCTACTGTCGATTGTTGGAAAAACCCATCTGGTTGACTAATGTCTTTTAGGAGAGGAAACTGCCATGCCTACTTGGTCTGGCCTACATGTGACTCCAGACCCATAGCAATGTGGTCTACTCTGAACTGTCCTCTGGGCAATTCGGGATGGGCAATAAATGCTGCCTAACCAGCAAAGCCCTCAATTCATCCCCTGAATAAATAAATAAAACTCAGTTTGCCCACTTTCCCATCATAGGACAGTCTCACCATCACGGAAACAAGTCTCATGAACCTTTGCTGCACTCTCTGTATCGTAGTAATAGCTTCTGTGAGATAAGGAGCCCAAAACTGCACCCAGTACTCGACTTTAACACAAGATTTCATTACTCAAGTACTCGAATTCTCTTGCAATAAACACTTTCCTAACAGCTTCATGCACCTACATGAACACATTCAGTGACTTACAAGGACAACTCGATCCCTTTGTACACGTACAGTTTCCATATGAACCATTGTCGCCAGGAATGTGAACACCTACAGAAGTGACAGAAAAAGCAAAGCTTCCTTTTCAACTGTCATGAACAGAAGGCATTTTCTGTGTATTTTGGGTCAATCATGGCTCAGTTATAGTATTCTCAACAACCATATGATTCTAAATTCACATCCCACTCCAGTTAAACACAAAATTGTGAGGTGACAGGCCAGTTCAATACTTAACGGTATTCTCTGTACTTTAAGCGCTGTCTTCAAATGTGACTGTAATCCAAGGCCTTATTTGCATTTCAGGTAGTTTTAAAAATATCCCATGCCATAATTTAAAGAATCTGGGAGTTATTCCAAATTACTTGACCAAAATTGGTTTGTCAATTCCCATTACAAAATACTGATAATCGAATCTTTACCCCATTGCTATTTGTGGAACATCTGCACAAATTGGCTGTTTCCTCCGCTAAATTTCAAAATCTTTAAATTGACTGTTAAAGTATTTTGGCATGTCGTGAATAGTGTTATTTAAATACAAATTCTTAACCAAAAAAACTCTTCAATGCACCTGTAAAAGCAAGCGGGAGTAGGGGCATTTTGAAGCGGGGTAAACTTACCCTACCCTCATACCACAATAAACCCTTTGAATAAAAGACAAAAACAAAATAGAACGAAAGCCATCAGCAAATAGTTACATACAAGACTTTAATTTCTACCCGTGAGTAACTCTGAAGTTATCAATCTGTTAAAAAGGAAAAAGAATACTGCAGACTTTGTTCCCAACGATCACAAACAGTAATGAACGTACAAGTAGTTTATGAACACTTACATTTGGAAATAGCCCTCCTTTCTTCATGTTCTTTGGGTGATCGAACTGAACATGGTCGAGCATTAAGTACAAGGAAAATATCACCACGCAGAATATGGCACTTCCAAATAGTGTGAATTGTCTGCTCAGTTTCATCTTTATCTTTTTAAACACTAAGTACATAAAAACATTGACATCTGCACAATAACGTTATTTTAATACTTCTGAACGGTGTAAAAAGTTCCTCCAGAAAGGACACGCAGAGTAAATTGCACCATTACACTAACCAGCAAACACAGGAAGCAAACGTTTTCCTGTCACATGCACGGAGTGGCAGAATCATATAGAAATCCCAATCAGGTTTCAAACACGCCTCCTCACTGAGCTTCACTGCCAAAAAGCACAACCTCACTGTTTCCCAAAATCACTGCTGTCGTTAAAAAAATAACTCCTAGTAAATGTTATCTTATGAAGCATATGGGCAAAAGTCAAGTGGACCTGAGCAGGTTACGTGGAGACAGATGTTGGAAACAAGAGTTGCAAAAAACAGAAGCTCCACCAGGTGCAGAACAACCTGTGCTTCAAATTCTTGGCGTTTCTAAGGAAGGCGGTATAGAGACTCCTGGGGGTAGCTGATTATCGTCTCACACAGTTTTCTCTCCTCCGTATGTAATTTACGGATGAAAAAAAAATAAGTCAAACCGGTTTTGTAAGTTGCGGTCTTCAGTAAATTGAGAGCTCATATGACTGCTATTTTGCCACGCGATTTTCATGCTGATCTCGCCGATTTTTACTGTGCATTTTTGTTTTCTTTTCTCTTGCTCCAATCTCTCCGGAGTTAATCGATTTCAGTGCAATTCAAATTGTTTTGGTAAATCATTTATCTTGCCGAATGTGCAATGTCTACTTTATCGGTGACCTCTTTCGTCGTAGCCTGATGTCACATTCGTACCCTGCCCTACCCCCTAAGTTAATTGAGCAAACGGTAACGTTCCATGAATTTAATCTTTTTTTTCCTGTCAGCCGAATGTCACCTTTTGAAATCTGAACAGATCCATTCTACTTCCTCCTCGTAGAAGACTTTTTTAAATGAATACGATGTTTTGTTTTTTTTTTCAAAATGTAAATACTTAGATACGCATTTAAAGACTCTTAGTTCCTTTGTCAACAAACGGATGTCGCTTTTGTCAAAACAAAACATCAGAGATTAACCAATTCCGAGGTACGAAGACGTCGAACCCTACAGCTTCTCCCACTCGCCCACCAACAGCTTCGTGTTCCCTTTCTTTTCCTTCCAACCCATATCAAGTGCTCGATCGGGCCATTTACCGATCTCGTGACTTACAAACATACATTTAAGAAACTCGATCGATAACCGTAATGTCTTTTATTTATATGTCATAGTAATGTGTGCGTTGTGAATTATTATCCGTTCCGCTCTCTCCCTGCCCGAATTTTTTTTTGAAAATTTTGTCCGTTACTGGTATCCATTCGAACTCCAACCGAAACTCCGCCTCGCGTAAACGTTTAGTCACGTGGACTGAAGCGACGGTACGCATGAGGCAAATTTCAGTGGTGGCGTTGAGTATTGTGAATAAAAACAGAAGTTACTGGAAAAGCTGAGCGGGTCTAGCAGCATCAGTGAAGAAAAAAAATTAGTGACCTTTCCTCAGAACTGGGTTTTGCGATACAGTTGATCAACAATGCACGAATGGAAGAGTAACATGCCTGCAAGTTCATGTCTTTCGATGTCGAGATTATAAAATGGAAAGATGGAGCTGTAGGGAGGGGATAAAAGGGAAACGTAACACCTGCATCGTCAATAAACGTGTGAAAGTTCCGGTTGATGGAGTGAAGGGAGCAGTGAACATTTCGGTTATGGAAGTTGTGATCAGAGATAATGGGAACTGCAGATGCTGGAGAATCCGAGATAACAAAGTGAGACACTTTACTGATGAACGGTCTAGGCCCGAAACGTCAGCTTTTGTGCTCCTAAGATGCTGCTTGGCCTGCTGTGTTCATCCAGCTCCACACTTTGTTATCTCGGTTGTTTGTTTCCCATTTCTTCCTCATCTCAGTACAGGCTCTTTGCAAAAGCATTGACAAATAGCAATGATATTTATAATCTATGTGTCATTTTAAAATAGCTTGGAGTGATATCAAAATAAAATTTGATATCCCACTCCGCTGAAGAGTCATCTAGACTCGAAACCTTAGCTTGTTTTCTCTCCATAGATGCTGCCTGATCTGCTGTGATCTATAAAATTTGATGTTTTCAGTACAGGTATCAGCATCTGCTATAAATTGCTCCTATAAAATTTGATACCAATTCAATGACTTGATTAAAAGAAGCAGATTATAATAAAAACCAAAAGAACAGCGGATGCTGTAAATCAGGAACAAAAACAAAATTGTTGGAAAAGCTCAGTAGGTCTGGTAGCGTCAGTGAAGGGAAAAACAGAGTTAACGTTTTGGATCGTGAACCTTCCTCAGAACCTGATTATGATGTTTTCTGAAGAAGGGCCCTGGACCCGAAACATCAACTTTCCTGTTCCTGTGCTGCCTGGTCTGCTGTGTTCCTCCAGCTCCACAATTTGTTATTGCTGACTTCAGCATCTGCAGTTCTTATTATAATTTAGGCAGTAGAACTCAAGGTTTGGCAGCTAAAGGTGCAGGACACTGGAGCAGGTAGAATTTTAAAAGCAAAGATACTTCAGAAAGCTGTGGTGCTGCAGGAGATTTGAGAGATAGGAAGGAGCAAAGCAGTGAAGGAATTTGAAACCAAGATGCAATTTTTTGCAGTTCCATTTTATTATTCCATTTTATTTCAAATTAAAGGATGCATTTTAAAATATGACTTTCTTCTAAACCCCTTATTAATAATAGCACGTATACCTCCAGATCCCTATGATTCTACAAGCTGTCTAGAATCCTTTCTCTTATTTTACATTGCCTTCCCTTAATTTTCATATTAAAATAAATCACTTCTCACTTCTTCGCATTCAATTCATCCAACAGTTGTCTACTCTTTCACCAAGTTGTACCCTTTTGAAGTTTAATACTTTATTCTTAGTTTTTTTGTATTGTCATCTGTGAGTTTTGAAAATGCCATGTCTTCCCAAATTTAGGTCGAGGAACTTGCAGGGTGCTCCATTGTATATCTTCCTCAAATCTGAGAAACAATCTTTTACCACCAATTAATGAAGTGTGAAACTGGATGAACACAGCAGGCCAAGCAGCATCTCAGGAGCACAAAAGCTGACGTTTCGGGCCTAGAACCTTCATCAGAGAGGGGGATGGGGTGAGGGTTCTGGAATAAATAGGGAGAGAGGGGGAGGCGGACCGAAGATGGAGAAAAGAAGATAGGTGGGGAGGTAGGGAGGGGATAGGTCAGTCCAGGGAAGACGGACAGGTCAAGGAGGTGGGATGAGGTTAGTAGGTAGGAAATAGAGGTGCGGCTCCTCATTTTCACCATGGACGTCCAGTCCCTATACACCTGTATTCTGCATGCAGATGGCCTCAAAGCCCTCTGCTTCTTCCTGTTCCCCAGGCCCGACCAGTCTCCCTCCACCAACACCCTCATCCCCGCAACACATCCCTCACACCCCGCCCCCGCCACAACCGCCCAAAGAGGAACCCCTCGTTCTCACACACCACCCCACCAACCTCTGGATACAACGCATCGTACTCCGGCACTTCCGCCATCTACAATCCGACCCCACCACCCAAGACATTTTTCCATCCCCACCCTTGATTGCTTTCCGGAGAGACAACTCTCTCCGTGACTCCCTTGTTCGCTCCACACTGCCCTCCAACCCCACCACACCCGGCACCTTCCCCTGCAACCGCAGGAAGTGCTACACTTGCCCCCACACCTCCTCCCTCACCCCTATCCCAGGCCTCAATATGACTTTCCATATTAAGCATAGGTTCACCTGCACATCTTCCAATGTGGTATACTGTATCCATTGTACCCGGTGTGGCTTCCTCTACATTGGGGAAACCAAGCAGAGGCTTGGGGACCACTTTGCAGAACACCTCCGCTCGGTTCGCAATAAACAACTGCACCTCCCAGTCGCGAACCATTCCAACTCCCCCTCCCATTCTTTAGATGACATGTCCATCATGGGCCTCCTGCAGTGCCACAATGATGACACCCGAAGGTTGCAGGAACAGCAACTCATATTCTGCTTGGGAACCCTGCAGCTCAATGGTATCAATGTGGACTTCACCAGCTTCAAAATCTCCTCTTCCCCCACTGCATCCCAAAACCAGCCCAGTTAGTCCCCTCCCCCCCACTGCATCCCAAAACCAGCCCAGCCTATCACTGCCTCCCTAACCTGTTCTTCCTCTCACCCATCCCTTCCTCCCACCTCAAGCCGCACCTCCATTTCCTACCTACTAACCTCATCCCACCTCCTTGACCTGTCCGTCTTCCCTGGACTGATCTATCCCCTCCCTACCTCCCCACCTATCTTCTTTTCTCTCCATCTTCAGTCCACCTCCCCCTCTTTCCCTATTTATTCCAGAACCCTCACTCCATCCCCCTCTCTGATTAAGGGTCTAGGCCCGAAACGTCAGCTTTTGTGCTCCTGAGATGCTGCTTGGCCTGCTGTGTTCATCCAGCTTCACACTTTATTATCTTGGATTCTCCAGCATCTGCAGTTCCCATTATCTCTTTTACCACCAATTTCTGTTTCTTGTCGCTCAGCCAATTTTGTATCCAACTTATCACTATCTCTTTTGTTCCATGAGCTCCATCTTTGCCCACATTTTCAAAAACCTTTTTAAAATCTATGTATACCATAGATACTTATATATACATATGTATACCATAGATTCTTCCTACTTACAGGAAGGATATTGTTAAACTTGAGAGGGTGTAGAAGAGATTTATAAGGATGTTGCCAGGATTGGAGGGTATGAACAATAAGCAGAAGCTGAATAGGCTGCAGCTTTTGTCTCTGGAGCGTCGGAGGCTGAGGGTAACCTTATAGAGGTTTATGAAATCATGAGGGGCATGGATAGGATAAATAGCCAAGGCCTTTTTCCTAAGTTCTGAGGAAGTTTCAATGGACCAAAAATGTTAACTGATTTTTTTTATCTTTACAGATGCTACCAGACCTCCTGAGCTTTCCCAGTAACTTCTGTTTTTGTGTCCTTTCCCAGGGTAGGGGAATCCAAAACTAGAGGACATAGGTTTATGGGGAAAGATTTAAAAAGGACCTGAGGGTAACATTTTCTTGTAGAGGGTGCATGTATGGAACGAGCTACTGAGGACACGATAGAGGCAGGTACAATTACAGCATTTCAAAGATAACTGGATGGGTATATAGATAAGAATGTTTGGAGAGATATGGACCAAATGCTAGTAAATGGGACTAGGTCAGATTGGGATGTTTGGTCTGCACGGATGAGTTGGACTGTCGGGTCTGTGATGTATGATTCTATGACTGGACTTAAGTAAGTTAATCTGTGGCAGTATAATTACAATCTCAAAACTCAGCTATTCAAGTGAAAAAAGGTGGGGGAGAATTTGATGCAGTTTCAAATATAACTCGGCATCTGTTTTCAAAGTATGCATTGTATCCTTAAATAATATTTAATCTTCACAGAATTGTAACGTGCTAAATTGGAGGATATGATTGCTCAAAAGCATATGACCTACTGAAAAGTCATGGGTGTAAAAATGTAAATCATTTTATGTCCCAGCAGATATTTCCAGCATTTTCTGTTTATTTTTCCAGTATCTACAATAATTTGCATTTGAACATATTTTATATTCATTTGTATTTTCTCTCTCTCTGTTTTTCTGCCTCTTTCATTTTTACTTGTAGAATTATGGTAGTATTATTGATATTATGATGATCTTTCAGGATGTATCTTCTGATTTGTAAGAATGTTATAGTTTGAAGTTATATATTTAAAACTTATGGTAAATGAGAGGAAACATGAGATCTGTTGAGTTGTAATCTGTAAGGATCATAGGGAAGACTCAAATTGTGAGACTGACGGGAATAAGATCGTTAAGGCGTAGAAACAGAAGTAGGCGATTTAACCCGTGGAGCATGCTCTGCCTTTCAATGGGATCATGATCTGCTATCACTCAACAATACTTTCTTGCCATTTCCCCGTAAACCTTGATCCTTTTGCTGATTAAAAATCTATCTCAGCTTTCACTGCACTTGACAGTCTGACCTCAACAGCCCTGTGTGGTAAAGAATTCCACAGTTTGACTACCCTCTGTGAGGAAAAAAATAGTACTCTTATTGCTGCCTTAAATGAGTGATCCCTTATTCTAAGATTATGCACTCTGGTCCTGGTCTCTCCCACAAGGAGAAATAAACTTTTAACAACCACCCTTCAAGCCTTCTCAGAATGTTATATGTTTCAATAGGTCTTCTGTTATTCTTTTAAACTTTTATTTCCTTTCTTCATTCATGCTAGCCAGACAGAATTTATTGCCAGAGGGCAATTAAGAGACAACCACATTGCTGTGGGTCTGGAGTCTCATGTGGGCCAAACCAGATAAGGATGGCAGTTTCCTTCCCTAAAAGACATTAATGAACCAGAAGGGCTTTTCCTGACAATCTGCAATTGATTTATGGTCATCATTGGACTTGGTTCCCAACATTTATTGAATTCAAATTCCACCCTCTGCTTTGGCAGGATTTGAACCCAGGCCCCCAGAACATTATTTGGGACTCTGGATTAACAGTCCAGTTATAATACCACTAGGCCATTGCCTCCCCTAAATGTCACTTAGTATAAGCCCAACCTTCTTTACCTTTGCTGATAAGAAAATCTCTCCATACCTAGAATTATCCTCACTATTTGTTTTCCCACACATGATTTTTTTTTACAATTCAGAACAATTTCAGCTGTTTTCTGTCTACAATCAAAAGACTTAAGGCCTTCTGAAATCTATAAAAATTTCAATAATATCAAAATTGCAAGTAATTGTGCTGAAATCTGCACCTTTGTTTCCAAGATGAAAGATTGTTGTGTTCAGGGGTGGCTAATTAGCATGTTTATTTGGAAACAGGGACTAAATTGTTTCCCATTGTTGTTGAAAAGGTGATTTTTGGGATCAAGTTGCTGGCTTTCATGTAAGCCTAATAATATTAACGACAGTTGCAATTTTGGTCGCATTTCGTTTTACAGCTTGCTGAGAACCAGAAAAGATAATTGTTCGCCAAGCCTGAACTTTGTGCAGAGAATATACTAACTTTAGAATTAGAAATATGTTTAATTGTCACATGTACTTGAGGGATACAGGAGTACAACGAAAAGTGTACAATGTCACCATTTCTGCCACCAACTTAGGTACAAAGGCACCTAGGTATGAAATCTTAGGTACAAAGTAGGAAAATAAAGAAATAAGTTAGAAGTTCAGCATTATGGTTCTGCTTAATACAATGTAGAAAAGTAAAGAAAATAAAGTTAAAAGTTCAGCATTGCTACCTTCTTTAGCCATGGGCTTGCAGATGCTCCACACAGGGCTTTCCCTGCAAGGGCTCGTTCTGTCACTAACATTGGGCTCAATATCCCCTGCAGTCTTGTCTTGCTGCTCACCACTAGAGTCCCGCCTGGGCTTACCAGCTGCCAACCCCTATCTGGGTTTACCAGCCGCCTTGCCACCAACCACTCTGAACTTTGACAATGCGACCCAGTCGCTTGAGATTCTGCCGGCTCACCAGCCACCTCATTGTTAAATTCCAAGTTGAAAAACCAGCAAGTAATGCATCACAGTTAGAACTAGCTAGCATTCAGTTATAAATGTAAAACTTGAAACTGAAGAAAGAGAAATGGGGGAGAAAAAGACTTAGAGGAAGACATGAAGTAAAGAGGAGAAAGAGAAGATAATGAGAAAAGAGAAATGGAAATAAGAAAGCTTGAATCGGCAAGGGATGAGAAAGACCAAAAACGAGTAATATAAAGGGGAATAGAATTTCAAAAAAAAACTCCAGCGAGAGAAAGAGAAACCTGGATAACATGACTAGACAAAAACTTAGAGTAATGATTCAGAAGATGATTCTGATTCCACTGAGGAATTTGATTAAACTATTTAATCTTCAGTTATTTACAGGATAGTATTGAAAGATATTTCTCCTCATTTGAAAAGATAGATGTGAAGTTGAACTGAATAAAGGAAACAAAATGGAGAAGTAACAGAAAGTTTGTCACTATAGCTGCAGATGGTACTGAAATAAGAAGCATTCTAAATAATTCCGAGATTCAAAGGCAGCTGCACTGTACAGAGAAGTTGAAGCAACAGAGAAGGTTCACATAACTTTAGGAGGATGCTCTCTGATATGAGGTATAAATGCAGGGAAAAAAAAGGCTGTGGAAATTGTTTTAGTTAGAGAAAAAGAGTTAAAACATGATTTGGTAAAGGCATTTAAAATTATGAAGGATTAGGATGGATATGGC